>NC_069499.1:1141987162-1142337162 GCF_027579735.1 Bombina bombina
GCACTACTGGTTTCTAACTGAACACATGGGTGAGCCAATCACAATCAGTTTATATATGCAGTCACTAATCAACAGCTAGAACCTAGGTTCTCTGCTGCGTATGAACTTTCCTAGATAAACATTTCAGCAAAGGATAAAAAGAGAAAGAAACAAATTAAATAATAGAAGTAAATTGGAAAATTGTTAGAAATTGTATTCTCTATCTGAATCATGAAAGAAAAGTTTGGGGTTTCATATCCCTTTAAGAAAAAACAACACCACCAAAAACACAGGGTGGGGTCTTGTGGACTCTCACCACCATGAAAGAAATGAATTTATCAGGTAAGCATAAATATATTTTTTTCATACAGGTGGTGAGAGTTCCTCCTGGGAACAAATACCCAAGCTGGGGAGTCCATGAGTAATGAAACATAAAGGGGGGGATTTAGACATCTTTTTCACACAAAAAAACCACAACCCCACAAAAACCCCAAAAGGGCTTTTTTTTATTATTTTTTAAGTGCACTTAAAATTTAAACAATAAGGCAAAAATAAATCAAGCTGAGACAACTGCCTGGAAGACCTTCCTACCAAAGTCTGCCTCAGAAGAAGCAAAAACATCAAAATAATAGAATTTAGTAAAAGAAGCAAAGAAGACTAAGTAGCTGCCTTGCAAATTTGGTCAACTGAAGCCTCATTCTTAAAAGCCTAAGAAGTGGCAACTGACCTAGTAGAATAAGCAGTAATCTGTTTTGTGGAGGTTGACCTGCCTCCAAGTAAGCCTTATGGGGCCTATTTAAGATTGTGAGAGCGAACATGATCAGATATTGCGGATCATGTCCGCTGCACATCGATAAATGCCAACAGCATAAAGTCCCAGCACAGCAATAGGGTATAATACCACATTTGTCCCATACAGCCATTACTCCCTTGTTACCAGACTTTGCGTGAAGGTATGGGTACATCAGCTATGTCAAGCATCATTGAAGAGCATTCCACAGAGTCTGATAAACCTGACAGCTGCCTTCGGGCCACAGTCATATTGTCTCCATTGTAAGTTTTTACCCGACCCCCAGCTCTTACAACCACCAATGGATAAAGGGCCTCCGGGCCTAGAGACTTCTCTCGTACAGGACCAACATCAGCAAACAGTGGAATCAACTCTTTTTTATCCAGCTCAGGGTGTCAGGGATCAAAGAGATGAGTGAGCAGTCGGGAAACCACCCCGCTCCCTTCTAAAGTAAGTAGCAAGTCTTGCTCCCGCTGCGCCCAACCACTTTACTATCGAGTAATCTCGGCATGGCACACAGGAGCTGGTAGTCCAGTCACAAAAGCTGAAGATTGTTTCCTGGTAGTAGGTACAAGACGTTTTGCCACATACTTTCCTGAATCTAAGCTGGGGGGGGGGCATCTTGAGATATATATTGCTGCGTTTCTGTGCTCTCCTCTTCAATCTCAGGCATCTCCAAGCCTGAACACCGTATGGCTGATGCATGATCTATAGTCCCCCAATGGTCGCCATGTTGCCAGTAGAAATAGTTATTATGCGATCAATCCTCTTGCATCTCCTCCTTTCTCGGTCTTCCAATAGAGCCTGTATTAGGGAAAGTAGCTCCTCCATGATACAAAATTTATTAAGAGAACTTCTGTCCCAGGGGGGGGGAGCTGAGTACCCTCTCTAGGAGAGCCGCCAAGGTTCTCAACGGTCCAGTCTGAAAGACTTGCAGTATAGAGACGAAAATATAAATCCCATCTGATCCAGCAAACTCTCCCCTGTAAAGAGGTATATAATTCAGTGGTGATGGCTTACACAAATCTGGGTTACATGACGGAATGTAAAGTCACAAGCAGAGTCTCCAGTTTAGCGACCATCTTGGGCCAAAGCCCGGACATGCCCTCCCTGTTTATATTATTTTATCTAACCCCTGTATGTTTGTTTGTTCATCAAATACTTAACTGTCAAAAGGGGAGTGGTAAGCAGCTCACTGTGTATTTTGTTCAGCTCAGGTTGAACTCAGGGCCGAATATGGATGCTACTCTCTGTCTACCCAATTGCTTCAGTTAGTCTCTGACCGGCCACCATCCTACCAAGAGCTAATGCTTATCATCAGTTATCTCCTAATAATCAGCTAGATTGCAAAGTGTGTGCTATACTGGGTGCATAAATAATGCAAAAAAAAAAATGAGGTTATCGCATTTTCCATAGCGCTGCCATTACTGGTTACTGAAAAACCTTCTCTTGTTGTGCGGTATGGTGCGTTAAGCTCCATACCGCACAAAACCCAAGGCCTGACTTAACGTGCTCTTGCACGCTTTCCCCCATAGGCATCAATGGAGAGAAAGTGTCAGAAAAAAACTAACACCTGCGATCGTGGAATGGCGATCGCCGTAACACAATCCCCATTGATGTCTATGGGGAAAAGAAAATTACGTTAAAACCTAACACCCTAACATAAACTCCTAGTCTAAATACCCCTAGTTCGGCGCCCCCCGACATAGCCGACACTAAATAAAGTTATTAACCCCTAATCTGCCTCTCCCCAACATCGCTGACACTAAATAAATCTATTAAACCCTAAACCGCTGGCCCCCCACATCGCTAACACTATAATAAAGTATTAACCCACAAACCGCCAGCCCTCCACATTGCAACTAATAAACTAAACCTATTAACTCCTAAACCGCCAGCCCCCCCACACCGCAAAACACTAAATTAAACTATTAACCCCTAAACCTAACACCCCCTAATTTTAAATTAAATGTTATAATATAACTATTAAAATAAATAAAAACTTACCTGTGAAATAAAAAAACTAAGATTAAACCATAAATTAACCTAACATAACTATTCTAATAAAATAAAATAAACTACAAATTAAAAATCCCAAATTACACTAAGATTACAAAAATAAAAAATGAAATGATCCAAAATAATAAAAATTAAACCTAATCTAATAGCTCTATAAAAACAAAAAAGCCACCCCAAAATAAAAACACCCCCTAACCTAACAATAATCTACCAATAGCTCTTAAAATGGCCTTTTGTAGAGCATTGCCTGAAGCAATCAGCTCTTGAACCTATAAATTACAAAGTCCCCCTAACAGTAAACCCCCCTCACTCAACCAACCCCCCCCCAAAAAAAACCCCTAAGTCTTAAAAAATGTTCGAGGGGGCGGCGGTTTAGGGGTTAATAGGTTTACATAATAGCCACAATGTGGGTGGGATGTGGGAGGGTGGCGGTTTAGGGGTTAATAGGTCGTTTATGCAACATTTTAGTTATGAATTTTGTGAAACATTTTTGTTTTGCAAAATCCATAACTACTGCTCTCAGAACGCAGAATGGATCGTGTCGGTAAAGGCTGTAACACAAGCATTTTAGCCGGCCCACACAACCTGTAATACGGTGCAATGGAAAATTCCAGACTCAAAGTCCTTTTTTGGGTGTGGAATGGATTGTTGCGTTACAGGCTAAAATGCTTGTAGTATAGCTATACAGCCACGACTTGTAATACGGGCGATCTGTCATTTCATGTGCAATGGCCCATTTTTCAGCAGTATAGCTGTACCGCACCATACCACAAAAATTGCAATCTAGCTGAATGTGTGATAATATCAGTTAAATTATTTTTAACCTTGGATGTCACAGTGGCTATTATTCACTATGCAATGCATTGCAGCATCCACTGGAAGTTAGTACTGTGGTATTATCCATTATCTCCCACTAAAGAGTCATAGTATTGCTTATATCCCCTTAATCCGTGATTATAAAAATGTATCTGTCAAATTTCCTGAACATCTAGATTGGATAAACATGTGAGAAGATATATATATATATAAATATAACATTCATTTTTACAGGGGCTTTGCATAAGCAGCTAATGGGAAAAGAGAAGATCATCAAAATGTATTTGTTCTACCGTGCTGACCACTGCCATGGCTGTTGAATGTTTCCATTATGTTTACATATCAATACATTAAGAAATTATTATATAAACTGACAGCCTAAAAATAAAACTGCATAGATGTGCCCAGTGGAGGCTCCTCCATTTGTGCACTGTCGCACGTGAACACCCAGGGGGCAGGGAGGGAAATAAATGAGCCAAAAAAAAAAAAATTCTTAAAAAATGTATTTATATTTTATTAAAATTTATTTATATTTTATTATATTATCGCCAACAAACTCCCAAAAAATTGTGTAAATTGTGTGACTGCTGCTGCTGCCTAGTGCCTGGGGGCTGCTGTGTAGTGTTTGAGTGTACACTGTACATTAATAACAAGGCAGGAGGCAGGAGCTAGGACCGGGTGGACAACAGCCTAGAGAACTTGCTCTGCTCACAGTGCTCAGTGTGCTGACGTGACGTCACAGACCACACCACCACGCTCGTCGCACTGACTGTCTGTCTCTGATGTCTCAGACTCCACCCCCCACTCGCACTCGCACTGCTGTGATCGCACGTGCTGTAAGAGAGCCCTATGCCTGCACAGTGATCTCTATGCATTCACTGTGCAGGCGTAGCTCCTCCCCAGCCTCCATGCCTATAGAGGCTTAATCGCACAGGCTGAACTGTGTGAGTGGTTTCAGCCTGTGCTCTGTCTCCTCCCCCAGCCTCTTTGATCCTCACTGATATGCTCCCCTGCACACGTGATGGCCCCCACGAGGCTCCTCCCGGCTCAACGGTGCGAAAATCTGATCGTGGAGTTAGCCGTTGAGCTGAGAGGAGCCTTTTTACAGAGCTCTGTGAATTTTGAAAACTTTGAACTGTTCTATAGCTTTTTATATTAGATTAGTAGAGTAACTTGAGTCTTGAACTTGGACTAGTGTTTAAAAAAAATTAAATTTTTATTTTTCTACTTGTTTAAATTAACAACAGATACAGTCTGAGATAGATTAGCTTAGGAGTATACTGGACTTATAGGGAGTTCTTTAACAATTTGCTTTAAGTTAGTAGTGGAGTAATTTGGGAATAATAAAAAAATATTTTTTTATTTTAAACCAATTTGCTTTATTAATGTCTGATTCTTTCTGACTGAGAGAGGCTGACTGAACATCAGGCCTGGGCCAGCAGTCCGTTGATGGCTGTCACGGCTGTGTACTATTTAAAAATGTAAGGCCTAGATTTAGAGTTCGGCGGTAAAAGGGCTGTTAACGCTCCGCGGGTTTTTTTCTGGCCGCACCATAAATTTAACTCTGGTATCGAGAGTTCAAACAAATGCTGCGTTAGGCTCCAAAAAAGGAGCGTAGAGCATTTTTACCGCAAATGCAACTCTCGATACCAGAGTTGCTTACGGACGCGGCCGGCATCAAAAACGTGCTCGTGCACGATTCTCCCATAGGAAACAATGGGGCTGTTTGAGCTGAAAAAAAACCTAACACCTGCAAAAAAGCAGCGTTCAGCTCCTAACGCAGCCCCATTGTTTCCTATGGGGAAACACTTCCTACGTCTGCACCTAACACCCTAACATGTACCCCGAGTCTAAACACCCCTAACCTTACACTTATTAACTCCTAATCTGCCGCCCCCGCTATCGCTGACCCCTGCATTACACTTTTAACCCCTAATCTGCCGCTCCGTAAACCGCCGCCACCTACGTTATCCCTATGTACCCCTAATCTGCTGCCCTAACATCGCCGACCCCTATGTTATATTTATTAACCCCTAATCTGCCCCCCACAACGTCGCCGACACCTGCCTACACTTATTAACCCCTAATCTGCCGAGCGGACCTGAGCGCTACTATAATAAAGTTATTAACCCCTAATCCGCCTCACTAACCCTATCATAAATAGTATTAACCCCTAATCTGCCCTCCCTAACATCGCCGACACCTACCTTCAATTATTAACCCCTAATCTGCCGACCGGAGCTCACCGCTATTCTAATAAATGTATTAACCCCTAAAGCTAAGTCTAACCCTAACACTAACACCCCCCTAAGTTAAATATAATTTTTATCTAACGAAATAAATTAACTCTTATTAAATAAATGATTCCTATTTAAAGCTAAATACTTACCTGTAAAATAAATCCTAATATAGCTACAATATAAATTATAATTATATTATAGCTATTTTAGGATTAATATTTATTTTACAGGCAACTTTGTAATTATTTTAACCAGGTACAATAGCTATTAAATAGTTAAGAACTATTTAATAGTTACCTAGTTAAAATAATAACAAATTTACCTGTAAAATAAATCCTAACCTAAGATATAATTAAACCTAACACTACCCTATCAATAAAATAATTAAATAAACTACCTACAATTACCTACAATTAACCTAACACTACACTATCAATAAATTAATTAAACACAATTGCTACAAATAAATAAAATTAAATAAACTATCTAAAGTACAAAAAATAAAAAAGAACTAAGTTACAGAAAATAATAAAATATTTACAAACATAAGAAAAATATTACAACAATTTTAAACTAATTACACCTACTCTAAGCCCCCTAATAAAATAACAAAGCCCCCCAAAATAAAAAATTCACTACCCTATTCTAAAATACAAATATTACAAGCTCTTTTACCTTACCAGCCCTGAACAGGGCCCTTTGCGGGGCATGCCCCAAGAATTTCAGCTCTTTTGCCTGTAAAAAAAAACATACAATACCCCCCCCCCCAACATTACAACCCACCACCCACATACCCCTAATCTAACCCAAACCCCCCTTAAATAAACCTAACACTACCCCCCTGATGATCTTCCTACCTTGTCTTCACCATGCCAGGTTCACCGATCCGTCCTGGCTCCAAGATCTTCATCCAACCCAAGCGGGGGCTAGACATCCACTGAAGAAGTCCAGAAGAGGGTCCAAAGTCTTCCTCCTATCCGGCAAGAAGAGGACATCCGGACCGGCAAACATCTTCTCCAAGCGGCATCTTCTATCTTCTTCCATCCGATGACGACCGGCTCCATCTTGAAGACCTCCAGCGCGGATCCATCCTCTTCTTCCGACGACTAGACGACGAATGACGGTTCCTTTAAGGGACGTCATCCAAGATGGCGTCCCTCGAATTCCGATTGGCTGATAGGATTCTATCAGCCAATCGGAATTAAGGTAGGAATTTTCTGATTGGCTGATGGAATCAGCCAATCAGAATATAGTTCAATCCGATTGGCTGATCCAATCAGCCAATCAGATTGAGCTCGCATTCTATTGGCTGTTCCGATCAGCCAATAGAATGCGAGCTCAATCTGATTGGCTGATTGGATCAGCCAATCGGATTGAACTTGATTCTGATTGGCTGATTCCATCAGCCAATCAGAAAATTCCTACCTTAATTCCGATTGGCTGATAGAATCCTATCAGCCAATCGGAATTCGAGGGACGCCATCTTGGATGACGTCCCTTAAAGGAACCGTCATTCGTCGTCTAGTCGTCGGAAGAAGAGGATGGATCCGCGCTGGAGGTCTTCAAGATGGAGCCGGTCGTCATCGGATGGAAGAAGATAGAAGATGCCGCTTGGAGAAGATGTTTGCCGGTCCGGATGTCCTCTTCTTGCCGGATAGGAGGAAGACTTTGGACCCTCTTCTGGACTTCTTCAGTGGATGTCTAGCCCCCGCTTGGGTTGGATGAAGATCTTGGAGCCAGGACGGATCGGTGAACCTGGCATGGTGAAGACAAGGTAGGAAGATCATCAGGGGGGTAGTGTTAGGTTTATTTAAGGGGGGTTTGGGTTAGATTAGGGGTATGTGGGTGGTGGGTTGTAATGTTGGGGGGGGGTATTGTATGTTTTTTTTTACAGGCAAAAGAGCTGAAATTCTTGGGGCATGCCCCGCAAAGGGCCCTGTTCAGGGCTGGTAAGGTAAAAGAGCTTGTAATATTTGTATTTTAGAATAGGGTAGGGAATTTTTTATTTTGGGGGGCTTTGTTATTTTATTAGGGGGCTTAGAGTAGGTGTAATTAGTTTAAAATTGTTGTAATATTTTTCTTATCTTTGTAAATATTTTATTATTTTCTGTAACTTAGTTCTTTTTTATTTTTTGTACTTTAGATAGTTTATTTAATTTTATTTATTTGTAGCAATTGTGTTTAATTAATTTATTGATAGTGTAGTGTTAGGTTAATTGTAGGTAATTGTAGGTAGTTTATTTAATTATTTTATTGATAGGGTAGTGTTAGGTTTAATTATATCTTAGGTTAGGATTTATTTTACAGGTAAATTTGTTATTATTTTAACTAGGTAACTATTAAATAGTTCTTAACTATTTAATAGCTATTGTACCTGGTTAAAATAATTACAAAGTTGCCTGTAAAATAAATATTAATCCTAAAATAGCTATAATATAATTATAATTTATATTGTAGCTATATTAGGATTTATTTTACAGGTAAGTATTTAGCTTTAAATAGGAATCATTTATTTAATAAGAGTTAATTTATTTCGTTAGATAAAAATTATATTTAACTTAGGGGGGTGTTAGTGTTAGGGTTAGACTTAGCTTTAGGGGTTAATACATTTATTAGAATAGCGGTGAGCTCCGGTCGGCAGATTAGGGGTTAATAATTGAAGGTAGGTGTCGGCGATGTTAGGGAGGGCAGATTAGGGGTTAATACTATTTATGATAGGGTTAGTGAGGCGGATTAGGGGTTAATAACTTTATTATAGTAGCGCTCAGGTCCGGTCGGCAGATTAGGGGTTAATAAGTGTAGGTAGGTGTCGGCGACGTTGTGGGGGGCAGATTAGGGGTTAATAAATATAACATAGGGGTCGGCGATGTTAGGGGTAGCAGATTAGGGGTACATAGGGATAACGTAGGTGGCGGCGATTTGCGGTCGGAAGATTAGGGGTTAATTATTTTAAGTAGCTTGCGGCGACGTTGTGGGGGGCAAGTTAGGGGTTAATAGATATAATACAGGGGTCGGCGGTGTTAGGGGCAGCAGATTAGGGGTACATAAGTATAACGTAGGTGGCGGTCGGCAGATTAGGGGTTAAAATTTTTAATCGAGTGGCGGCGATGTGGGGGGACCTCGGTTTAGGGGTACATAGGTAGTTTATGGGTGTTAGTGTACTTTAGGGTACAGTAGTTAAGAGCTTTATAAACCGGCGTTAGCCAGAAAGCTCTTAACTCCTGCTATTTTCAGGCGGCTGGAATCTTGTCGTTAGAGCTCTAACGCTCACTGCAGAAACGACTCTAAATACCGGCGTTAGGAAGATCCCATTGAAAAGATAGGCTACGCAAATGGCGTAGGGGGATCTGCGGTATGGAAAAGTCGCGGCTGTAAAGTGAGCGTTAGACCCTTTAATCACTGACTCCAAATACCAGCGGGCGCCCAAAACCAGCGTTAGGAGCCTCTAACGCTGGTTTTGACGGCTACCGCCGAACTCTAAATCTAGGCCTAAGTATTTTAGCAGATTAATTAATTTTTTGCAGATTGCAATTAGAAGTTTTGCAAAAAAAGTTAATTAAAAAAAAAAAAAAGCAGTGAATACGTAGTTGACCGTTGACGGCTGTCACGTCTGCTTGCTTACTATTTAAAAATTTAAGCATTTTAGCAGATTAATCTATTTGCAGATTGCAATTAGAAGTTTTGCAAAAAAATGTTAAAAGTTTTTTTTTTGTTTTTTTTTAAAAAGCAGATAACTGCAGTGCTGTTGCTGATACTAGTAGTTGACCTTGACCGTTGACGGCTGTTACGGCTGCTTAATATTAAAAAATTTAAGTATTTTAGCAGATTCATTTATTAGCAGATTGCAATTAGAAGTTTTGCAAAAAAAGGTAATTTTTTATTTTATTTTAAAAAGCAGTTAACTGCTGTGCTGCTGGCTGCTGAGCTGATACTCAAATTATGCAGTAAACCTGCATATTTACCATTTTATATTTTATCTCTAGTGAGCTACGTTGCCCATTGAAAGAAAAATTGAAATTAAAATGCTCAGGCCAACACCTATGCTTAACCTTACCCAGGTGACAAAATGTAAAACTAGAGATTACAAAAGAGAATTCAAACCCGAGGTATATGATAAATATCCATGGATTTGTGGCTGTGAATTATCTAACAGGCTCTTTTGTTTTTATTGTCTCCTGTTTGCAAAACAAAGTGGGGATTCAAGCTGGGTGAGTTATGGTGTCGCCGATTTATCACATTTAAGTCAAAAAATAAATAAACATAATTGCTCCCAATCACATTTAAACTCCACATTAGAGTTTAATTTGCTAGGAAGGGTTGATATTCGACAACAACTTGACAGTGCATATCGTTTGAATATTAAAAAACATAATGAGCAAGTAACGAAAAATCGCTATGTTCTTTCAAAAATAATTAATTGTATTTTATTCTGCGGCGCATTTGGGCTTGCACTTCGAGGACATGACGAACGCGATTCATTAAATCCAGGCATTTTCAGATGTCTTATAAACTTCTCAGCAGAGCTTGATGCATCTCTAAAAGAACATCTCGCTAGTGCCACTGTTTTTAAAGGAACGTCAAAAGAAATTCAAAACGATTTATTAGACTGTATGCTTACTGTTTGCCAGAACCAAATAAAGAAGGAAATCTCAAATGCAAGTTTTGTAGCAGTGATAGCAGATGAAACTACTGATGTTTCATCTGCCTTCCAATTGGTTGTTGTTTTTAGATACATTATAGGTAACGGACAACCGGTTGAGAGATTCTGGGAATTCACTAATCCAGCTGGACATGATGCAGAATCTATAGCTATGTGTAGACAACCCAGAGAAACTGATATCCCAGAGTTACGACGGTGCAAGCGTGATGAGTGGTCAGCATGCAGGTGTTAAGGCTATAATTAAACGTACCTACAAGAATGCACATTTTGTGCATTGCTACGCACATCAGCCCAATTTAATTGCAAGCAAGCAGTCAGAATCAACAAGTTCGAGTATTTTTTTCAAACCTAAGGGACATTACTAACTTTTTTAGTAACTCGCCACAAAGGATAGCTATTCTAGATGAAACTGTTAGAAGAAGGATACCTCATGGTTCAGCCACCAGGTGGAATTTCAAGAGTCGAACCGTCAATACAGTTTTTGAAAACAGGGAACAGTTAATTGAATGCATGGAAAAAAAAGAAATAGCTATAAATCAAGCAGGGGCTATTTGGCGTATGTAACAAGACTCGGTATTTGTGTTTTGGCTTACAGTTTTTCACAATATTATGCCACATGTAGATGTGTTATACAACGAACTTCAGAAAACACTAACAGATACGGCACTTATTCGAAAACATGTTAACACTTTCCAGCAGACAATGGAAAACGAAAGGAATAGAATGGACACAGTGACCATGACGATATCAGAAACAGAGGAAACATCTAGGAAAAGGAAGAGAGAAAATATTCACATTATTCAGACTGTGGCAGCTAAAGAGATATGATCGCATATTATCATGAATCAAGTAAAAGATAGATTTTCTTTTTATAACTCACTACTCAGCTGTTTCTCTCCTCCAAGTGGAAAAATTTGCGGATTACGAGAACATTTTTCCAAATCAGCTTCTTGACCAAACATCAGCTGTTTATCACATATTACAGAAAGATCACCTGAAAACTGAACTAGGAGTAATTTACAGAAGACCAGATTTCAGATATATGAATGGTCCCATTAGTCTTCTACAGTTTGTAATAGAAAATAACTTGGACAGTACTTTCTCGGAGACCTACAAACTGTTGCAAATTATTTCAACTATTCCCGTGACAACTGCTGAGGCTGAGAGATGTTTCTCAACTTTAAAACGAGTTAAGACATTTCTAAGGAGCACCATGACTGAGGAAAGACTGACCGCTCTAGCCATGCTCACAATTGAAAAACAATTGATAAATGACATTCCTAAATTCAACGAAAATGTTATTGATTTATTTGCCTCAAAAAAAGACAGGCGGATTGACTTAATTTACAAAACTTGTATTTGAGTTATCAACATTGTTTTAATGTTTACCTTTGAAGTAAATTATTAAGCACTAGTGTAATAAAAATAATCTTTATTCCCGTGACAACTGCTGAGGCTGAGAGATGTTTCTCAACTTTAAAACGAGTTAAGACATTTCTAAGGAGCATCATGACTGAGGAAAGACTGACCGCTCTAGCCATGCTCACAATTGAAAAACAATTGATGATAAATGACATTCCTAAATTCAACGAAAATGTTATTGATTTATTTGCCTCAAAAAAAGAGAGGCGGATTGACTTAATTTACAAAACTTGTATTTGAGTTATCAACATTGTTTTAATGTTTACCTTTGAAGTAAATTATTAAGCACTAGTGTAATAAAAATAATCTTCTTTTGTAGAAAGTAAAATGTTGGTGTATTTATCTTAATGTTGCCACGGCCTTTGGCTGCATTGCCTAATATCGAACACTGGGGCTGGGGCAACAATAATTGAAATGTGGTTTTATTTCTCTATAAAGTGGAAGGTTCTTTAAATCCAGGAATATATATATTTTTATAAATGTACATTCAATATACTTATTATTTCTCAGCTTTAATTAATCATATGGTTAATAATATATATGTTATTATATAATTTAACTGAGCATGTATATTTTAAGACTAGACATGGGTATACTGAAGAGTATGGATTCTTGTATATTAATTTAAATATTAGACCTGGTCATAATATGAAATATTATATATATATATATATATATATATATATATATTTACTTCCTACTGATAATATCTTAAGAGATTAACGTAATAGTCATTTTGCAAACAGGATCTTGTTTTTATTGTCTCCTGTTTGAAAAACAAAGTGGTGATTCAAGTTGGGTGAGTTATGGTGTCGCCGATTTATCACATTTAACTCCAAAAATATAAATAATTGCTACCAATCACATTTATACTCCCCATTAGAGTTTAATTTGCTATGAAGGATTGATATTCGCCAACAACTTGTCAGTGCATATTGTTTGAATGTTAAGAAACACAATGATCAAGTAACCACAAATCGTTATGTTCTTTCCAAAATTATGAATTGTATTCTATTTTCCGGCGCATTTGAGCTTTCACTTAGAGGACATGATGAACGCGATGATTCATTAAATATTGGGAGACTTAAAAGGATTGTAATTTAATACTTAGTTAGTATGATACTAATAATCAGCTATACTATTAACTATTTGAAATCAATTGATTACTCATTTCATATTCTGATATTACATTGCATTTAATTAGATTTCTGTAGTGATATTTGAAGTCATTCCCTAATAAAGTATAGGAGTATATAAAACTATATGAAAATTAGGTACAAGTCCTTTCAAATTTTGTCTTCTATATGCTTGCATCGATTCTGAGCTAGAAAACCTTTCCAAATGTATATGTGGATTCAGACCTTCAAAAGTATTGTTAGTCCCATCATTTGCATATCATACAAGTGATAATTACTTACTTTCCTGAAGATTCTGAGCATATCTGAACTAAAGTACAGAATTGTTTCTCTGTCACCCCAGAGAGGTAACATGGTTATCTTGTTTGTAGAGATCTAATCTCATTAAGCAAAGTAAAGAATCTTTTGAAGCTTAAACTTTAACAAAGCTTCCCTTTGTATATTTTTTAGATACCCTGCCTGTGAGCTGTATTGGAGCATAGTATTTATATATAATTGATGTTACATTTCATAAAAATATATTTCATATCTGAGTACATTACTTTGATACAGTTTGAGTGCATGAAATCATATACAGTTGTATGCAAAAGTTTAGGCACCCCTGACAATTTCCATGATTTTCAGTTATAAATAATTGGCTGTTTGGATCAGTAATTTCATTTTGATCTCTCAAAAAAATGAAGGAAACAGTAAAAATTCAGTAGTGAAATGAGGTTTATTGGATTAACAGAAAATGTGCAATATGCATCAAAACAAAATTAGACAGGTGCATACATTTGGGCACCCTTGTTATTTTGCTGATTTGAATACCTGTAATTACCTAGCACTGATTAATTGGAAGACAAAATTGGTTTGGTGAGCCCATTAAGCCTTAAACTTCATAGACAGGTGTATCCAATCATGAGAAAAGGTTTTAAGGTGGCCAATTGCAAGTTGTTCTCTATGACTCTCCTCTGAAGAGTGGCAACATGGGGGCCTCAAAACAACTCTCAAATAACCTAAAAACAAAGATTGTTCAACATCATGGTTTAGAGGAAGGCTACAAAAAGCTTTTGCATAGATTTAAGATGTCAGTGTCCACTGTGAGGAACATAGTGAGCATGGTGAGGATATGGAAGACCACAGGCACAGTTTTTGTTAAGGCCAGAAGTGGAAGGCCAAGTAAAATATCAGAGAGGCAAAGGCAAAGGATGGTGAGAACGGTCAAAAACAGTCCACAGACCACCTCCAAAGACCTACAACATAATCTTGCTGCAGATGGTGTCACTGTGCAGCGTTAAACAATTCAGCGCACTTTGCACAAGGAGAAGCTGTATGGGAGTATGATGTGGAACAAGCCGTTTATGCACACATATCACAAACAGAGTCGCTTGAGGTATGCAAACGCACATTTGGACAAGCCAGCTTCCTTTTTGAAGAAGGTGCTGTGGACTCATGAAACAAAGATTGAGATATTTGGTCATAACAAGGGGTGTTATGCATGGGGGCAAAAGAACACAGCATTCAAAGACAAACACTTGCTACCCACACAGTAAAATTTGGTGGATGTTCCATCATGCAGTGTGGGGCTGTGTGGCCAGTGCCGTACTGGGAATCTTGTTGAGGGTCTCATGGATTTCACTCAATATCAGCAGATACTTGAGAATAATGTTGAGGAATCAGTCACAAACTTTAGTTGAAGTTACCCCAGGGGCTGGATATTTCAACAAGGGGTGAGGTCTTGTGCACCACCATCCTAAAAATTCACCAGCCGCCACTGGATGTGCCATGAAAATATATCCAGTATAGAGGTTTGATCCTATGCAAACTACTAATGATAGAGACAGTGTATGATAGTGTTGCAGAACTGTTACCATTTGTACCAGATCATGAGCCATCATACTATAGCTCTGCAAAGCATAGTGGCTGAAGCAGTGCAGAAGTTCAAAATAATAGAGAAGAATATTACTCTTTGTGGAATTTCATTCTGCTATGATAGATTAAAAACTGTATCCTATGACAATTATGTATGGCAGCCTACATTAATGCGGCTGACAACTCTCTCTTTGTGTCTGATTCTCTAAAGCTCTACACTCAAGGTAAATCCTTTAAAAAGAACCATTAATGTTCTAAAGACACATTTTATCTTGATGGAGGGAAAATTGTATTTGATGTACAAGTTAATTTCAAAATATGAAGTACAAATTCAAAGCATTTGCTTGTTCATTATAAAAAATGTTGCTATCAGTGCTGGATGCTTCCTGTCACAATTGCTCTCCCTTGTGAGATTTTGCATTACAGATAACTTTTATAGGAGACATCTCACCGCTTGCTGGGACTTCCAGGTTCAGCTTTTTGTTTAGCACATTGAATGAGGCCTGCCCATGCAAGAATTGGATTCTTTTCGAGTCCTAAAAATAGGTCTACAGCTGCTTTAGCTGTCAAAGCATTGGTCTAGGTGTCTAAAACATAAACCTGAGGATCAAAAAGAAATTATCCTCCACACTGGTAAACCATACGATACTCTGAATCTAACTGCTACAGTCTCCAACCCCCTTCACTCAAATAAACCTAACAGCCCTTAACATACTGCCCCCTGATTGCCCCACTACACCAAAACTCTGACCACACTGATCTTGGATTCGTCAAGGTTCATTTTTCTTCTATTTATAGATTTTAAGCAATCAGAATTGGTTAATCATTTAAACCAAAAAGGGGGTTATGGATGGGCAGGCTATCAAAATTGAGCTGTCCTCTCATTTTATTGCTTAACAATATTAGTAGTAATGAATCATGGCAATGTTGGATAGGACGAAAGCTTTAAATGTACAGTATGTATATGTTGGAAGTTATAGTAATCTGAGATACCACATACAAATTGAACTTCAAATAACATTTGTTCAATAGGGACTTTGGAAATATCTCCCATCCCAAAGATAGAGAAATAGACAACAGTGACTGACTGATCAAAATACTTTCTTTGAAATAGAAAATTAGACATTTTAAAATCAGAGTTTTATGAATGTTATGTAAATTGCAATTGTTTATCCATTTGAAACTGTTTTCTTCATCAAATCAATAACAACTGTGAAAACAAACCAATGCCATTATCTTTTCATGTACTCCTAATGTAAATATATCTTATCTACTGAGATGTTTTCTTTACTTTTTTATATCATTCATATGTGTTTGCATTAATAAGTAAGTTGTATGCAATTAAAGAAGAGAGTGAGAGAAAGAAAGGAAAATGTATATTTAATCGTCTGGGAGTGATGCATTAAAGTTAAGGCAGAACTTTGATGGATTAATTAAAGTTTTTGTGCCACACCAAAAGGTTAAAAATGATACACAGCACACAGAATAGTACTTTGAGCAATAACAACAGAGGGATTCCAAATAATAGAGTGATAGATAGATAGATAGATAGATAGATAGATAGATAATAGATAGCTAGATAGATAGATAATAGATAGATAGATAGATAGATAGATAATAGATAGCTAGATAGATAGATAATAGATAGATAATAGATAGATAGATATTAAATAGATAATAGGTAGATAGGGGGTAGATAGATAACAGATAGATAAATAGATAGATAGATAATAGATAGATAGATAGATAGATAATAGGTAGATAGAGGGTAGATAGAGGATAGATAGATAGATAATAGATAGATAGATAATATGTATATCAATAATAGGTACTAACTAGAGGATAGATAATAGAGTGTAAGATAGATAGATAAAAAGATAGATAAACAGATAGAGATACCAGGATGATGCTGAATAAAATTTTATTTGAAATTATATACAAAATAGAATTTGAAGAAAGTACAGATTGATAGAAAAGTAAAAAAAGGACAATGAAATACAAACAGAGTGAATGGTTGATGCAGATACCCAGAACAATAAGATGGTAAAGAACATGCAGAAAGATAAGAGACTACTACAGACTTAACACAACATAACAGAATACAGCCTGAGAACACAAGAGAAAAAAGTGATACCTACAGATTTACAGTAATACAGAATGTAGACCCTGTGTGATCTAAAAAAGGGAGAACTATTGAAATAAAATATTATATATTTAGTGTTTGTCAATAAACATTTCAGTTATATAATTTCACCCAATGGAGATGTATAATTTCATATTTGTCTTATGGCATTTCATTTTCTGTTACTGTTTTCCCCCCATATCTTTAACTTTCCTACACTAGCAACATCATGAATAATTATAACCCTCACTTTAGAGGGTTTTAGACATTTAACATCTTGTCTTATATAGTGCTTTTATTTTATATAGTATAACAGTCTCTCTTTTTGTAGTGTTATCATATAAAATATATATAAATAATAAGAGCTGCAGAATAATAGAGTTACAGAATAATATAAACCAGTATATTTATAGATATAAAGATATACATAACGATAACAAAGAAATCCAAAACAATAGAAGTTAATGGGGACATTGTCTATAAATATATTGTTTAACCAGTAGTACAGTACATTCAGATCACGGACATGAACTTTGCCACACAGAAGAAAGGCAAAAGACCAACATTATTTAAAGTGGGTGAGAAGTCCTGAGAAACAGAAGTCATACAAAATACAGTGGGTCAAATAACATGTACCCATGAGACAGGGATTGTACTAATCTCTCTAAAATATTTATCTAAATATCATATTATTCTATAGTATCAATCTACACCAATTGCGTATTGGTCTACATTATTCAGGTAAAGGACTTTTTATTATTAACTTACACTCAGGCTCTACTAGGCAGATGCTGCATATGTGTTTGTGTTACTGGTGCATAGTGCAATTAGTTTGACTTGCTATACTGCCAGTTATGATCCCTGCATAGCATGTAGAACAGTATGATGCAAAGCTTCATCTATCTATCTATCCATCTATCGATCTATCTATTATCTATATATTATATATCTATTATCTATCTATTATCTATATATTATATATCTATTATCTATCTGAATAAATAAGAGAATCCACAGAAGCAACAGTTCCTTGTTGTGATGGTTTTTGTAACTGAATTATTAAATGCACACAAATGACCATGTAAAAGAGATTTCATGTAGTTTAGTGTTTTAAAAGCCTGCAGCTGCGAACGCCTTTTTGTGTGTTATTGGGTTAGAAACTTGGGAGGTCAACCGAAAATGACATATACAATAGCCATTCACACCTCTTAAGGTTACAGTAAAGCGCTTTGAAAGAACCCATTTGTTCACGGTTTAAGGGCAATCCTTATTTACATGTCTAAGTTTAATCTATTCTGATTCAATTCCATAACACCACTGCTAAAGCACGTGAATTCCATTTGCATCCTGGAATACTGATGGGCATACCGATCGGCATACCAATAGGCATACTGACATGACTGCTCAATGGCTATATTGTCACTTTTAATTTGTTAGATTTTTTGTTTGTAGAAGTACAGTTCCTGGATTTTAACAGTACTGAAGTCTGAAGCCAAGTTATCTTGTCAGACACTATCCTTCCCTTGTCGATGGCATTTTAATCAATTATAAAAGAACTTTAAGCTTAGGAGTCGGCCTATTTTTGGTTTAGCACCCTGATACCAAGAGAACGGAAAAAAAAATGATAATCGGTGTAAATTAGAACGTTGCTTAAAATTGCTGCTATATCTTATTCAAGAGAAATAAAAATTGGTTTCATATCCCTTTAATAAATGTGTTCTATAAACATTTATAAAGAAGAGGGGATTTAAGGCTTGTGTAATGGCTGATGTGGACCACAGAAAACTCTTATTTGTAAGACATTAGTCCATATTGTAGTATGCTTTATATGTGGCAATCAATGACTCAGTAAACAAACATTCAGTGGAAGCACTTTCACCTTTTGAAATGAACTTTGGCAGATTGGAAATTAGATAAAACAGCAATCGAATGTGATCTGGCAGAAGCCACGACTCCAATCCTGTTGCAATATGTGGCCAATAATTTCGTCTACGTTACACTAGTATTCCAGTTAATGATTGCTATTGCAGCCTATCAGGTAGATTACGAGTTGTGCGTTCATCTTTTATCGATGAAAAATGGTAATTTCAGCGTTAAAACAGCAACACAGCCATTACAAGTCTATAGCTGTACCGCAAGTCTTTTGGCCTGTAACGCAACGTCAGTCCCGCACTCATGGGACTTCCATAGCGCTGCCATTACAAGTTTGCGTTATACCCTATAACGACAAGATCCGTACCGCCATCTGAGAGCAGTAGTTATGAGTTTTATGCTACAAAACTGTTACATAAAACTCATAACTAAACTGTTATAAAGTACACTAATACCCATAAACTACACTATTTAAATATTATTAAACCCTAATCTGCCATCTGCACACATCGCCCCCACTATACTAAAGGTATTAACCCCTATTCCACTGCTCCCCGACACCGCTGCCACTATAATAAACCTATTAACCCCTAAACCGCAAGCCCCCCCACAACGAAATATATTATATTAAACTATTAACCCCTAAACCAAAAGCCCCCCACATTGCAATAAACTAATTTAAACTAGTTACCCCTAAACCTAACACCCACCTAACTTATTATTAAAATTACAATTTCCCTATCTTGAATTAAATTAAAACTTACCTGTCAAATTAAAAAAACTAAGTTTAAACTAACAATTAAACTAATATAACTATTAAACTAAAATTAAACTAACTACCAATTAAACAAAACTAAAATAAACATTAAAAAATCCTAACACTACTATAATAATTACAAACGCCTAGATTTAGAGTTCTGCGGTAGCTGTCAAAAGCAGTGTTAAGGGGTCCTAATGCTGCTTTTGGCGCCCACTGGTATTTAGAGTCAGCCAGGAAAGGGTCTAACGCTCACTTTCAAGCCGCGACTTTTCCATACCGCAGATCCCCTTACGCCAATTGCGTATCCTATCTTTTCAATGGGATCTTCCTAACGCCGGTATTTAGAGTCTTGGCTGAAGTGAGCAGTAGACCCTCTACCGACAAGACTCCAGCCGCAGAAAAAAGTCAGTAGTTAAGAGCTTTCTGGGCTAACGCCGGTTTACAGCTTAACTTTATATCTTAACTACTGTGCTATAAAGTACACTAACACCCATAAACTACCTATGTACCCCTAAACCAAGTTCCCCCCACATCGCCACCACTATAATACATTTTTTTAACCCCTAATCTGCCGACCGCACACCGCCGCCACCTACATTATCCCTATGAACCCCTAATCTGCTGCCCCTAACACCGCCGACCCATATATTATATTTATTAACCCCTAATCTGCCCCCCAATGTCGCCGCTACCTAACTACACTTATTAACCCCTAATCTGCCGACCGGACCTCGCCGCTACTCTAATAAATGTATTAACCCCTAAAGCTAAGTCTAACCCTAACACTAACACCCCCCTAAATTAAATATAATTTTAATCTAACGAAATAAATTAAATCTTATTAACTAAAGTATTCCTATTTAAAACTAAATACTTACCTATAAAATAAACCCTAATATAGCTACAATATAACGAATAATTATATTGTAGCTATTATTTATTATTTATATTTATTTTACAGGCAACTTTGTATTTATTTTAACTAGGTACAATAGCTATTAAATAGTTATTTACTATTTAATAGCTACCTAGTTAAAATAATTACAAAATTACCTGTAAAATAAATCTTAACCTAAGTTACATTTAAACCTAACACTACACTATAATTAAATAAATTAAATAAATTACCTACAATTAAATAAACTAAACTAAATTACAAAAAACAAACACTAAATTACAAAAATAAAAAAAGATTACAAGAATTTTAATCTAATTACACCTACTCTAAGCCCCCTAATAAAATAACAAATCCCCCCAAAATAAAAAAAATTCCCTACCCTAATCTAAATTACAAAAGTTAACAGCTCTATTACCAGCCCTTAAAAGGGCTTTTTGCGGGGCATGCCCCAAAGTAATCAGCTCCTTTGCCTGTAAAACAAAAACACAATACCACCCCCCAACATTAAAACCCACCACCCACATACCCCTACTCTAACCCAAACCCCCCTTAAATAAACCTAACACTACCCCCCTGAAGATCTCCCTACCTTGAGTCGTCTTCACCCAACCGGGCCGAAGTCTTCATCCGATGGGGCAGAAGAGGACATCCAGACCAGCAGAAGTCTTCATCCTATCCGGGCAGAAGAGGACATCCGGACCGGCAGACATCTTCATCCAAGCGGCATCTTCTATCTTCATCCATCCAACGAGGAGCGGCTCCATCTTCAAGACCTCCGGCGCGAAACATCCTCCTTCCCCGACGACTACCCGACGAATGAAGGTTCCTTTAAGTGACGTCATCCAAGATGGCGTCCCTCGAATTCCGATTGGCTGATAGGATTCTATCAGCCAATCGGAATTAAGGTAGGAAAAATCTGATTGGCTGATTGAATCAGCCAATCAGATTCAAGTTCAATCCGATTGGCTGATCCAATCAGCCAATCAGATTGAGCTTGCATTCTATTGGCTGTTCCGATCAGCCAATAGAATGCAAGCTCAATCTGATTGGCTGTGGTGTTGGGGAGCGGCGGAATAGGGGTTAATGAATTTTCATAGTGGCGGCAATGTCGGGAGCAGCAGAGTAGGGGTTAATAACATTATGTAGGTGTTGGCGATGCTGAGGGCGGCAGATTAGGGGTGTTTAGACGTGGTTTTTATGTTAGGGTGTTAGGTTTAAACTTAACTTTTTTTCCCCCATAGAAGACAATATACTAAAAACAAAAAACTTTTTCAAGAGTATTGATGTGAACAACTATATTAGTCTCAATAGTTGTCACCAGAAACATTGGTTAAAAAATATACCAAAGGGGCAATTTGTTCGTCTAAGATGCAACTGTAGGGACGAGACCGTTTTCCAAACCCAAGCTAAAATACTAAAAGATAGATTTAAAGAAAAAAACTATCCTAATGCCTTCTTAGAGGAAAAAATAGAGGAAGTTGCGAAATTAGATAGGAACGAGTTATTACAGTACAAACAAAAAAATAAAGGGATACCGATAATGGATAACACCAAAACAGCAAGTAGACTTATTCTACAACACAGCACTCAAAGTAATGAAGTCAGAGATATTATACAGAAACACTGGGGTATTCTATTCAGAGACCCAAGTTTGATGGAAGTCATAGAGGACAGACCAAATATAATTTTTAAAAAGGTACCTAATTTAAAATTACAACTCTCACACAATATAACAAAAGTGGAAAAAATAAGTCCAAATAACAACTGGTTATCCTCTCCCCAAGCAGGCTTCAGAAGATGTCAGTTTTGTAATGCCTGCAAGAAAATGAAAAAGGGACCGAGAGTATGTAACACATTTCACTCTGCTGATGGCAATAAAACTTATGATATTAATCAGTTCATCACATGTAATAGCAAGAACGTAATATACTTATTACGGTGTTCGTGTAATTTAATTTACATTGGCCGTTCTTCCAGGCTTCTTAAAACCAGACTAAATGAGCATATTTATAATATAGAAAAAGGCTTTCAAAAACATTCACTATCAGCACATTTTGATAGAAAACATAATAGGAGAATAGAAGATCTTGATTTTCTTGGTATCAGGAAGATAGAATGTAGTTGGAGAGGAGGTGATGTACAGAATCAATTGGGTCGTCTTGAGATGAAATGGATCCACATTATGGACAGTTTCATACCGAACGGCCTTAACAAGGACTTTGAGTTACATCATTTCTTATAAAGATACAACTCAGCTTCCATCCTCGTGAAATCCTCTCACTAACTTAGGACACCTTTATTTATCTATTTATAGGTAGATTTGGAATAATCACAAAATATAAAGAATCATCGATATCATGACAAATTTTGAGTCTCATATCATAATTTACAATGTTCATTTAAGCTTGAGAATGTTATCAAATAATATTGTGTGTAGAAGATTATCTATTTATATATATTGTGATGATACTTTTCAAATAATAAGACCTTGTTTTGATCAATATAAGCATGTATATTCTTGTTATGGATAAGGAATATTGGAATATCGGTGAGGGACAAGTGTGACTTGAGTTGACGTGTTACAAAATAATCCGCGAATGGCATTAACCAATATGTTATATAGTAGACATGTTAGCAAATATTGTTTTAACAAAATAGGTGTAGGACGTTTTTAAATGAAGATTTGCGTAAACCAATATTGTCCTTAACTTATATATATATATATATTGTCTAGAGTTTTTTTGTTGAAATATCCTCAGTCTAAGGAAGAATAATCATGACTATGCCCACTTCCAAAATGGAGGACTAAATACCGGATATCCGGCTCAACGAACCAAAAGTATTCAAATAAGATTTTCAGATATGCGCACACCATTCCTTGAAAAAGCTCTTTTGCGAAACGTACGTCGGATACATTGTTTCTTGTTCTTTGGCGTCCTTCCAAGAATCTGCACACCAGTAAGGAGAGGCAAAGGAGAAGTGGTTACACTTATAACCGTGTGTAAGTAGAAATTGCCAAGCCAGGCACCGGGACTTAGGTCGATAAACACACCCCCAAACAGTACATATGTGAGCCAATATAAGAGGTGTACCTTGAGCACTGAAGGGAGAAATCCTGTGTATGCACGGAGCGATATCCGATGGCAGCGTGTCTGCAGACTTCTCTTGCTTCCGCCTCTATGCAAAACCCGGTCTGCAGCTCTGTAAACGTCACCGCGTGACGTAAGGAGGGGGTGTGTGTGTTGACGATCTGTATATTCACCCGGCCCAGCGGTTAGTGAGGAGTAGTAACCTGGACTCAATAGCTGGTCAAAGCATCACGGAACAAAGGATGGAGTCCCAGGTTAAAATAAAACAAATTCTTTATTCGATTCTTTAAAAGTGAAGTTCAAGTGAGTCGCAGCTCACACGGACACAAAATCAGCCAGAAAAAGAGTGGAGAAATGAGCGTAGCACCAGTGGCTTACATGTTTCGGCTAAATGCAGGCTATGATTACGGCATTTAGCCGAAACATGTAAGCCACTGGTGCTACGCTCATTTCTCCACTCTTTTTCTGGCTGATTTTGTGTCCGTGTGAGCTGCGACTCACTTGAACTTCACTTTTAAAGAATCGAATAAAGAATTTGTTTTATTTTAACCTGGGACTCCATCCTTTGTTCCGTGACACCAGTAAGGAGAGCAACATATACTGGACTCTTAAGGGGGAGGTTGTGTGGTTAAATTTCTGCACTCCTTACCACGGTCTCTAGTATTGTGTATAAGCTCAACGTGAGCAATTACTTGATTGTATTGCCGATCCTATTGTATTTGGTGGTCTCTGCAGCTCTTGTGGCGCTTTTTATATTTATATTTTAAATAAATCCTTTTTACTCAAAATCCTGTTCAAGCAACTGTTTACCCAACAGTATAACATTGGGTGTGCGCATAAACCTGAGCTTGGCTATAGCTCCATCTCATGTGAGTAAGCATTTGTACACACACATTCTGCATTTGAAAAGGTTACAGAGTTACGC
Source organism: Bombina bombina (assembly GCF_027579735.1). Classification (NCBI taxonomy): domain Eukaryota; kingdom Metazoa; phylum Chordata; class Amphibia; order Anura; family Bombinatoridae; genus Bombina; species Bombina bombina. The sequence goes on from NC_069499.1 coordinate 1,142,011,745, forward strand.
TATGTGGCATTTTTTTCTTTCTTTTCATATGAGGATCAAAAGAAAATAGAAGCGTGAAGATTTTGGAAGAACACATATATCCTTATATGAACTTTTATAAGTATTTAGTTCACACTAAAGTATACTTTACAATCACTTTTTGTTCACTACTTTATCACATTTATTTCACATTTTTTGGTTTTGTGATATTATGGTATTTGTTATCACTCAGAGTAGGGGTTAATAACATTATGTAGGTGTTGGCGATGCTGAGGGCGGCAGATTAGGGGTGTTTAGACGTGGTTTTTATGTTAGGGTGTTAGGTTTAAACTTAACTTTTTTTCCCCCATAGACATCAATGGGGCTGCGTTACGGAGCTTTTCATTCCGCGATCGCAGGTGTTAGGTTTTTTCTAACACACTCTCCCCATTGATGTCTATGGGGAAAGCGTGCATGAGTACGTCAAAACAGTGCTTCTATTTTGTGCGGTATGGAGCTCAATGCAACCATATCGCATGCACAAGTCTGCTGTTTGAAAACTTGTGATGGCAGCGCTATAGAGGGTGAAATAACACAACTTTGTTGCATTCGTTAAATACTCTCTATCACACATAACATGCAATCTACCAGTGTGTTAGGTGTGATTTGTCTGAGAATGTTTAGAATTTTCTATACCCAATGTTGATTCCAATGGCTCCCTATTCTAATGGCTCCCAACCCTACAGAACTCCCAAACTAACAGACCCAACATTCTATGAGAATCGGGCAAAAAAACAACTAAAGCCAGATAATAATGTTAACATATGAAAAATGTGTGTGTATCATTTCTGCACTACACTGTTTCTTTAAATTGCTGCCTTATTCCAGGTTTGCGCTTTTTATTTGATCTTAAAGGGATACTTTCATGATTCAGATAGAGCATGCAATTTTAAGCAATTTACTCTTTTTAGCAATTTTTCTTGATTCTCTTTGTATCTTTATTTGAAAAAGCAAGAATGTAAGCTTAGGAGCCGGACCATTTTTGGTTCAGCACCTGGGTAGTGCTTCCTGATTGGTGTCTACATTTCTTGCTTTTTCAAATAAAGATACCAAGAAAACAAAGGAACTTTGATAACAGGAGTAAATTAGAAAGTCGCTTAAAATTGCATGCTCTATCTAATTGCATGCTCTATCTGAATCATGAAAGTTTTATTTTGACTAGACTATCCTTTTAAAAAAAGACATTCGGCTAGATTATGAGATTTGCGGTATGAGTGAAAAAGCAGCGTTAAGTTTTTTTTTCACTACCGCTGGTATTATGAGTTTTGCAGGTATATCTGTACCGCACACTTTTTTGGCCGTAACGCAACGTAACTACCGCAGCTTTCAAAAAGTCCTTTTTCAATGGGACTTCCACAGCGCCGGTATTACGAGTCTGCCTAGGAGGCCAAAAAGTGAGCGGTACAGCCTATACCGTCAAGATCCATACCGTAAACTGAGAGTCAGTAGTTATGGGTTTTATGCTACAACGCCGTAACATAAAACTCATAACTAAAGTGCTAAAAAGTACACTAACACCCATAAACTACCTATTAACCACAAAACTGAGGCCCTCCCGCATCGCAAACACTAAAATAAAATTATTAACCCCTAATCTGTCGCTCTGGACATCGCCGCCACTAGAATAAACATATTAACCCCTAAACAGCCGCACTCCCGCATTGTAAACACTATTTAAATATTATAAACCTCTAATCTGCTGTCCCTAACATCGACGCAACCTACATTACCATTATTAACCACTAATCTGCTGCCCCTAACATCGCCACCACTATTCTAAAGTTATTAACCCCTAAACCTAACCCTAAGTCTAACCCTAACCCCCACTAACTTTAATATAATTAAAATAAATCTAAATAAAACTTACTATCATTAACTAAATAATTCCTATTTAAATCTAAATACTTACCTATAAAACAAACCTTAAGTTAGCTAAAATATAACTAATAGTTACATTGTAGCTAGCTTAGGTTTTATTTTTAGTTCACAGGCAAGTTTGTGTTTATTTTAACTAGGTAGACTAGTTAGTAAATAGTTATTAACTATGTACTAACTACCTAGCTAAAATAAATACAAATTTACCTGTAAAATAAAACCTAACCTGTCTTACACTAACACCTAACCTTACACTATAATTAAATAAATTACATTAATTAAATACAATTAACTAAATTACAAAAACAAACAAACACTAATTTACACAAAATAAAAAAGAAATGATCAAATATTTAAACTAATTACACCTAATCTAATAGCCCTATCAAAATAAATATGCCCCCCAAAATAAAAAAAAAACCCTAGCCTAAACTAAACTGCCAATAGCCCTTAAAAGGGCCTTTTGCGGGGCACTCCCCATTGCCCTGAAAAGGGCATTTGTATGGGCATTGCCCTTAAAAGGGCATTTAGCTCTTTTTCTGTGCCCAAACCCTAAGCTAAAAATAAAACCCACCCAATAAACCCTTAAAAAAACCTAACACTAACCGAAGATCCACTTACAGTTTTTGAAGACCTTTAAGGGACGTCATCCAAGATGGTGTCCCTTGAATTCCGATTGGAACAGCCAATAGAATGTGAGCTCAATCCTATTGGCTGATTGGATCAGCCAACAGGATTTTTTCACCTTTAATTCTGATTGGCTGATAGAATTCTATCAGCCAATCAGAATTCAAGGGACACCATCTTGGATGACATCCCTTAAAGGAACCTTCATTCTGGAAGAGCCGTCGATTGAAGAGGATGCTCCGCGCCGGATGTCTTGAAGATGGAGCCACTCCGCGCCGGATGGATGAAGATAGAAGATGCCTTCTGGATGAACACTTCTGCCGGCTTGGATGAAGACTTCAACCCGCTTGGATGGAGACTTCTGGCAGCTTCGATGAGGACTTCTGCCGCTTTGTTGAGGATGGATGTCGGGTCTTCAAAAACTGTAAGTGGATCTTCAGGGGTTTGTGTTAGGTTTTTTTTTTTTTTTCAAACAAGCTTTATTTGTGACAAGACGAGATGTACAACAAAAAATTGAGAAAGGAGGTTACATACAGTGATAAACATTACATAGATGAGTAAATCATGTTAAACATAACTGATTTCTGTGCCACAGGATCGGTGTTGCATCTCCGAGTGGATCAGAGATTCCCTCTAGGGAGTGCTAGATAGTCTCAGTCTTGTCAATTATAATCCAGTCATTGAACAATGCTCATGAGCTTGCCATGTCGAGCGGCAATGCTCGTAATACAGAATAAAGATATATATACAGGCTTAATGTCAACATACAGTTTCTACATCGGGCAGATTTATTTGAACCAGGAGAGCTCAGCTTATCTGCAACACATTGCTGAGCCTATTGTGATGCCCGATGTCTACACACAGATGTGCGTGAGAGCTATAGGATGGAAAGAAGTTTGAAAAGAATGAGTGGGAAATGTAGAAGGGGAGAGAAGGGAGAAGAGAAAAAAAAAAAAAAAAGGGGAGGGGAAAAGAAGGGGATGGGGGATGAAGGAGGTGAGGGGGAAAGATGTGTAACAGTCGTAATGCGTGGGGAAAAAAGGACAGGGAGCATCATGGATGCTGATCTTACTAAAACCATAGATTTTAGTCTAAAGTCCCCGACCTTCCCAAGTCAGGGACATCATCTCGTGCGTGGCTATCTTTCCAATTTTGAGAAAGTGGTATTGTTCCAGCCTCAGCATCTCCTCCACCTTAAGTCTCCACTCCTGCAAGCTTGGGGCCTGTGGACTTTTCCAATGAGCTGGAATAAGTCCCTTAGCGCTGTTGAGCATCAGCAGGAAAAGTAGGTATTTGTCCTCTCCGAGTATTTTAGGGAAACCGTGTGATATTAGATATGTCAATTTTGGGGGAATTATAATTTTTAGGAGTTTACTCATTGTTCCCAGCACTTCCTCCCAGAACAGCTTTATATGCGGGCAATCCCACCATAGATGAAGAATTGTTCCCTCCTCTCCGCAACCTCTCCAACACTCCCTCCCCGTCTGAGGGTAGATCTTATGGATCCTAGAGGGGGTGAGGTACCACCGGCTTAAGAGCTTGTAGTGCATTTCTTGTACTCTCGCCGAAATCAAAGCTTTCTTGGTTCTCAGAAAAATCTTAGACCAGTCTTTGAACGATATCTCCGTATTCAGCGCCTTCTGCCAGGCCATCGTATATGACGGAAGCTCCGACCCCCCTCTGGTCAGGATGATCTTATACAGTAGTGAGATCAGATGTTTTGGGGTCTGAAGCATAATGCATAGCCCCTCGAATTGTGTTCTTTGCCTAGAAAGCGTGCTTCGTTCTTGTGCGACTTCAGATAATGCGTGATTTGAGCACATCTATACCAAGACATGAACACGCCTCGATCCCATTCGAGGAGGTCAGCCTGTGGTTTGAGTTTCCCCTCATGTAGGATGTTCGAGATAGACACCTCTGCGAGGGTGTGCGTGTCTCCATGTGAGTACGGTTTAGGTTCCAGTCCCAGATCTGGGTTATCGAGAACCGGTGTGTTTGGGGATGCCTTGGACGACACAAAGGAGCCCCCAGCCAGGGTTTGGTCCCAGGTCGCAAAAGCGTCTGCTATCAGAGGATACGCCGAGACGGCCACCGGCCGGTTCCCCTCCGACACCCATGCCAGCGCCCCTACATTTCTGCTTCTGAGGATTTCATTATCCATCTGAATCCACCGTTTATCAGGGGAGTTTCTGCACCACTCCACTATCCTCTGAAGAGAGATAGCTCTCTGGTACTCTTTCAGCAATGGCACTCCAAGACCTCCTCTGTCTCTAGGGAGGTAAACAGTGCTCCGCTTGATTCTAGGCCTGACCCCATTCCAAATGTAGGTCTCCATTGCCGTCTGGATTTGTAGAAGATAGTGAGAGGCTGCGGAGGCCGGTATTATCTGTATGATATATAAGACTCTCGGCAGTATATTCATTTTCACCACTCTGACACGACCCATCCAAGAGATGGTCTTGTTCCTCCAGTTGGTAAGATCTTTGGTGACTTCGTCACGAATGCCTTTGTAATTAAGCTCAACTATCTCTGTTAAATGAGAAGTGAGTGTTATGCCTAAATATTTGATTTTATGTTCAGCCACTTTTATCGGGCAAGTTGATTTAGCTGCGGCAAAAGTATGAATGGGTTCTGATATGTTTAAAATCTCAGATTTAGAAGGATTTAGGAGGAGGTTCGAGACCACCCCATATCTCTTAAATTCCCCCAAGGCTGCCTCAAGAGAGCCCCCCGAATCCGAGAGAGTAAGAAGGACGTCGTCGGCGTACATCGACAATTTATGTTCGACCCCACCCACGACGAACCCCCTCACCGCCCGATTAGCTCTAATTTTACTTGCCAGCACCTCAATTGTGAGAGCGAAGAGAAGGGGCGAAAGAGGACAGCCCTGCCTCGTACCATTTCTGATCAGGAAGGACTTCGAGAGAGTGCCATTGACCCTCACTTTAGCATTAGGAGCCGAGTACAGTGACATGGCTCTGTTAATGAAACCTGTTCCAAACCCGAACTTGAGCAAAGTGAATCGAATGAAATGCCAGCTGACCCGGTCAAACGCTTTTTCTGCGTCTGTCGTGACCAGGGCCAGTGGCAAGTTGCTTTCGTGCGCATATGATATCATCTGTAGCACCTTAAGGGTATTATCCCTGGCTTCCCGAGAAGGAATAAACCCTACTTGCTCAGTAGAGACCAGGTCAGGTAGAACTCTATTTAGACGGGTGGCCAGAACCTTCGCCAGTATCTTTACATCTGAGTTGAGCAAAGATATAGGCCTATAACTCTCGGGCCTGTCTGGGGGCTTTCCTGATTTGGGGATTACTACAATATGTGCTTCAAGCATGGATCCCAGTAGGTCGGGGGTTGTCGTCAGAGCGTTGAACATATTCACTAGTCTCGGGATCAGAATGTCTGCATATATCTTATAATATTTGAGGCCGAAGCCATCTGGTCCCGGAGACTTGCCCGAAGGGAGGTCCTTTATAGCTTTTTTTACTTCCTCGTTCGTAAACAGGGAGTCCAGGAACTCCGAATCCGAGTTCGACAGTCTAGGAAGTTCTGCATCTCCCAAATATTCCAGTGCATCTATGGCATCGCACTCGGGAGCGCATTGTACCCCTTCCGTCCGGGCAGGGCCATGCAGGTTATAGAGGGACTCATAGTAGGCCCTGAATACCTCCGCTATGGAGTCGCCATCCAATTTGATTAAACCCTGTGTGTCTTTCATATGGTGTACATATGCTTTCAATTTTTTTCTCGCTATCGCTCTGGCAAGAAGCTTTCCGGGTTTATCACCCTGCTCGTAGTATAATTGTTTCAGAATTAGGGCTTGTTTTTGGTACCCTTTTGCAGAAATTGAAGCAGGCTTTTCCTAGATGCTAACAGATGAGCCAGACTTGCTTCATCTTGAGGTGAATTTTTGTGATCTAGCTCTGCTTGTTCGACTCGGGAGAGTAGGGTTTTGTATCGCTCTCTTCCCAATTTTTTGAGCTTCGCTTTATGCTTGATTAACAAGCCTCTGATGGTGCACTTATGCGCTTCCCATATGGTGGTGTCCTTCAATTGATCGTTGTGATTTAATAGGAAGAATTTGGTTATTGCCTTACGGATTTCTGAATTGAATACTGGATCCGCCAGTAACGTGTCATCCAACCTCCACACAAACGGAGTAATTGGAGTTGTGGGCCAATGGATAGAGCAACTTACCGGGGCATGATCAGACCAGGTGATCGCGTGAATATTACTACTCTTAGTAATAATGAGACCTGTTGAATCAGTGAACAGATAATCAATTCTGGAATATTTCCGGTGTGGGTGCGAATAGAATGTGTAATTTTTAGCCTGTGGGTGATGTGTGCGCCAGATGTCGTGCATCGCCAGCTCCATGAGAGTTGCGGCTATGCGTCTTCGGACTCTCTGAGGAGCACTGGAGAGGCCATCAGACGTGTCAAGGGAGGGATCAAGTGAAGCATTAAAGTCTCCGCCAAGAAAGAGGACACCAACCTGCATCTCTAGGATTTTATGGGAAACTTTATGGAGAAAGAGGTGCTGGGATACATTAGGGCAATAGACATTTACAAACGTCACGGGCCTGTTATGCAGTGTACCGGTGAGCAAGAGAAACCTACCATCCGGGTCTCTGTAAGTTTGTGATGGCTGGAAGTGAGTACCCTCACGAAAGAGAATTCCCACCCCATTTTTTTCTCGGGACCCGAGGCAAAGTATGCGGTAGGGTAGTACCGGCTAAACCATTTTGGTTCGTGTGCAGACGAGAAATGGGTTTCCTGTAGGTAAACTATGTCTCCACCCATCCTCTGCAGATCTTTGAGTACTATGGAGCGCTTATTAGGACTATTTAAACCCTTCGTGTTTATAGAAATGAGCTCTAATGGGTGGGGCCCGCCGGTCAGCCGTCGGCGCTGCATGTCCAGAGTGTTCATTTGGAAGTGATGGTTGGGGATTGGGGCCACAAGGGGAAGGAGCAGAGGGAGGTCGCCCACCAAGGGTTGATAAGGGGCAGGGAACAAGGGGGGAGGGGAGACAGGGGAGAGAGAGAAAAAAAAAAAGGGGGGGGGGGAGAGGAAGTGGAAGGGGTTCTATACCGTGTTAAGATGAGTAGAGATTTGGTATTATGAAGTGAGGGGGTATGCTATAGGGGTGTAAGCAAAAGGGGATATAGGTGGAAAAAGGAAAGAAGGCAACAGACGTCCCCTTTAGGGAGGACTAAATTTACTCTAATTGAGTTATGAGTGTTATAGATATACAACAAAAACAATCAACAATTAGTTCCGTATTTCTTAAGGTAGTAACTGTATCAACTACTTAACTAGTCAGGGGTAGTTGTCCCTGTATTTCTTGTTTGAAACTTAAACATTAAACATTAACATTGTAACTCGGAATGACATATAAATATAAAGAACGTACTCTACACAGTGCCTCCTCTGTATCATTATAAGAATGCTTTGACCAGGACATCCCCCCCCCCGCCACAGTATCTGCGTGTCTCCCCATACAGTGTACTGGTGCATCCTGTTTGTTCTATCCAGCTTTTGCGTCACGCCCTAGATGCCATTAGTTAAACATTAGAGTGAGCGGTTTCTAAGGGGGCAGTGTGCACTATCTGGAGCTAGCTAAAATGTGAACTAGTGCTTGCAGTGACGTCTGTCTTGTGTGTGAGTCCTAACTACATTGGTATCTAATATGTGAATAGGCAAGGTGCCTGCTTAGTAGTTTCCTTATGTCTCTGACTTAACCTATCGCTAAACAATCCACCAGAAGGAGTGAGGCTGTGTATAGGCATATATGTAACCCAGTAGTTTGCTATGTGATACTGTCAATTACATAGATCTGAGCTACAGAGAAGTGCAAATCATTCTACAAGATCAATATTTATAGAATCAACACAATGCAGTCAGAACCATTACATATACGAACTTAGGGTTCCATGCGAAAAGTCCAGGATTCAGACCCCTACAAAGAGAGATTGTTCTGTTGGGGGCAGCAAACAAGGATCTTTATGTGGCGGGGAGTTGAGGACACCCGGCCCCTGTTAGAGGCACCAGTGGGAAGGGAAAGTCTCAGTTTTAGTTTCTTGGCTGTTGAGCTTCTTCCTGATTCATGTTGGTGCGCTCTTGGGGGGCTGCATCAGCATCCTGTGGTGGCCTGATGTCCAGGTCTAAGGCCTGTGCAAAACTTGGAATGTCCTCTGGAGATTTAAGGGTATGTGTAACATTGTTTTTGGTAGCTATAAGACTTGTGGGGAAACCCCATCTGTAGGGAATCCTTTTATCCCTTAACGCTAAGTGATATGCCTCAAATCCCTTCTTTTTTGTAGTGTTGTAGGGCATAGATCTGAGAACACCTGAATCTCCGTTCCCCTGAATATAAGTGGGTGTTTGGCCCTTGCCAGTTTGAGAACTTCTTCTTTTTCCTTGAAGGAAAGGAATTTCATTATGACGTCTCTCGGTGGAGCTCTATTTGGTGGTTTAGGGCGTAGCGCCCTGTGTGCTCTTTCTATTTGTACCTCCTGTGCATCCACATTATTTTTCAAATATCTGATAAATTCTTGAATGTATTGTTGCAGGGCAGGAGGATCCACAGCCTCAGGAACACCACGCAACCGAAGGTTGCTCCTCCTGCTCCTGTTCTCGAGATCCTCTATCCGATCCATGAGGCATTGTACTGTGCCCTCCTGGGCCTGTAGGAAGCTAGCTTGCTGTTGCATATCTGAGCTGAGAGTTTCTTGTTTCTCCTCGACTTGAGTGACACGCCTGCTAACAGCCCCAATGTCTCTCCTGAGCTCCCCAAACATATTCTTAAAATCTTGCATGGCATTCTTTATATCCTCCTTGGAGGAGAGATGAGAGATATCATTCTTTGTAAGGTATCCATGCGTTTGTGAGTCCTGTGCTTGTTCAGTTGACTGGATTGTGTTATGCTGTCCTACATTTTCATGCATGGCCTTGTTAGGGGGTACATTAGGGTCAACTGAAATTAAATAGTTCTCCATGACAGAGGAATGTGCTCCTTTGTGGGGTTTTATGTTCCTTTTGCTGGTCATATTCAAAGAGTGAAAGTCAGTTCTATGCAAATATGTATAGTGCACCCGTGCACACAGGTAAACTTTTTCCTGTTCACTAATAGTTGCTGTAGGGAAGTTGAGACAAAATCTTTTACTTAACTTTTTATTTTGGTGTGGTTTTCCTTCTATTCCCCTTTAATCAGCTGCTCCTTTGCCCTGCACTGAATCAGGCAAACTGTGTTTATTTGCAGTGTTAATGCGGTTTATCCCCTTCTGTATACCACGCTTGTCAGAGATGCCGGCTCAGCCTATGTGTCAGTTGCCCCCATCAGCCATAAGGCTTATCGCTCACCAGTCTGAGGAGGATCTTCGGACACCAGATTGTGACGTTCGGTAGTCGTCTAGTCCGCTACTGCTTAATCCAGCAAGTCCGGTCGCCTCAGATCAATTGCACCCAAACGAAATCCCCTGTCTTGAGGCCTTCTCTTCTGACGTTTCAGTCTGGCCACGTGGGTGCTGCCCGGTAGCTCCTAGGCCGTTCGCGGCTCTCTGGGAAAGACTCACGGCACAGCAGGTATGTTCAGTTCGACCTCTGCTGTGTGGTCAGGAGCTGGGGAGTTTATGTAGACAGGCTGTGTCAGTGTGCTCAGCTGAATTACTGTTAGCCGGGTATGAATGTCTCCTCTCACTGACTTTGTAGCTTCACGATCAGCAGTGAGGTTCTAGTTTGCAGATGTTTGGCTATGGAGTTTAGGTCCCTTCCCAAGTACTTTTCTAAACTTTTTTGGGCTATCTAATCATTCCGAATTTAAGCAAGATAATACAGGGACCACAGAGCACTAACAAAAGGCAGCCATCTCTATCGGTGGCTAGGCTCCGCCCCCCTGTGTTAGATTTTTTTAAGGGTTTATTGGGTGGGTTTTATTTTTAGCTTAGGGTTTGGGCACAGAAAAAGAGCTAAATGCCCTTTTCAGGGCAATGGGGAGCTTAGGTTTTTTTAGTTAGGATTTTATTTGGGGGGTTTGGTTGTGTGGGTGGTGGGTTTTACTGTTGGGGGGGTTGTTTGTATTATTTTTTACAGGTAAAAGAGCTGATTTCTTTGGGGCAATGCCCCGAAAAAGGCCCTTTTAAGGGTTATTGGCAGTTTAGGCTAGGGTTTTTTTTATTTGGGGGGGGGGGGGGCTTTTTTATTTTGATAGGGCTACTAGATTAGGTGTAATTAGTTTAAACATTTGATCAGTTCTTTTTTATTTTAATTTAGTGTTTTTTTTTTGTAATTTAGTTAATTGTATTTAATTAATGCAATTTATTTAATTGTAGTGTAAGGTTAGGTGTTAGTGTAAGACAGGTTCGGTTTTATTTTACAGGTAAATTTGTATTTATTTTAGCTAGGTAGCTAGTAAATAGTTAATAACTATTTACTAACTAGTCTACCTAGTTAAAATAAATACAAACTTAGCTGTGAAATAAAAATAAGTATTTAGTTTTAAATAGGAATTATTTAGTTAATGATAGTAATTTTTATTTAAATTTATTTTAATTACATTAAAGTTAGGGGGTGTTAGGGTTAGACTTAGGGTTAGGTTTAGGAGTTAATAACTTTAGTATAGTGGCGGCAATGTCAGGGCGGCAGTTTAGGGGTTAATAACTGTATGTAGGTGGTGGCAACATTGGGGGCGGCAGATTAGGGGTTAATAACTGTAATGTAGGTGTCGGCGATGTTGGGGGCGGCAGTTAAGGGGTTCATAACTGTATGTAGGTGGTGGCGACATTGGGGGCGGCATATTAAGGGTTAATAACTGTAATGTAGGTGTCGGCGGCGGCGGCAGATTAGTGGTTAATAAGTGTAATGTAGGTGGCGGCGATGTCAGGGGCAGCAGATTAGGGGTGTTTAGACTCAGGGTTTATGTTAGGGTGTTAGGTGTAAACATAACTTTTTATTTCCCTAGGAATCAATGGGGCTGCGTTATGGAACTTTACGCTCCTTTATTGCAGAAAAAGAGCTAAATGCCCTTTTCAGGGCAATGGGGAGCTTAGGCTTTTTTAGTTAGGATTTTATTTGGGGGGTTTGGTTGTGTGGGTGGTGGGTTTTACTGTTGGGGGGTTGTTTGTATTATTTTTACAGGTAAAAGAGCTGATTTATTTGGGGCAATGCCCCGAAAAAGACCCTTTTAAGGGTTATTGGCAGTTTAGGCTAGAGTTTTTTTTTATTTTGGGGGGCTTAATAACTGTAATGTAGTTGTTGGCGATGTCGGGGGTGGCAGTTAAGGGGTTCATAACTGTATGTAGGTGGTGGCGACATTGGGGGTGGCATATTAGGGGATAATAACTGTAATGTAGGTGTTGCTCACATATTGCCTGCTAACGCCGGGTTTTTACAAACCTGTAATAGCAGCGATAGAGGGAGGTGAGCGGTGACAATAACTTGCAAATTAGTACCGAGCCGCTCATAATGCAAAACTCATAATCTAGCCGATTGTTACTTATTGGCACCCTATTTTGTCCATCTATCCTCAGTAATAAATACATTTCATGGTAAACATCATCTGAATTCATATAGTTTTGAAATATTTCTGAATTCCCATTAGGTGAATAGTAACAAAATCAGGTTAATAAATATAAATTGTATTATTAGTTTTATTCTCTCATAGGCATCTATAAAATGGGTGCACTCAATTTGCAATTCATCTTACACTTAACACATGATAGATTAATCTTTGTATCCACACAACACTTTTCTGCAAAGTTTTTAGCTCAAATGTGTATTCCCCCCTCCCCCTCCCTGGAGATATTCTATTGCATTACAGTAAATTTCCAGCTCTCTTGCTGCATTTCTTTAGACAGGAAACAGGCCAGAAGCTTCCAAAATCTTCATGTGCAGCATAATTAGTAATAAACAATGAGGACTGGCAAAATACTTGATACAAGTTGATGTTCCTTAATATTTTTACTAATAGCCATTATTTCAGACAGTGCCCTCTATATGCTAATATGGTAGCACTTTAGACTTTTAGGTTTTAGGTTAATCTTTCCCAGTTGCCCATAATTTTTAAAAACAACATGTATGCATACCTGATAAATTTCTTTCTTTCTGGGAATGGAGAGCCCACAAATTCATTCCAATTACTTGTGGGATTCAACTCCTGGCCAGCAGGAGGAGACAAAGATTACCCCAGTAGAGCTGTTAAGTGTCACTTCCCTTACCCATAATCCCCAGTCATTCAGCCAAAAGAAAGAAAATGGAAAAAGAAGAAAACACAAGGGTATAGAGGTGCCTGAGGTTTATACCAAAAAAACTTGCCGTCCTAAATAAAAACAAGGGCGGGTCATGGACTCTCCATACCCGGCATAGAGAGTCCACAAATTCATTCCAATTACTAGTGGGAACCAATACCCAAGCTAGATGACACAGAATGAAAAGAAGGGAGAACAAGACAGGCAGACCTAAAAAGAAGGTACAACCGCTTGAAGAACTAATCTCCCAAAGGAAGCCTCAGTTGAGGCAAAAATAATCAAATTAAAATTTTGAAAGAAAAAAATATGCAATGAGGGCCAAGTGGCCCCTTGCAAATTTGCTCTACAGATAACTCATTTTGTAAAAGGCCAGGAGGAAGAGACAGCCCTAGTGGAAAATCTCATAGGAGATCATAGACCATCTAACTCCAATGCTAAACGTATAACACTTCTCAACCAGAGAGAAAGAGTAGGAAAAGTGTACTTCTGACCCTTTACACTTACCAGCGAAAATAAAGAACAGGGCATTAGACTGCCAAAAATCTTTAGAAGCGATTTAGAGCAGATGACAAAGTAAGTAGAAACACATTTTCCACAATAATAACTAATATCAACCAAAAGCATAGGCTCAAACAGAGCTTGCTGCAAAACTTTAGGAACAAGGATAAGGCTCCAGAGAGGAGCAACAAGCTTAAACACAGGCCTGAAACTGACCGAGGCCTGAAAAAAAGATTTAACATCTGGGAACTGTCAGACGTATTAGCACAAGAATAGACAGTGCAAAAAACAGAATTTATGCTTACCTGATAAATTACTTTCTCCAACGGTGTGTCCGGTCCACAGCGTCATCCATTACTTGTGGGATATTCTCCTCCCCCACAGGGAAAGGCAAGGAGAGCACACAGCAAGAGCTGTCCATATAGTCCCTCCCAGGCTCCGCCCCCCCAGTCATTCGACCGACGGTTAGGAGAAAAAAGGAGAAACTATAGGGTGCCGTGGTGACTGTACTGTATAGAGAAAGAAATTTTTCAAACCTGATTAAAAAAACAGGGCGGGCCGTGGACCGGACACACCGTTGGAGAAAGTAATTTATCAGGTAAGCATAAATTCTGTTTTCTCCAACATTGGTGTGTCCGGTCCACGGCGTCATCCATTACTTGTGGGAACCAATACCAAAGCTTTAGGACACGGATGAAGGGAGGGAGAAAATCATGTTACCTAAACAGAAGGCACCACGGCTTGCAAAACCTTTCTCCCAAAAATAGCCTCCGAAGAAGCAAAAGTATCAAATTTGTAGAATTTTGGCAAAAGTGTGCAGAGAAGACCAAGTCGCTGCCTTACATAACTGATCAACAGAAGCCTCGTTCTTGAAGGCCCATGTGGAAGTCACAGCCCTAGTAGAGTGAGCTGTGATTCGTTCAGGAGGCTGCCGTCCGGCAGTCTCATAAGCCAATCGGATAATGCTTTTCAGCCAGAAAGAAAGAGAGGTAGCAGTAGCTTTTTGTCCTCTCCTCTTACCAGAATAAACGACAAACAAAGAAGAAGTTTGTCTGAAATCCTTTGTTGCTTATAAATAGAACTTTAAAGCACGGACTACATCTAAATTGTGTAACAAACGTTCCTTCTTTGAAACTGGTAATCGGACACAAAGAAGGAACAACTATTTCCTGGTTAATATTCTTGTTGGAAACAACTTTTGGAAGAAAACCAGGCTTGGTACGCAAAACAACCTTATCTGAATGGAACACCAGATAGGGTGGATCACACTGCAAAGCAGATAGTTCAGAAACTCTTCTAGCAGAAGAAATAGCAACCAAAAACAGAACTTTCCAAGATAGTAACTTGATATCTATGGAATGTAAGGGTTCAAACGGAACCCCTTGAAGAACTGAAAGAACTAAATTTAGACTCCAGGGAGGAGTCAAAGGTCTGTAAACAGGCTTGATTCTGACCAAAGCCTGTACAAAAGCTTGTACATCTGGCAACGGATAAAGCAGAAATCTGTCCTTTTAGAGAACTCGCTGACAACCCTTTATCCAAACCCTCTTGGAGAGAGGAGAGAATCTTAGGGATTTTAATCTTACTCCAGGAGAATCCCTTGGATTCAGACCAACAGATATATTTTTTCCATATTTTATGGTAAATCTTTCTAGTCACAGGTTTTCTGGCTTGAACCAGAGTATCTATCACTGAATTTGAAAACCCACGCTTGGATAAAATCAAGCGTTCAATTTCCAAGCAGTCAGCTGCAGAGAAACTAGATTTGGATGTTCGAATTGACCTTGTGCTAGAAGATCCTGTCTCAAAGGTAGCTTCCATGGTGGAGCCGATGACATATTCACCAGGTCTGCATACCAAGTCCTGCATGGCCACGAAGGAGCTATCAGAATCACTGAGGCCTTCTCCTGTTTGATCCTGGCTACGAGCCTGGGAAGGAGAGGGAACGGTGGAAACACATAAGCTAGGTTGAACGACCAAGGCACCACTAATGCATCCACTAGAGTCGCCTTGGGATCCCTGGATCTGGACCCGTAGCAAGGAACCTTGAAGTTCTGACGAGACGCCATCAGATCCATGTCTGGAATGCCCCATAATTGAGTCAACTGGGCAAAGACCACCGGGTGGAGTTCCCACTCCCCCGGATGGAATGTCTGACGAATCAGATAATCCGTTCCCCAGTTGTCTACTCCTGGGATGTGAATTGCCGATAGATGGCAGGAGTGATCCTCGCCCATTTGATGATCTTGGATACCTCTCTCATCGCCAAGGAACTCCTTGTTCCTCCCTGATGGTTGATGTAAGCTACAGTCGTCATGTTGTCTGACTGGAATCTTATGAATCCAGCCTTCACTAATTGAGGCCAAGCCCGGAGAGCATTGAATATCGCTCTCAGTTCCAGGAAGTTTATCGGAAGAAGAGACTCTTCCCGAGACCATAGACCCTGAGCTTTCAGGGAATCCCAGACCGCGCCCCAGCCTAATAGACTGGCGTCGGTCGTGACAATGACCCACTCTGGTCTGCGGAAACTCATTCCCTGAGACAGGTGATCCTGATTCAACCACCAACGCAGTGAGTCTCTGGTCACCTGGTCTACTTGAATCTGTGGAGACAAGTCTGCATAGTCCCCATTCCACTGATTGAGCATGCACAGATGTAATGGTCTTAGATGAATTTGAGCAAAAGGAACTATGTCCATTGCTGTAACCATCAATCCTACTACTTCCATGCACTGAGCTATGGAAGGCTGCAGAATAGAGTGAAGAACTTAACAAGAGTTTAGAAGCTTTGACTTTCTGACTTCTGTCAGGAAGATCTTCATTTCTAAAGAATCTATTATTGTTCCCAAAAAGGGAACTCTTGTTGACGGAGACAGGGAACTCTTTTCTACGTTCACCTTCCACCCGTGAGATCTGAGAAAGGCTAGAACAATGTCTGTATGAGTCTTTGCCTTGGAAAGAGACGACGCTTGATTTAGAATGTCGTCTAGATAAGGTGCCACTGCAATGCCCCTCGGTCTTAGAACCGCCAGAAGGGACCCTAGCACCTTTGTGAAAATTCTGGGAGCAGTGGCTAAACCGAACGGAAGAGCCACGAACTGGTAATGTTTGTCCAGAAAGGCGAACCTTAGGAACTGATAATGATCTTTGTGGATAGGAATATGTAGGTACGCATCCTTTAAATCCACGGTAGTCATATATTGACCCTCCTGGATTGTAGGTAAAATTGTTCGAATGGTTTCCATTTTGAACGATGGAACTCTGAGAAATTTGTTTAGAATTTTTAAATCCAGAATTGGTCTGAAAGTTCCCTCTTTTTTGGGAACTACAAACAGATTTGAGTAAAAACCCCTGACCTTGTTCCACAGTTGGAACTGGGTGTATCACTCCCATCTTTAACAGGTCTTCTACACAATGTAAGAATGCCTGTCTCTTTATTTGGTTTGAATATAAGTGATACATGTGGAACCTTCCGCTTGGGGGTAGTTCCTTGAATTCTAGAAGATAACCCTGAGAGACTATTTCTTGTGCCCAGGGATCCTGAACATCTCTTGCCCAAGCCTGAGCAAAGAGAGAGAGTCTGCCCCCTACTAGATCCGGTCCCGGATCGGGGGCTACCCCTTCATGCTGTTTTGGTAGCAGCAGCAAGCTTCTTGGCCTGTTTACCCTTGTTCCAGCCTTGCATTGGTTTCCAAGCTGGTTTGGTCTGGGAAGTGTTACCCTCTTGTCTAGAGGCTGCAGAGTTGGAAGCCGGTCCGTTCCTGAAATTCTTAGCCTTGAAAGGTCTATCTTGTGGGAGGGCATGGCCCTTTCACCCAGTGATGTCTGAAATAATCTCTTTCAATTCTGGCCCAAAAAGGGTCTTACCTTTGAAAAGGATATTAAGCAATTTTGTCTTGGAAGATACATCCGCTGACCAAGACTTTAGCCAGAGCGCTCTGCGCGCCACAATTGCAAACCCTGAATTTTTCGCCGCTAACCTCGCTAACTGCAAAGCGGCGTCTAAAATAAAGGAATTAGCTAAGTTAAGTGCGTGAATTCTGTCCATGACTTCCTCATACGGAGTCTCCCTACTGAGCGACTTTTCCAGTTCCTCGAACCAGAACCACGCCGCTGTAGTGACAGGAATAATGAACGAAATAGGTTGAAGGAGGTAACCTTGCTGTACAAAAATCTTTTTTAAGCAAACCCTCCAATTTTTTATCCATAGGATCTTTGAAAGCACAATTGTCCTCAATAGGAATGGTCGTGTGCTTGGCTAGAGTAGAAACCCCCCCTCGACCTTAGGGACTGTTTGCCATGTGTCCTTCCTGGGGTCGACCATAGGGAACAATTTCTTAAATATAGGATGCCTGGCTTCTCCCACTCCTTATACACTATGTCCGCCACCCGTTTAGGTATCGGAAAAGCATCAGGGTGCACCGGGACCTCAAGGAACTTGTCCATCTTGCACAATTTTTCTGGGATGACCAGATTGTCACAATCATCCAGAGTAGATAGCACCTCCTTAAGTAATGCGCGGAGATGCTCTAATTTAAATTTAAATGTCACAACATCAGGTTCTGCCTGCTGAGAAATTCTTCCTATCAGAAATTTCCCCATCTGACAAACCCTCCCTCACTGCCACTTCAGATTGGTGTGAGGGTATGACAGAAAAATTATCATCAGCGCCCTCCTGCTCTACAGTGTTTAAAACAGAGCAATTGCGCTTTCTCTGAAATGCTGGCATTTTGGATAAAATATTAGCTAAGGAGTTATCCATTACTGCCGTCAATCGCTGCATAGTAACAAGCATTGGCGCGCTAGAAGTACTAGGGGTCGCCTGCGCGGGCATAACTGGTATAGACACAGAAGGAGATGATGTAGAACTATGTCTACTTCCTTCATCTGAGGAATCATCCTGGGCAACTTTACAATTTGTGACAGTACTGTCCTTACTTTGTTTGGACGCTATGGCACAATTATCACACATATTTGAAGGGGGAACCACATTGGCTACCATACATACAGAACATGATCTATCTGAAGGTACAGACATGTTAAACAGGCTTAAACTAGTTAATAAAGCACAAAAATAAAACCGTTACTGTCTCTTTAAATGTTATACAGGGCACACTTTATTACTGAATATGTGAAAAACTATAAAGGAATTATCCAATCTTTACCAAATTTTCACCACAGTGTCTTAATACATTCAAAGTATTGCACCCCAATTTTTGTTGAAACCGGAGCCGTTTACAATTTTAACCCCCTTACAGTCCCAGCCACAGCCTTTGCTGTGACTTCACCAATCCCAGGGGGGTATAAGATACCAAATGAAGCCTTCTAGGAACGTTTTTAGTGGATTCCAGACCCTCACACATGCAGCTGCATGTACTGTACTCAAAAGTAACTGCGCAATAATGGCGCGAAAATGAGGCTCTGCCTACTACAGAGAAAGGCCCTTCCTGACTGGGAAGGTGTCTTAACAAGTGCCTGGTGCTAAAAACATTCCCCAATGTTATAAAAGTGTGAAATTCAACTTCAAACTGCATATAATACTTAAATAAAGCAATCGATTTAGCCCCTAAAAGTGTCTACCAGTTTATAGCCCATAATAAGCCCTTTATTCTGTTTGATTTTTGACTAAGAAAATGGCTTACCGATCCCCATGAGGGAAAAATGACAGCCTTCCAGCATTACACAGTCTTGTTAGAAAAATGGCTAGTCATACCTTGAGCAGAAAAGTCTGCAAACTGTTCCCCCCAACTGAAGTTCTCTCATCTCAACAGTCCTGTGTGGGAACAGCAATTGATTTTAGTTACTGCTGCTAAAATCATACACCTCTTTTAAACAGAACTCTTCATCTCTTTCTGTTTCAGAGTAAATAGTACATACCAGCACTATTTTAAAATAACAAACTCTTGATAGAAGAATAAAAAACTACAACTAAACACCACAAACTCCTCACCATCCCCAAGGAGATGCTACTTGTTCAGAGCGGCAAGGAGAATGACTGGGGGGGCGGAGCCTGGGAGGGACTATATGGACAGCTCTTGCTGTGTGATCTCCTTGCCTTTCCCTGTGGGGGAGGAGAATATCCCACAAGTAATGGATGACGCCGTGGACCGGACACACCAATGTTGGAGAAATCTGACCCTTCAGAGTACTGACGTACAAACCATTCTCCAGGAGCTCCTGAAGAAAAGACAGAATGCAAGGAAAATCACCTGGCCCCCAGAGGGACCTTTTGATTCGTACCAATACAGTTATTTACTCCATACCTTATGGTAAACCTTATGAGCAATAGGCTTACGAATCTGAAACATAGAATCAAAGACCTAATCAGAAAAATCACGCCTAGTCAAGACTAGACGTACAACCTCCAAGAAGACAGCTTCAGAGATCTAGATTTGGATGGGGTAAGGGACTCTAAAGAAGAAGGTCCTTCCTCAGAGGCAGCATCTAAGGGAGAAGAGATGACATCTCCACCAGATCTGCAAACCAGATCCTGTGAGACCAAGGAGGAACTACTAAAACCACAGATACTCTCCCCTGCTGAAATAAACAATGAGAGATCAAAAAGGAGGGAACAGGCTCGCCAAACTGAAGTTCCAAAGCCCCATTAGAATGGCTATCAGAACAGCCAGAGGAGCTCTCGTTCTTGAAACGTACTTTGGAAAACTCAGTGTTTAGAAGTGACGCCAACAGACCCAACTCCGGAACCCCCCGCCAGAAAGTTATCATTGCGACAATCTCTGGGCAGAGACTCCACTTCTCAGGAAGAAAATTCTGCCTTCTCAGAAAAACCCCTTCCCAGGTGTCCACCCTTGGGATATGGAAGAAAGAGAGAAGGTAATCGAGAGACTCCATTTACTGGCGAAAGCGAGTTACCTCCTTCATTGATAAGGAACTCTTAGTTCCTCCCTGAGAAATATGTATGCCACAGAGGAAATAGTCATATTAAATTTGATATGAAAAATTAGTAGCCTGAAAAAACTGATTGAAGCAAGGCTATATGTATCCCATAAGAGAAAAGACACTCGATGTGAAGAAACCAAGTCACATCAGGATTAGAACTCTCAACCTTCAATCCATCAGAAAAAATAGACTAAAGCTAAATGAGGTCAGACCTGTAAGGTAAGGAAAACAAGTCCCAACTCTAAGATGAAAAAGAGAAGACTCCTCTTAAGTCAAAAGATCCTGAATCTTTAAAGAACCCCAAACAGGTTCCCAGCCTTAAAGACTGGTGTATGGGGTCACAAACACCAGGATGTTCTCAGGAAGCATGAACCCTGAGACAGGTGGTCCTGCAAAATCCTTGAGGATAGAGAGATTCAAGTTAGGGAGTCCAGAATAATCCTCTGCGAGAAGTCCGAGAGGACTCCTACCATATACGAAGCATGCATAACTAAAAAGATTTTAGATGGAAACAAGCAAATGGAATACAGTCTCTAGAAGCCAAATATACCAATGGCCTCTATACACAGAGCTCTAAAGGACAGATAGAGGCCTGAAAAGAAGACATGATATTCTGAACTCCAACAAGGAATACGATATGGAGATAAAAACAAAGATCCAAAGATAGCATGGAGTAAACATGCTAGATCCCCAAGATCAGTGTCCTACCTAAGACACCATATAAGGCCACCATCTTTGGACAAATCGTCATAAGAGAAGGAGAAGAAAAGACCTGTCTGGGTTCAAACCCACAACCCTCTGTTTTAGGAGAGGTGGCAGTAGTCCACCTCTAACCTGAATCATCTTAAAGTCCATAGACCTCTAAGAGGGAGAATGCTACTTAGGACCAGACATAATGTCAAAAAAACTTCAGTTCATAAACCTAACATAGGTAACAAAACAGAAGAGTCCTAGGATCACTAATAAAAAGTAAGACACAGACATAGCAGAAATTGCTTCAACAAGAGGGAGATTAAACTATAGTGCCTTACCTAAATAGGGCAACCTGAAAAGAAACTTATACAGGTTAACATGCTACAAACTGCAAATGAAGCGAAATACACCAGCGCTAAAGGAACACCAGTGCCCCATACTAAAGATAGAGCCTTTACTGTGTGCTGAAAAGCAGCCAAATGCCCCAGCACCATTTTACACAACCTCCCCAGATGAGAGCCGTGAATGTGGCCATTAACACCGGCGATCTCTTACACAAGCGTCCATATTGTGTACTGCGCCATTCAGTGTACTGCAAATGCAGTCATATATCATATTTATATAAACATCCCAGCTGAGGACCGCAAAAGTGGCTATGAACACTGGCGCTCATATTGTGTGCTACGCCATACTGTGCCATAAACCCCAGCGCTTTATTATACACAAATTTCCCAGCTGAGGACCGCAAAAGTAGCCATATACACCGGCGCTCTACTACACAAGAGCCCCTCACTGTGAACTGCACTTACTGAGAGCTGTGAATGCAGCCATTTACCAGCGCCATTAACATAATCACCACAGCCGTAGGCCGCTACTGTGTCCTGCGATATACACCTGCACCCTGTAGCTATGAGTCCTCATATAACCTATAAAGAAGCCTTCAAGCAGGGCATATAACAAATTTCCCCAGACCCTTAATTTTCAGGGTAAAAAATTCCCACAGGAGTTATAAATTAGACCTGGATCCTGACCGGATAGAGACATGCTGCTCATACTTAACTGATATCCCTAGTTAGGGTATATTAAAATTCCTAGACCCAACTAATAGGGTAATGGAGGTGCCAATTGGTCACCATTAAACGTCCCCCCTATCTCAGGTGATAGTAACAGTTTATACCTGTCCAGGGAAGGGAATAAGTAATATAAATGGACTTACCGTCCAGGGTCTTCTACTGTGGAGCAGACACAGTACTTCCCAGTCTGTCAACTTCATCAACAGCTAACAGGGTCCTGGGTAGAAAAGAAAAAACAGAGTAACTAACCCTGGTTTTCTATGTAGGGGTAGCCGTCTT
The DNA here is from genome assembly GCF_027579735.1 of Bombina bombina. Taxonomy (NCBI): domain Eukaryota; kingdom Metazoa; phylum Chordata; class Amphibia; order Anura; family Bombinatoridae; genus Bombina; species Bombina bombina. The sequence continues at coordinate 1,142,033,956 of NC_069499.1, forward strand.
TCAACTGCTAAAAGCCACCATTACTCTTACTAAAGAGATTGACATGGACACAGCATAACCCCAGTCTTTGCTTGGAGGAAAAAGTACACATAAAAGGATTATTATCTTCAGACATCATCTTCGCACCTCCTCCATTGACAGAGGCAAAGAGAATGACTGGGGATTATAGGTAAGGGAAGTGACACTTAACAGCTCTGCTGGGGTGCTCTTTGCCTTCTCCTGCTGGCCAGGAGTTGAATCCCACTAGTAATTGGAATGAATTTGTGGACTCTCCATGCCATAGGAAAGAAATAGCATTTTTGACAGGCTCAGACATGCAATTATTATTTCCAAAAAAAATGTAGAGTTGTTCATTTGTAAGCAGTGTTTTACCTATTGTCAGGGTTTTTTCCCCTGTTGTGTTTGCCATGTGCTGCTGGCAGCCATTTTACTCACCTCTCTTCCTGACTATGGTGCATTGTGGGGGATGCTGCTCATTTCCTGCACTTCCTTTTATGGCCAGACTGGTGTGCATCATCCATGTGAGACAGGATGCAGTCTCAGAATTGTGATGTCATCACTTATTTAAAGGGCCTCTGTTCAGTATGCTTTGCCTTTGCGTTGTCTCAGACCAATTTGTGAGAGTTCCTGTGTATTACCTGGCTGCCTGATGTCCTTCCTGGTTCCTGATCCCTGGCTTGTTCCTGACTCTGCTGTTTTCCTTGTTCCTGATTCCGTCTCGTCTGACTATTCGCTTTGGCTCCTGACTCGGCTTGTCTGACTACCAGCTCTTGTTTTGACTACTGGCTTGTTATTTGACTTGTGGACTTTTTATTATTTTTTCCTATTAATAAAGGTGTGATTATTTTTGCACTTCTTGTCTCAGTCTGATTCCTGGCACCCTAACATTACGCAAAGGCCATGAATCCTGATGGTGCTAATTATCCATCTTTACCTGCCATCATTTCCAGGATGGATGTACAGGATCACCGCTTGGATCAATTTGCACTAGCCCTGCAAACCCTGCTGACTCGCACTGCACATTTGGACCAAAGTGTCCTGCAAGTTATGGCTGCTCCTGTTTCCGCTGATGCACCTATGCCTACCAGGAGCATGTCCGGTTCTGCACCTCTACCTCAGCGATATGGAGGCGATCCTATTCAGTGCAGAGGATTTTTGAACCAGGTGGGCATTTACTTTGAGATGTTACCTCAGGCATTTCCCTCTGACAGAGCTAAGGTGGGATTTCTCATCTCGTTACTCTCTGACACAGCTTTTGCCTGGGCTAATCCCTTGTGGGAGACTAATAAACCTGTGATTTCAAATTACCCTGAATCTGTGGCCTCCTTTCGAAGGGTATTTGATGTTCCGGCTCGCTCCTCCTCTGCTGCTAAACGACTCATGTCCATTCAGCAAGGTACAAGATCTGTTGCTCAGTATGCTATTGAGTTCCGTATGCTTGCCGCAAAGGTAGGTTGGAACAATGAAGCCCTTGTTGCCGCCTTCTTTCATGGGCTCTCTGATGCAATTAAAGACAAAGTTGCTGCCAGAGATTTACCAGAGGATCTCGAGGCATTGGTGTCTTTTTTTTATCCTAATTGACATCAGACTCAGAGAGAGGCCCTCTTTCAAGGAGCGATTGCGGAAGCCTCCTGTTCCGTTGTCTCCTACGTGTTCATTCCCACCCATGCCTCCCTCTCCTCCCATGCCTTCTGGTCCGAGTCATCAGGTACTGCTGAGCCGATGCAGTTGTGATTCACGCGTCTCTCTGTGGCGGAGAGGGCCTTTAGGAGGAGGGAGGGGCTCTGCCTCTATTGTGGGTTACAGGGCCACCTTTTGAAGTCTTGTCCTACACGGCCAGGAAACACTCACACCTAAGGTCCTGTCGGGGGCAGACCTTGGGTGGTTTATCCTCATCCCCGGAACCGCTTAAGGAGAAACCTGGTCATGGTTGTCCTTTCCTGGGTAGACTCCATAGTCACTCAGTGTCAACAATTGCCATATCACTGTGCCTTTAAGACAAGTTCTCCTCCCCAAACATATCCTATTTAAACTCCACTTTTCCCAGAAGACATTGCTTGATTATTAAAGAGCATTTGAGACTACAACTAGTCTCTTTGAAATCTTAGGTTTATTAAGCCTAACTTTAATACTGAGCGGAACTTAACTTTTATTTTTATTTATTTCTTTTTTCTGCATTTTCCTTTATCAAAAGGATTAACTTTTCGTTTGCTTAAACTAACTCCTAAACATTAAGGAGTGTTTATCTTTGTTATACTAACAGCTGCATGACTCTGCAGCTCTAATTGCTTCTGCCTAGATTCAGACGCACAGACTGGTGCTGACGTCATCTCCGTTATCCCTTACACTCTGTGCAGCACGCCAGAGTCGGTAACCGCTGCTGTCTTCACTCGCTGCTTTCCTGTCTCCACTGCAGTCGCACGGATCTCCATTACTTAAGTAAGACACGCTTCCTCTTGCTAACTTTAAAGCTCTGCATCAAAGGTATGTGCACCAACGGTTATATAAAAAGCAAGCTTGGACATAATCTGAGGGTAATGCATTACTGAATGAACTTATGTGTAAAACGTCTCTGCCATTTGTTTGTGATCATTTGACATCTTTATCTGAATACAATGGTACAAACCTCATTTGCGCAATATTACACTGAACCACCAATTAATAATATCATTATCAGTATTAATGTTACAGAAGCATTAGTTATTTTGTTGTGAAGAGCTTATTTCCCAGCAGCAATGCCTGAACCAGCAAGCCAGCGCCTAAGAAGGGCTCCAAGAAAACCGTAACAAGTTTCATTTCATAAAGAGTTAACTCTTTTTTTTCAGCTTTTAGAAACTATTGTCTAATCACCTCTGGAGCCAGACTGCTAATTGATAAGATGAACTTGTAAACTTGTTATCTTAAGTACTGTAATCCTATTGTGGCCTGTCAAAGGACAGTGCTCTCTATCTAAATGTGTGATGGGGGATTTTGTGCTTCCCCCCCTCTCCCCCTGGGAGTGCCCTGTGTGCATGTAACCTTAATAAAAAGCAGGCTGGGCATCCCAGTCCTGAGTTCTTGTTTTGACCCTCAATCGCAGCGTTGACTCGTTTTTGTGGGCAGAAGGGTATCCTAGCTGTACTGCAGCTAAGGGAGATTATTCTATATTTGCGAGACTCATATAGAATACTATGGAAAGCAGCTTCTCCCCTCTTTAGCAATAGGGATCCAGGCTACTAAGCGGTCCATCTCTCAGCGAGACTAAGGGTAACCGTAACATTTGGCGGCAGCGGCGGGATTTTCCTGGATTTCCTAGGAGAGGTACAGAACGGATGGAGAGCGCTTACGAAAAATTGAAGCGTACAACCCTAAAGGATTTACTTGAAAGCAGAGGGGGGTACGCCAGCAACCGGCCGAGGAGAGAGCTGATCACAGAATTGACCGAACTGGATCAGAGCTTCACAATGGCGGAAACACCGACCACGATTAGTGACGAAAAAACCAGGATTGTTCGGGAAAGGCTCTCATTATACGGGCCGAACCCCTCCATGGAATTGGTACAGCAGTTGATGGCGGAGGCGGACAAGGATATACGAGAGACTCGAGCCCACGAACTCAACCTAGCGAACGCACACCGCAATGCTGAAGCCCCGCAGGTAATCATCCCTGTCGAAAATGCTGGGAGGCCCAAGATACCCTATGCGGCATTTCGACCCTTCCTAGAGAGCGAGACAGGGATTGATGAATATTTGGCGGACTTCAAAAGGCAATGTGCCCTGCACCAGATTCCCAACAGAGAGTGGCCCACGATATTGTCTGGGAAACTATCCGGGCGAGCCCTGGAAGCCTTTAGTACTCTGGGTGCTGATGAAGTGACACAGTATGAGCTAGTTAAGGAGACACTGTTGCGACGATACGCTGTAACTCCGGACACGTATCGCCGACAGTTTCGGGGCACGGAAAAGAAGCCTAACGATACCCATATGGAATGGGCGCACCGAATGCGGAGAGCGGCAAATCACTGGCTGAGCGGAAGTAAAGCGGTGACTGGGAGGAAATTTTACAATTGTTTCTCTTAGAACATTTTTATAATGGCATGGAACAGCAAGGGAAGGAATGGCTGCGAGACAGGCGGCCTTCTACCTTAGAAGAAGCAGCCAAATTGGCCGATGAACATTATGACTCCCGTCTTCACGAACCCATGAACTACCGAGCTCCAGCACGGGTCGAACCCAGAGAGGTTTACCGTGCACCCCCTCGTGCTGAATTCCGAGCCCCGGTGCCCACAGGGCCCGTCCGACACTCAGGACCACCCAATAACAGCTCTGAGCGTCCCAGACCGACTTGCCACCGATGCAAGCAACCAGGGCATTTCATGGCTAGCTGCCCCCTTAATACGCACCAGACACCCAGGAATTACAATTACCCCTCTGGGTCCTATCGTCCGGCCCGGGCCCTCTGTGTTAACCAAGAGGCCCCTATGGAGGGATATGTGGGGCCGCTTCACGAGGCAGACCCTGTATATGCTGCCTCAGATAACCGCCAGCACCATCGGCAGAGGGTATGGCTCGAGGGGCGATCTACCGAGGGATTGCGAGACACAGGGGCTACTATCACGCTGGTACAGAGTCATTTGGTGCCAGAGCACAAGCGATCCGGACAGACTGTGGCCGTTAGAGTGGCGGGGGGGATGTGTACAAAATTCCAACAGCTAAAGTGCATCTTGATTGGGGAGCGGGAAAGGGGGCTGTGAACGTGGGCCTAATGGATAATTTACCTGCCGAAGTACTACTGGGCAACGATTTGGGCCCCATGACTTCTGCCTATGCTCCAGTATGCAACAACGAGGCGGACCCAGTGACTACACGGGCCCAAGCCCGGACGGAGCGAGAGCTTTCACCAGTGCGGGAGACACAGGTAAGACCTACCCCGACCTTGCCTGACAGGTTAGGCCCCATACCCTGGGACACCCCAGATGCTTTCGAGGCAGAGTCTAAGACTGACCCGACCTTACAAAAGTACCGGGAACGAGCAGAGACCGGAGGGGGCGGGGCAGATAACGAAACATTCTTATGGGAAAAAGGGAAACTATACCGCTGGACAGAGAAAAGGGGACAGCGTAGGCGACAGCTGGTAGTGCCCCACAAATACCGTCAAGAAATCCTCAAAATAGGCCACGACATCCCCTTAGCAGGCCACCTAGCCGTTACCCGTACCCTACACCGCATTACTCACACGTTCTTTTGGCCAGGGGTGCACGCTGACGTTAGAACTTACTGTAACACCTGCGATGTGTGTCAACGAGTAGGAAGGCGAGGCGATCACCCTAAAGCCCAGCTAGTAAATATGCCCATTGTAGAGGAACCCTTCAGCCGGGTTGCTATTGACCTAGTGGGACCACTGGCTACCCCTAGTCCCTCCGGTAAGCGATACATTCTTACCGTAGTGGACTACGCTACCAGGTACCCAGAGGCTGTCGCCCTATCCAACATACAAGCGGATACGGTAGCGAATGCACTAGTACAGGTGTTCTCCCGGGTAGGATTTCCAAAAGAAATCCTATCCGACCGAGGCACCCAATTTACGGCTGAATTGACCCAACAACTCTGGCAGGTTTGCAAAATTAAGTCCCTCCTAAGCTCCCCATACCACCCCCAGACGAACGGGCTGTGTGAGAGGTTCAATGGGACCCTCAAGCAAATGCTCAAGACGTTCACTCAGGAATACCGAGACTGGGAACGCTTCCTGCCGCACCTCCTATTTGCTTATCGGGAGGTGCCCCAGGAAACGACAGGGTTCTCTCCCTTCGAGTTGCTCTACGGAAGAAAGGTACGGGGACCCCTAAACCTGATCCGGGAGCACTGGGAGGGAGAGATGGAGGCTGACGGTGTCCCAATTGTGCCATACGTGCTGGAACTCAGGGACCGAATGGAGCAATTAGCCAAATCCGTGCGGGCTAATCTCCAGTTGGCCCAGAGAAGACAGAAAGTATGGTACGATCGGGGGGCCCGAAAGAGAATCTTCACCATAGGACAAAAGGTGTTAGTACTTAAGCCGGTGAAGACAGACAAATTGCAGGCGTCCTGGCAGGGTCCCTACCAGATCGTAGAGAAAAGGGGAGACACCACTTATGTGATAGCTAGCTGCCACAACAACAATCTTAGAAAGACATTCCATGTAAACATGCTCAAGGAATATTTTGAGCGACCAGAGAACGTGACGGCCGTATGTTGTTCCCCTCAGGAAGACCCCGACAGTTTACCCATTCCAGACCTATTAGAAAAGAGCCTCCCCACAGGTATAGTGGCGCAGGTTCAGATAGGGGACCGACTTAGCCCCACTGAAAGGGAGCAGCTCAACCAACTCCTCCAGTCCAAACACCTCACCTTCTCCCCGAAGCCAGGGTACACTACTTTAACCACCCACCAGGTAGATACTCCGGGACAAGCTCCCTTGCGCCAGGCTCCGTACCGAATCCCCGAAGCAGTTAGGACAGGAATGAAGAAGGAGATCGATGAGATGCTCCAGCTCAGGGTAATTGAGCCCTCCGATAGTCCCTGGGCCTCCCCAGTTGTCTTGATGCCCAAGAAAGATGGGACCACCCGGTTCTGCGTAGACTATCGGAGGCTCAATGAAAATACTGTGACGGACGCTTACCCTATGCCCAGGGTAGACGAGCTACTCGATCGTATAGCCAGGGGAAATTACCTGACCACTATTGACCTCTGCAAAGGTTACTGGCAGATTCCCCTGGCCCCGGAGGCTATCCCCAAGTCGGCATTCGTCACCCCATTCGGCTTATATCAGTTTAGGGTAATGCCGTTTGGGATGAAGAATGCCCCAGCTACATTCCAGCGCTTGGTGGATAGGCTCCTGGATGGCTTCCAGAGTTTTGCTTGCGCCTACCTGGACGACATAGCGATCCACAGTGAGTCCTGGGAGGACCACTTAGCTCATGTGGGAATGGTTCTGGATCAGATCCGGGCTGCTGGCCTGACTCTGAAGCCAGAAAAATGCCACTTTGGGATGGCCGAGGTACAGTACCTGGGTCACCGGGTGGGGTGTGGAAAGCAGAGACCAGAGCCGGCCAAAATAGAAGCTGTCGCCAATTGGCCCACCCCCATCACTAAGACTCAGGTCCTAGCCTTCCTGGGCACGGCAGGGTACTATAGACGGTTCGTACCAGACTACAGCACACTTGCCAAACCCCTGACTGACTTGACCAAGAAGAACTTACCTCGACAGGTCCTGTGGTCTCCCCACTGTGAAACGGCTTTCCAGGCTCTCAAAAATGCTCTAATTAACGCTCCTGTCTTGGCGGCCCCAGCCCTTAACAAACGTTTTATCGTCCATACAGATGCTTCCATGTTCGGGCTGGGAGCCGTCCTCAGCCAAGTAGGCGAAGATGGAGGGGAGCATCCAGTTGCCTACATCAGCCGGAAGCTCCTGCCCCGCGAAGTCAGCTATGCAGCGGTCGAAAAGGAGTGTTTGGCTTTGGTGTGGGCATTAAAGAAATTGACTCCCTATTTATATGGTCAGGAGTTCACTCTGGTCACCGACCATAACCCGTTGGTGTGGCTGAACCGGGTCTCTGGAGATAACGGCAGGCTATTACGTTGGAGCTTATCGTTGCAAACCTTCAATTTCACCATTACTTACAGACCTGGGAAACAGAATGGCAACGCCGACGGGTTGTCCAGACAAACCGACCTCAGCCCCGCATAACCAGCGGTCTGGACAGCCTTAGTCTGCCCCGAAAAGGGGTCAGACCGTGTCTGCCAGAGTGTTCCACAGAAAGGGAGCAATGTTACAGAAGCATTAGTTATTTTGTTGTGAAGAGCTTATTTCCCAGCAGCAATGCCTGAACCAGCAAGCCAGCGCCTAAGAAGGGCTCCAAGAAAACCGTAACAAGTTTCATTTCATAAAGAGTTAACTCTTTTTTTTCAGCTTTTAGAAACTATTGTCTAATCACCTCTGGAGCCAGACTGCTAATTGATAAGATGAACTTGTAAACTTGTTATCTTAAGTACTGTAATCCTATTGTGGCCTGTCAAAGGACAGTGCTCTCTATCTAAATGTGTGATGGGGGATTTTGTGCTTCCCCCCCTCTCCCCCTGGGAGTGCCCTGTGTGCATGTAACCTTAATAAAAAGCAGGCTGGGCATCCCAGTCCTGAGTTCTTGTTTTGACCCTCAATCGCAGCGTTGACTCGTTTTTGTGGGCAGAAGGGTATCCTAGCTGTACTGCAGCTAAGGGAGATTATTCTATATTTGCGAGACTCATATAGAATACTATGGAAAGCAGCTTCTCCCCTCTTTAGCAATAGGGATCCAGGCTACTAAGCGGTCCATCTCTCAGCGAGACTAAGGGTAACCGTAACAATTATATTTTTCATCATTATCTTATTCCATATCTTATATCTTACTTTATTTATTTAATGAGTCTGTCATAACTATGGAGAATAATAGTTTATGACTTTAAGCACAAATCCACTAATAAAGTTGTAATCACACAGGTACCTCATATCTAAAATATGATATTAATGGTGATTGTGATTACATACATTTCCTATCTCCATATAATTAAAATACATAATAACTAGTAGAGATACAGACCTGTATTCTCACAGAATAATCAAGCCTATAAAAATATTAATACTAAGACACATATTTTTAGGTACAACATGGATCCAATAGAAATGGCCAACCAGATCTCCTCACTTAATCAAAAAGTGGAAATTTTGGCTCAAGGACTAACCGAACTAAAAAATGAAAACAGCAGTCTAAAACAAGTAATAAATGAATTTGTAACCCAAAAAACTAATGAGACACCTGAAATGAGGTCAGACCTGTAAGGTAAGGAAAACAAGTCCCAACTCTAAGATGAAAAAGAGAAGACTCCTCTTAAGTCAAAAGATCCTGAATCTTTAAAGAACCCCAAACAGGTTCCCAGCCTTAAAGACTGGTGTATGGGGTCACAAACACCAGGATGTTCTCAGGAAGCATGAACCCTGAGACAGGTGTCCTGCAAAATCCTTGAGGATAGAGAGACTCAAGTTAGGGAGTCCAGAATAATCCTCTGCGAGAAGTCCGAGAGGACTCCTACCATATACGAAGCATGCATAACTAAAAAGATTTTAGATGGAAACAAGCAAATGGAAAACAGTCTCTAGAAGCCAAATATACCAATGGCCTCTATACACAGAGCTCTAAAGGACAGATAGAGGCCTGAAAAGAAGACATGATATTCTGAACTCCAACAAGGAATACGATATGGAGATAAAAACAAAGATCCAAAGATAGCATGGAGTTAACATGCTAGATCCCCAAGATCAGTGTCCTACCTAAGACACTATATAAGGCCACCATCTTTGGACAAATCGTCGTAAGAGAAGGAGAAGAAAAGACCTGTCTGGGTTCAAACCCACAACCCTCTGTTTTAGGAGAGGTGGCAGTAGTCCACCTCTAACCTGAATCATCTTAAAGTCCATAGACCTCTAAGAGGGAGAATGCTACTTAGGACCAGACATAATGTAAAAAAAACTTCAGTTCATAAACCTAACATAGGTAACAAAACAGAAGAGTCCTAGGATCACTAATAAAAAGTAAGACACAGACATAGCAGAAATTGCTTCAACAAGAGGGAGATTAAACTATAGTGCCTTACCTAAATAGGGCAACCTGAAAAGAAACTTATACAGGTTAACATGCTACAAACTGCAAATGAAGCGAAATACACCAGCGCTAAAGGAACACCAGTGCCCCATACTAAAGATAGAGCCTTTACTGTGTGCTGAAAAGCAGCCAAATGCCCCAGCACCATTTTACACAACCTCCCCAGATGAGAACCGTGAATGTGGCCATTAACACCGGCGATCTCTTACACAAGCGTCCATATTGTGTACTGCGCCATTCAGTGTACTGCAAATGCAGTCATATATCATATTTATATAAACATCCCAGCTGAGGACCCCAAAAGTGGCTATGAACACTGGCGCTCATATTGTGTGCTACGCCATACTGTGCCATAAACCCCAGCGCTTTATTATACACAAATTTCCCAGCTGAGGACCGCAAAAGTAGCCATATACACCGGCGCTCTACTACACAAGAGCCCCTCACTGTGAACTGCACTTACTTAGAGCTGTGAATGCAGCCATTTACCAGCGCCATTAACATAATCACCACAGCCGTAGGCCGCTACTGTGTCCTGCGATATACACCTGCACCCTGTAGCTATGAGTCCTCATATAACCTATAAAGAAGCCTTCAAGCAGGGCATATAACAAATTTCCCCAGACCCTTAATTTTCAGGGTAAAAAATTCCCACAGGGGTTATAAATTAGACCTGGATCCTGACCGGATAGAGACATGCTGCTCATACTTAACTGATATCCCTAGTTAGGGTATATTAAAATTCCTAGACCCAACTAATAGGGTAATGGAGGTGCCAATTGGTCACCATTAAACGTCCCCCCTATCTCAGGTGATAGTAACAGTTATACCTGTCCAGGGAAGGGAATAAGTAATATAAATGGACTTACCGTCCAGGGTCTTCTACTGTGGAGCAGACACAGTACTTCCCAGTCTGTCAACTTCATCAACAGCTAACAGGGTCCTGGGTAGAAAAGAAAAAACAGAGTAACTAACCCTGGCTTTCTATGTAGGGGTAGCCGTCTTTCAACTGCTAAAAGCCACCTTTACTCTTACTAAAGAGATCGACATGGACACAGCATAACCCCAGTCTTTGCTTGGAGGAAAAAGTACACATAAAAGGATTATTATCTTCAGACATCATCTTCGCACCTCCTCCATTGACAGAGGCAAAGAGAATGACTGGGGATTATAGGTAAGGGAAGTGACACTTAACAGCTCTGCTGGGGTGCTCTTTGCCTTCTCCTGCTGGCCAGGAGTTGAATCCCACTAGTAATTGGAATGAATTTGTGGACTCTCCATGCCATAGGAAAGAAATAGCATTTTTGACAGGCTCAGACATGCAATTATTATTTCCAAAAAAAATGTAGAGTTGTTCATTTGTAAGCAGTGTTTTACCTATTGTCAGGGTTTTTTCCCTGTTGTGTTTGCCTTGTGCTGCTGGCAGCCATTTTACTCACCTCTCTTCCTGACTATGGTGCATTGTGGGGGATGCTGCTCATTTCCTGCACTTCCTTTTATGGCCAGACTGGTGTGCATCATCCATGTGAGACAGGATGCAGTCTCAGAATTGTGATGTCATCACTTATTTAAAGGGCCTCTGTTCAGTATGCTTTGCCTTTGCGTTGTCTCAGACCAATTTGTGAGAGTTCCTGTGTATTACCTGGCTGCCTGATGTCCTTCCTGGTTCCTGATCCCTGGCTTGTTCCTGACTCTGCTGTTTTCCTTGTTCCTGATTCCGTCTCGTCTGACTATTCGCTTTGGCTCCTGACTCGGCTTGTCTGACTACCAGCTCTTGTTTTGACTACTGGCTTGTTATTTGACTTGTGGACTTTTTATTATTTTTTCCTATTAATAAAGGTGTGATTATTTTTGCACTTCTTGTCTCAGTCTGATTCCTGGCACCCTAACATTACGCAAAGGCCATGAATCCTGATGGTGCTAATTATCCATCTTTACCTGCCATCATTTCCAGGATGGATGTACAGGATCACCCCTTGGATCAATTTGCACTAGCCCTGCAAACCCTGCTGACTCGCACTGCACATTTGGACCAAAGTGTCCTGCAAGTTATGGCTGCTCCTGTTTCCGCTGATGCACCTATGCCTACCAGGAGCATGTCCGGTTCTGCACCTCTACCTCAGCGATATGGAGGCGATCCTATTCAGTGCAGAGGATTTTTGAACCAGGTGGGCATTTACTTTGAGATGTTACCTCAGGCATTACCCTCTGACAGAGCTAAGGTGGGATTTCTCATCTCGTTACTCTCTGACACAGCTCTTGCCTGGGCTAATCCCTTGTGGGAGACTAATAAACCTGTGATTTCAAATTACCCTGAATCTGTGGCCTCCTTTCGAAGGGTATTTGATGTTCCGGCTCGCTCCTCCTCTGCTGCTAAACGACTCATGTCCATTCAGCAAGGTACAAGATCTGTTGCTCAGTATGCTATTGAGTTCCGTATGCTTGCCGCAGAGGTAGGTTGGAACAATGAAGCCCTTGTTGCCGCCTTCTTTCATGGGCTCTCTGATGCAATTAAAGACAAAGTTGCTGCCAGAGATTTACCAGAGGATCTCGAGGCATTGGTGTCTTTTTTTATCCTAATTGACATCAGACTCAGAGAGAGGCCCTCTTTCAAGGAGCGATTGCGGAAGCCTCCTGTTCCGTTGTCTCCTACGTGTTCATTCCCACCCATGCCTCCCTCTCCTCCCATGCCTTCTGGTCCGAGTCATCAGGTACTGCTGAGCCGATGCAGTTGTGATTCACGCGTCTCTCTGTGGCGGAGAGGGCCTTTAGGAGGAGGGAGGGGCTCTGCCTCTATTGTGGGTTACAGGGCCACCTTTTGAAGTCTTGTCCTACACGGCCAGGAAACACTCACACCTAAGGTCCTGTCGGGGGCAGACCTTGGGTGGTTTATCCTCATCCCCGGGACCGCTTAAGGAGAAACCTGGTCATGGTTGTCCTTTCCTGGGTAGACTCCATAGTCACTCAGTGTCAACAATTGCCATATCACTGTGCCTTTAAGACAAGTTCTCCTCCCCAAACATATCCTATTTAAACTCCACTTTTCCCAGAAGACATTGCTTGATTATTAAAGAGCATTTGAGACTACAACTAGTCTCTTTGAAATCTTAGGTTTATTAAGCCTAACTTTAATACTGAGCGGAACTTAACTTTTATTTTTATTTATTTCTTTTTTCTGCATTTTCCTTTATCAAAAGGATTAACTTTTCGTTTGCTTAAACTAACTCCTAAACATTAAGGAGTGTTTATCTTTGTTATACTAACAGCTGCATGACTCTGCAGCTCTAATTGCTTCTGCCTAGATTCAGACGCACAGACTGGTGCTGACGTCATCTCCGTTATCCCTTACACTCTGTGCAGCACGCCAGAGTCGGTAACCGCTGCTGTCTTCACTCGCTGCTTTCCTGTCTCCACTGCAGTCGCACGGATCTCCATTACTTAAGTAAGACACGCTTCGTCTTGCTAACTTTAAAGCTCTGCATCAAAGGTATGTGCACCAACGGTTATATAAAAAGCAAGCTTGGACATAATCTGAGGGTAATGCATTACTGAATGAACTTATGTGTAAAACGTCTCTGCCATTTGTTTGTGATCATTTGACATCTTTATCTGAATACAATGGTACAAACCTCATTTGCGCAATATTACACTGAACCACCAATTAATAATATCATTATCAGTATTATATTTTTCATCATTATCTTATTCCATATCTTATATCTTACTTTATTTATTTAATGAGTCTGTCATAACTATGGAGAATAATAGTTTATGACTTTAAGCACAAATCCACTAATAAAGTTGTAATCACACAGGTACCTCATATCTAAAATATGATATTAATGGTGATTGTGATTACATACATTTCCTATCTCCATATAATTAAAATACATAATAACTAGTAGAGATACAGACCTGTATTCTCACAGAATAATCAAGCCTATAAAAATATTAATACTAAGACACATATTTTTAGGTACAACATGGATCCAATAGAAATGGCTAACCAGATCTCCTCACTTAATCAAAAAGTGGAAATTTTGGCTCAAGGACTAACCGAACTAAACAATGAAAACAGCAGTCTAAAACAAGTAATAAATGAATTTGTAACCCAAAAAACTAATGAGACACCTGAACCACAGGTTAATCCCCCAACTCCATTCACTGGAGATCGCACGAAATTTCGTGAATATAAAAATGCTTGTATACTTCTATTCACCCTAAAACCACGAACCTACCGATCTGACAAGATCAAAGTTTTTACAGCTATCTCCTATCTCACTGGAGAGCCCAGAGCGTGGGTAGATAGATTTCTTGAATCAGAAGATCCCATTCTAAATTCCCTTGAAAACGTTTTTCAAACAATGGCCATACTATATGATGACATTAATAAACAGCAAACCGCTGAACACAAATTAAGATCCCTTAAACAGGGAAAAAGACCAGTGGAAGATTACATAGCGGACTTCCAGCTATGGGCTACTGATTCAGAGTGGAACTCAGCCTGAAAAACCAGTTCCGCCTAGGCTTATCTGAGCATTTAAAGGATGAACTGTCTAGAGTGGATTTCCCTGAAAGCTTGGATGCACTAATCAAATTGTGCATAGCAATGGATAGAAGGTATCGCGAAAGGAAGACTGAAAAACACTTTTATGAAACCACTCCCAAAAGATCTTTCCAAACTTATCAAGATAAGACCCAAACGAGTCCCATACCAATGGAGATAGGTACCATTCGCGGACCTCTTAGTTTCGAAGAAAAACAAAGGACAAGGTCAGCTAATCTCTGTCTCTATTGCGCAAACAAAGAACATGGTGTTGCCTCCTGTCCAATTCTTTCTCGTCAAAAGAAGGGTAAGTTATCGCTTAATTGTGCATGTGAAAAATTCAAAAATCCATTACACCTATCATTAAAATTGTCTTTACAGTGGGACAGTCAGCAACTTCAGAACGAAGCCATTATTGATTCCGGAGCTGATGGTTTATTTCTTGTTGAATCAATAGTTAAACAAAATAAAATACCTATTCTGCAGAAATCCTCTCCTGTCTTTGTAAGGGTAATAGATGGGACACATATTTTAAAAGGACCTATCACTCACCACACAATACCATTATTAACCATCACACCAGATGGACACAAAGAGTTTCTTACATTCAACATAATTCCTAGTTCAATTCACTCTATAGTACTTGGGTTACCGTGGTTACAAAAACATAACCCATCCATAGACTGGTCCCAAAATAAAATCACCTTCACTTCACAGTATTGTCAAAAGACATGTTACCCATATGTTAACATTGGACACATAAGTCCTACATTACCACATGAATATCATGATTTCAATGACGAGTTTAATCTTAAAAACGCTGAAACACTCCCACCTCATAGGCATTTTGATTGCCCCATTGACACTAAACCAGGGGTAGAGATACCATCAGGAAAAATATTTCCACTCTCACAAAAAGAATTAAGTCATCTAAGAGAATATTTAGATGAAAACCTAAGAAAGGGTTTCATATCCCCATCTTCATCACCAGTTGCCTCTGCTATCTTTTTTGTTACAAATAAAGATGGCACACTCAGACCAATAATAGATTTCCGAGCCCTAAACGCTGTCACCATAAAAAATAGATACCCATTACCACTCATCCCGGAAATAATTGAACGCCTTACTGGTGCAAACATCTTTACCAAGTTAGATCTAAAAGGTGCATACAATTTAATACGTATGAAATCTGGAGATGAGTGGAAGACAGCTTTCAAAACAAGATATGGGCTATTTCAATATAACGTAATGCCCTTTGGTTTAACGAACGCCCCCGCCACATTCCAGTTCTTCATAAATGAAATCTTTAAAGAACTCATGGATGTGTGTGTTATTGTCTATCTAGACGATATTATTATTTATTCTAAAACACTAGAAGACCATAGAAAACATGTAAGATGGGTTCTCTCAACTCTTCGTGATCATCAGTTATACGCCAAAATGGAAAAATGTCAGTTCCACAAAGACACCATTAAATTTTTGGGATATATAATTTCTCCCAAAGGCATTCAAATGGATCAAGAAAAGGTAACAGCCATAATCAATTGGCAAACACCAACTACTTTGAAATCTTTACAAAGATTTCTAGGTTTCTCAAACTTTTACAGGAAGTTTATTAATCAATATTCTACCATAGTACAACCCTTAACCCGTCTGACAGGAAAACAAAAATTTGTGTGGGATTCACATGCTGAGCAAGCCTTTCACAAATTAAAGGAGAAATTTACAACAGCACCTATTTTGAGAATACCTGATCCAGATTTGCCATACACCTTGGAGGTGGATGCCTCAAATGTTGGAATTGGTGCTATACTTATGCAACCCGGAAAACAAAATGATCAACTTTATCCTATCGCTTATTATTCTCGAAGATTAACTCCTGCAGAGTCAAATTATTCAATAGGCGATAAGGAATTATTAGCGATGAAATCGGCAATGGAATATTGGCGACATCTCTTGGAGGGGACTACAATCCCTTTCCAGGTTTTCACTGATCATAAAAACCTTCAATATTTGAAGAAAAATAAAACTCTATCTTCAAGACAGGTACGGTGGGCTCTTTTCCTGGATAGGTTTAATTTTTTACTAACTCATATACCAGGTACAAAAAATGTAAAAGCTGATGCTTTATCCCGATCTTTTGAAACTACAGAAGAATCTCATATTAATACATATATCATCCCACCAACTAAAATTATTGCTGCTACAGTTTTAGAGACTTCTGACATTTTCCAAGCACAACATTTGGATTCTCAGATTCCACCAATTTGTACTCCAGATTCTGATTCTGGACTATATATGAATAATGGATTGATATATGTTCCACCAACTCTAAGGAACCAGATCATCCAACAGCATCATGATTCTCCTTTGGCTGGTCATCCAGGCATTGAAAAAACAGCCGAACTAGTAGGTAGGGAATGCTGGTGGCCACAGATGAAAACTACCATTCAGTCATATGTGATAAATTGTCACACCTGCGCTAAGAAAAAGAAGGAACACCATAAGCCCTATGGTCTCCTTACACCTCTACCAATCCCCATAAAACCTTGGGATATGATAGGTATCGACTTTATTGTAGATTTACCCATCTCAAATGGTCACAACACAATAATGGTGGTAGTAGATCATTTAACTAAAATGGCCCATTTCATCCCATTAAAAAGAACACCAACTGCTTATACCACTGCAAAGTACTTTCACAGTCATGTAGTTAAACTACATGGTTTACCAGCATCCATTGTAACTGACCGCGGAAGTCAGTTCACTTCAAAAGTTTGGAGATTCCTATGTAAAACTTTGCAAATCACACTCACACGACTGCTTTCCATCCACAGTCAAATGGTCAAACGGAACGCCTAAATCAAACTCTCGAACAGTACTTGAGATGTTTTATTTCATCTCAACAAGATGATTGGTATGACTGGTTACCTAGCGCAGAGTTTGCTTATAATAATTCAATCAATAGTTCAACAAAAGTCTCTCCCTTTTATGCAACTTATGGTTTTCATCCACGATCTTATCCAAATACTCTTACATGTTCTCATTCTCCATCAGTTTCCAATTACACTGAGTCTTTGAAAGATGTTATGGAAACCTTACAGAACCATTTGATTACTGCTAAAGAAACTCAGAAAAAATACTATGACAAAAAGAGACTTCCATCTCCAGAATACAAACCTCAAGATATGGTATGGTTATCCACAAAGAATATTAAATTACCTGTGCCAAGTAAAAACTTGCTGATCAGTACATCGGACCATATCCAATACTTAAGGTTCTTAATGAGAATGCGGTAACTTTGAAATTGCTTTCCACTATGAGAATTCACCCCTCATTCCATGTGTCGTTGTTAAAGCCATTTATGGGTACCACTCTCCCATCCACGGACACTACTCTTCTCACTTTACCTGATCCTCTGGATTACGAAGTTGATGGAATCCTGGACTCTAGAATTCGTAGGAAAAAACTTGAATACTTAGTACATTGGAAGGATTATGGTGATGATGAGAACTCATGGGTTCCTATCAGGGACTTAAATGCACCTGACTTATTGAAGGATTTTCATGTTCGCTTTCCCTGTAAACCGGGTCTTCGGACTGTTGGGGGGGCTCCTGAATGGGGGGATCTGTCAACAATTGCCATATCACTGTGCTTTTAAGACAAGTTCTCCTCCCCAAACATATCCTATTTAAACTCCACTTTTCCCAGAAGACATTGCTTGATTATTAAAGAGCATTTGAGACTACAACTAGTCTCTTTGAAATCTTAGGTTTATTAAGCCTAACTTTAATACTGAGCAGAACTTAACTTTTATTTTTATTTATTTCTTTTTTCTGCATTTTCCTTTATCAAAAGGATTAACTTTTCGTTTGCTTAAACTAACTCCTAAACATTAAGGAGTGTTTATCTTTGTTATACTAACAGCTGCATGACTCTGCAGCTCTAATTGCTTCTGCCTAGATTCAGACGCACAGACTGGTGCTGACGTCATCTCCGTTATCCCTTACACTCTGCGCAGCACGCCAGAGTCGGTAACCGCTGCTGTCTTCACTCGCTGCTTTCCTGTCTCCACTGCAGTCGCACGGATCTCCATTACTTAAGTAAGACACGCTTCCTCTTGCTAACTTTAAAGCTCTGCATCAAAGGTATGTGCACCAACGGTTATATAAAAAGCAAGCTTGGACATAATCTGAGGGTAATGCATTACTGAATGAACTTATGTGTAAAACGTCTCTGCCATTTGTTTGTGATCATTTGACATCTTTATCTGAATACAATGGTACAAACCTCATTTGCGCAATATTACACTGAACCACCAATTAATAATATCATTATCAGTATTATATTTTTCATCATTATCTTATTCCATATCTTATATCTTACTTTATTTATTTAATGAGTCTGTCATAACTATGGAGAATAATAGTTTATGACTTTAAGCACAAACACACTAATAAAGTTGTAATCACACAGGTACCTCATATCTAAAATATGATATTAATGGTGATTGTGATTACATACATTTCCTATCTCCATATAATTAAAATACATAATAACTAGTAGAGATACAGACCTGTATTCTCACACTCAGGCTCTTGTTGACTCCGGTGCTGCAGGCTATTTCATTGACAGTGCTTTTGTATCAAAGCACTCCATTCCTGTTTTGCCTCGGTCCATTCCGCTTGCTATTGAGGCCATTGATGGCAGGCTCCTTCAGCCCGCACTTGTTACTCACGAAACTGCTCCGTTGTCTATGGCTGTTGGGGCTCTCCATTTTGAAACCCTCCAGTTCCAGGTGATAAACTCTCCACATTTTCCAGTTGTTCTGGGTTATCCCTGGCTCCAAAAGCACAATCCCAGTATCAACTGGCGCAGGTCCGAAATTTTGTCGTGGTCCCCGCAATGTATTTCCACTTGTCTTCGGAAACCAGTTAAAGTCTTGTGCACTTCTTCGGTATCTCAATTGCCAGAGGAGTACCGAGAGTAACCTAGACGTGTTTGACAAGGTGCATGCCGGTACGTTGCCTCCTCACCGGTCTTACGATTGTGCCATAGACCTGCTACCCAGAGCCATTCCTCCTCGGGGCCAGGTGTACCCTCTGTCTGTTGCAAAGAATTGTGCTATGGAGGAGTATGTTGCTGATGCTCTGTCACGGGGGATCATCCGCAAATCCTGCTCTCCTGCAGGGGCTGGATTTTTCTTTGTGAAGAAAAAGGGTGGTGAGTTAAGACCATGTATCGATTATAGGGGTCTTAATCGTCTTACCATTAAGAATGCTTACCCTATTCCGCTCATTACAGAACTCTTTGACCGCCTCAAGGGAGCTATGGTCTTTACCAAACTTGATTTGAGAGGAGCGTACAATCTCGTTAGGATTAAGGAGGGTCACAAATGGAAAACAGCATCTAACACCAGGAGCGGGCATTATGAGTATCTTGTAATGCCCTTTGGCCTATGTAATGCTCCTGCTGTTTTTCAGGAATTTATTAATGATGTCCTACGAGATATGTTGCAACAGTGTTTTGTGGTGTTCTTAGATGACATCCTCATACACTCACCCACACTTGAGGCTCATCGTTCTGATGTTACACGAGTTCTTCAGAGACTACGTGAGAACGGCCTGTTTTGTAAACTCGAGAAATGTGAGTTCCATCAGACTCAAGTAACCTTCCTAGGTTATGTTATCTATGTTGCAGGGTTCTCCATGGATCCTGACAAGTTATCTGCAGTTCTGCAGTGGCCTCACCTAGTTGGTCTTCTGTCTATTCAACGTTTTTTGGGGTTCACCAATTAATATAGAAAGTTTATTAAAAACTTTTCTTCCTTGGTCAAACCTATCACAGACATGACCCGTATAGAGAATGATCCACTCCATTGGTCACCTACTGCCATTAAGGCCTTTGATAGTCTTAAGACTGCCTTTGCTGCCGCTCCAGTTCTGGCTCATCCTAAACCTGTCCTGCCTTTCGTTCTTGAGGTTGATGTGTCTGAGACTGGAGTAGGTGCCCTCTTGTCTCAACATCCTACGCCTGACAGTTCCTTGCATCCGTGTGGTTTCTTTTCTAAGAAATTGTCTCCAGCAGAGTGCAATTATGAAATTGGCAACAGGGAATTACTGGCCATAATTTTGGCACTCAAGGAATGGAGGCATCTTCTCGAGGGTACTAGCGTGCCAGTGCTCATTCTTACTGACCACAAGAATTTAACTTATCTATCTGAAGCAAAACATTTGTCGCCCGGACAGGCCAGGTGGGGGCTATTTTTGTCTTGGTTTAATTATGTGGTCTCCTACCTTCCTGGTAGTAAGAATGTTAGGGCTGATACCCTCTCTCAACAATTTTCGCCTCTGTCCAAGGAGGAGTCTGTACCTACTCCTATTATACCTCCTGACCATATTTTGGCTACCATAGTACTAATTTGACTTCTCCCTTGGGGGAGGAGATCCTGGCTGCACAAACTAATGCACCTCCTGAGAAACCTAGTGGTAAGTGTTTTGTTCCTGAGAATCTTCGAACTAAACTTTTGCACACTTACCACTATCCTAAAGCCGCAGGTCACCCAGGCAAGAACCAAATGATTTGGTCGGTCACTCGACAATTCTGGTGGCCAGGTCTTCATTGATGTTGCTGCGTATGTTGCCTCCTGCTCAGTTTGTGCACAGAATAAGACTCCTCGAAGTCTTCCTGTGGTTCTTCTTCCTTGGACACATCTTTCCATGGACTTCATTGTCGAGCTCCCTGTTTCCAATGGCAATACTGTTATCCTAATGGTGGTTGACTGTTTTTCTAAAATGTCACATTGCATTCCCTTGATGAAGCTGCCTACCGCTCAGGAGCTTGCTTCAATTTTTGCCCGTTTGGTCTTCCGTTTACATGGGTTACCCAAGGAGATAGTGTCGGACCGGGGTAGCCAGTTTGTCTCCAGATTTTGGCATTCCTTTTGTGCTCAAATGGGGATCCAGCTTTCCTTCTCCTCGGCATATCACCCTCAATCCAATGGGGCTGCGGAATGGTCTAATCAAGCTCTGGCACAGTTCCTCCGTTGCTATGTCTCAGATCACCCCAATAGTTAGTCTGAACTGTTACCTTGGGCAGAGTTTGCTTGTAATAGTGCTATTAATGCTTCCTCCAAGTTATCCCCGTTCATGGCGAATTATGGGTTTCAACCATCCTTGTTGCCCGATTCATTCATGTCTCAGGGTATTCTGGCTTTGGAGGAGCATCTCCGGCAACTCCGTTCCACGTGGGTGCAAATTCAGGATTGCCTTCATCGTTCTATGCAGCGCTAAAAGTTCCAGGCTGATCGTAGGCGTCTGCCCACACCTTCCTACCAGGTTGGTGAGAGAGTTTGGCTGTCCTCCCGAAACTTGAACCTTCATGTGCCTTCCAATAAATTGGCTCCCCATTATGTTGGTCCTTTTCGAATACTCAGATGGTTAATCCTGTGGCCTACACTCTTGACCTTCCTCCTGCTATGCGCATCTCCAATGTTTTTCATGTCTCCCTCTTGAAACCATTGGTTTGTAATATATTTACCACTG
The DNA here is from genome assembly GCF_027579735.1 of Bombina bombina. Lineage (NCBI taxonomy): Eukaryota > Metazoa > Chordata > Amphibia > Anura > Bombinatoridae > Bombina > Bombina bombina. The sequence goes on from NC_069499.1 coordinate 1,142,055,698, forward strand.
TGTTGACTCGTCCCCATCCTATCTTTGTTGACAACCATGAGGAGTATGAGGTCAGCAGCATTATTGACTCTCGTATGTCCAGGGGCCGTGTACAGTATTTGGTTCACTGGAGGGGCTACGGCCTGGAGGAGCGTTCTTGGGTTCCCTCCTCTGATGTTCATGCTCCCGCCCTCCTCCGTGCTTTCCATGCCCGTTTCCCCAATAAGCCTTTTGTCCTCCCGCGGTGGAGGGGTCATTGAGGGGAGGGTACTTTCAGGGTTTTTTCCCTGTTGTGTTTGCCATGTGCTGCTGGCAGCCATTTTACTCACCTCTCTTCCTGACTATGGTGCATTGTGGGAGATGCTGCTCATTTCCTGCACTTCCTTTTATGGCCAGACTGGTGTGCATCATCCATGTGAGACAGGATGCAGTCTCAGAATTGTGATGTCATCACTTATTATTTAAAGGGCCTCTGTTCAGTATGCTTTGCCTTGTCTCAGATCTGTTTGTGAGAGTTCCTGTGTATTACCTGGCTGCCTGACGTCCTTCCTGGTTCCTGATCCCTAGCTTGTTCCTGACTCTGCTGTTTTCCTTGTTCCGGATTCTGGCTTGTCTAAATATTCGCTTTGGCTCCTGACTCGGCTCGTCTGGCTACCAGCTATGGTTTTGACTCCTGGCTTGTTATTTGACTTGTGGACTTTTTATTATTTTTTTGCTATTAATAAAGGTGTGATTATTTTTGCACTTCTTGTCTCAGTCTGATTCCTGGCACCCTGACACCTATCAACAGGGTCAAGATTCAAATTGTGAACAGCACAGTGTGTATTCTATATTAAGTTCTCTCTGGCATATATTTGCTGCAGCCTAAAGTAGATTCAATGCCCCCCAAATGTAGCACTTAAAGTTACATTAAGCTGCTGAGTACAACTACAGTAGCATGATTGCTACTCACCATGCTGTTGTTTTTCCTAGGGTTGTTACAGCTCTCTTTAAAGCCATTCTCTTATTTAAACCCCCTTTTTTTTTTTTATTAATAATTTTTATTGAGGTTCTCAAATGAGCAAACAGACAATTGCGAACAATAAAGTATAGGACTTAACACAATAGTAATATGCATCATGCGTCTAAAGTAAACACACTCTCTAATTGACTCTGCTCCAATGGAGTCACTGGGATCTAAAACAGAAATACACCAAACGTCCTAATAAATGATTACAATCTCATCTGACGCTATACACAAAAATTCTAACATAGTTGAATGAAGGACCTCATATTTTCAAATTTCTTTCTTGAGATATTGCCCTTAATGAACATTCAAAACATCTTGTATTTAAATATCCGTATATGAATTGGTTAGAAAGATATAACAACAAGATAGACATCAAATGTAAACCAAATAGATTTATAAGCCAGCTTAGGGAGATAGACAACAAGGTAAATATCAAATGCAGACTAAATAATTGTGTAGGCGTTACTTAGGGAGGTATAACAACAAGGTAATTATTAAATAGACTAGATAAATGCAAAGGAGCTGCTTAGGGAGATGTAACAATAAGGTAAACCTCAATTGTAAGCTCAGTATTTGTGAAAGAATTGCTTAGGGAAATAAAACAGTAAGGTAAATATCAAATATAAACTAAATATATAATTTGCGAGGAAAAAAGATAGTACTAAACAATCTTGCACAGCTTGGGAGGAAAAGTAGTGCCAATATAATTTTGTAGTGCAAGATATAATTGTAAAAAGGGGGAAATAAGGTGTGGTATTGACAAGAGAAACCACATAATTCACTCTCCTAAAATAGGAGGTATATTAAGGGGGGGGGGAGGTGGTAAGTTAAATACGGTGGACAAATTGTATAAGTTAAGCGCCACATCAGGTCTGGGAGATGCACAAGCCCCATACTATGTGAAAAATTTTGTGGGTACATTGGGTACCGGCGGGTAAATTGTGTGTGTGTGTGTGTGGGGGGGGAGATGGTGATTCAAGTATAATAGACCCACAAATAAGCAAAGCGCTATTACTAATCCAAAAGTTGCCAGGGTATCTGGATATTAGAGGACATGCAGGTAAAAGCTGGTAGAAAGATAGGTCAATGCCGTACACTGTATATGGGAGCTCAGATATTTAAGGCACCAAGCCTACCACTAATTAGGTTGCTCATATACTATATTATGGAGAAGGAGATCATATATTATAGTGCTAGTGTGGGTCCAGCCCACACTAAGGTTTTTGTCTTGCTTTCTGAATAGCTGTCATAGGAATAATAAAGATAAATTGGGGTGTAACCCTCTGTCGACAGGTTGTTGCTCACTAACCACAAAAATGATAATCTTGCATAGTATACAGACATGACCAAACAGTTGTGTACCATAGGTTGATATTACAGGAACATAACATAATAGCAGTGACAGATCTATTACTAACAATGGAATGATAACTCTGCAATGCTAACAGTAACCACCATATATTGCAGCGTTGAGTTTTAGCTAAGAGGATTTCTAGGGGTAAATAGTTGGTTCGCTATAGGACCATCCATAAGTAATGCTATAGGGACAAATACATCATGATACAACTTAAAAAACAAAACAAAACAAAAACAGTCAATATAGATGTCCCTAAAAAACTGCGATTTTCCTGGGAGCACTGTCTCTAGATTTAGCCAAGTCCTCTGGTAGGATTAGAGATAGAAAAGCAGTTGTAGCTGTACTAATGGTCAGGAGTGCAGGATGGCTTAACAACAAGTAACTTGTCAACAGGCTGCAAAGGAGTGTAAATAAAATCCGGGTAACAGACTTATATGCAAAGTAGAGTTTAGAAAAAGTCACAAAACATGTGCTGCATTACACTTCAGGCTGAAAGAAAGGAGTTGTTGAAATTCAGTGTACAAGGATAAGGTTTCCCCTACCCCACACCGGACCGGAAAGCTGGACAAAGTCTCTGGGCCACCATGTCAGAGCTCTGGACAACAGCAAATAGACTGTACTGGGTAGAGCATACCGGAGGTGACAAAAGTTCTAGCTGATGGAGGGAAGGTCTGTTCCAAGCTGGCCTTTCGCCAAATTGAGCTGCATACTTTAGACCCAGGAAACCCCTACGGGCCATAACAAGAGGTGTCTGAAATCTTACAGGGCTACTTCGCTCCGCTGTGACTGATGTCATGCAGGCAATACCTGCAACGCTTGAAGGCGCCAAGTATTCTGCTTTGGGAGTACTGCCTCCGGCTTCTGTCACAATCGGGTGGGTCACTGCCGCCATAGCCTCCATTCCCAGAGTAACATGGAGTGGATGCCAAGTGGTAGAGGGACGCCGGGGTCCCAAAGCGTCCCTCCCCACGGTAGTAAGCATAGGAGTGTGAGCATGGGCAATATGGGTGGTCGATGTTGCTTCCATTTGTTGAGGCGCAGAGATGCTAAAACGCTCAAGTACAGTGCGGTAGCCATCCAGAAAGATGTGGATCTCCTCCATAATACGTTCTGCAGTGGCCATATTTGGGTGGGTTAATGGATGTCGGGTACAGGTCTAACTCAGCGATCTCTAGTCAATCCCGTTCTTAGTTGCAGGCGTTGCTTAGGCCGCAAAATATGGCGTCTCCCACAGTCACTTGTCGACGGTGTACACCCCAGAAGTGCAAGATTCCGTTATGTCAATGCTATTCCCTTAGGAGTTAAATGTGTAGGTCTTCCTTACTGATCAGGTTGCAGTACATGCCAAATAGTTAAACTTCTACAGTCGCCAAATTCTTTTATTATATTAATAATGCTAGGAGCTACTGAAATTTGCGACCTCTCTGCTGCGCAGCTGGCTCCGCCCCCTAAACCCCTTTTAAGTATCATTTAGTGAAGCTCTGCATCTTTACACTGGGCGCCGCCATTTTGGAGCTTATATTTGTTATGTAACTTTTAAACTGTGCGAAAAACTTGTCAAAAAGCTGTCAAAAAGCCGGTAACATCAGAGAGTGCTCTGCCTCTATCACAGGAAACAACAATACGCAAGCTACAAGATGGTGGCACCCAGTATAAAATGCAGAGCTTTACCTGCTGGATTCTGTAATGATATAAAACATGCTTTAAAGAGAGATGCAGGTGCAGGAGGGAAAACAAAAGCATGTTGAGTAGTAACTGTCCTACTGCAGTAGCCAGCTTCTTAAAAAATAGTAGTAAGTGGAAAGATCAGATACAATAGTAACAGCAGGCCAAGTTATAATTGACATGACCTTTATATACAATATAGGAGTAACAGAGCAACAGGTATTATAGACATTCCAGAGAACAGATGGTAATATGGTTTAGTAGGGCAGGTTTCAGGCCAGCAAATAACATATTCCCCTATGTGAAGAACATTGGAATGTGAAATATTTATAGTAAAAATACAGTTAAATATTTTATTAAATATGAATATTGCAAAAATATGGTTTTACATGTTTTCACCTACTTAGCTACAAAGGGCTCCAATGCACTTATATATATGTGTGTGTGTGTGTGTGTGTATATATATATATATATATATATATATATATATCAGGGCCAACCTTAGCATTTGGTGAGCCCTGGGCAATATAAATGTGTGGGGCCCCTCAGCCCAATATGCTCTTATTCCCTTCCCTTGTATGTCCTGCCCCTTTTATGGCCCACCCCTGTGCCAACATTCAATGATACCTAGATATAAAGAATAACACAAAATATTAGACCTTCTGATAACATAAACTAAATACAACATATGCATTGCACCATCTCATAACCTCACCGCTGACATTGCGAAGCCTCCCAAAGAGTGGGGCCTTGGGCGGGTTCCCCTTTTGCCCTGCCCAAAGGGCAGGCCTGATGTATATATGTGCGTACATATGCATATATATATATACATACAAATACATATTTAGACATGTATATGCATGTATCTCTATGTTAAAGCACTTTGTCTGGCTTTTTTTATGTGTTTTATGACACGTTTTTGTTTAACCCGTTATGTGCAAACACCCGCAATAAACCCCTTTTCGCTCGCACGTAAATGTTTGTGCTCCACTCGTAATCTAGCTCTCAATGCATAATTTAAATTGATTTAAATTAATTTAATGGCAGTTTGTGCAAACATTGAAAAAATATTGAAAAAAATGTAATATTAGCTAATTTTAGTTTAATATTGGTTCAAATTATAGCCGGGTAGTCAGTAAATTCTGACGGTTGGTGTGACCCATTAAGGGACAGATTACGAGTGGCGTGCTAACTGTTTTGCGCAAGCAATATCAGGTTGATCGCGGCTGTTTGTATTAACAGTTGAAAGTAAATGTGAACGTGCAGGTTCAGAGCTCTGGTTAACTGTTACGTTAAAAATGCTTCAAAAATATATTTAAAAGTACAGTTACAATCATAATAACACTGTCTGATAAAAATTATTAATAAAGAATATTGCACAAAAATGTTATAAGGGCTCTAAGATATGAGATCACAGGTGTTAGAAAAAAAGGGCTTTAACATAGAGATAACATACATATACATGTCTAATATAGTTATGTATGTAAATATATTTGTATATATGTGTATTTATGCATTTACAGACATATATACACATATAACACATAAATACATAGACATATAAAGAAGTGCATTGGAGCCCTTTGCAGTCAAGTAGATAAAAATTAGTAAAAGCATATTTATGCAATCTTCATATTTAATAAAGTGTTTAACTATGGGGTCCATTTATCAAGCTCCGTACGGAACTTGTGGGCCTGTGTTTCTGGCGAGTCTTCAGACTCGCCAGAAACACAAGTTATGAAGCAGCGGTCTAAAGACTGCTGCTCCATAACCCTGTCCGTCTGCTCTGATGAGGCGGACAGGAATCGCCGGAAATCAACCCGATCGAGTACAATCGGGTTGATTGACAGCTCCCTGCTGGCGGCCCATTGGCTGCGAGTCAGCAGGGGGCAGCGTTGCACCAGCAGCTCTTGTGAGCTGCTGGTGCAATGTTAAATGCGGAGAGCGTATTGCTCTCCGCATTCAGTGAGGTCTTGCGGACTTGATCCGCACTGTCTAGCTCAGTTAATGCACAAGCGGGAGCGTTAAATACCACTCCACTTGTAAACTAGCCCTAAATAAGGTCGGGGAAGAACACTGCACAAGATGTGCATGCCCCTGAACCTACCTAGGTATGGTCTCATGGAAAGGAGCCAAGTTTTAACAAAGGAGTAATTAAGTTATATATTAGAAGCACATTTAAAACTTTTTTAAAAAACCCTCTATCTGAATAGTTAACATTTGACTTCCAAGTCTCTAACCAGACCCAGTCCCTGTGTTAAGGAATGAAGAATTGATGGAGACTCTTTAAATAAGCTGCGTAAACTGCACCAAATTATGTTGGATTGGATATTATTAAAAGGAAAGGAAACCTAAAAATGTTCCTTCATGATTCAGATAGATCATACAATTTTAAACAACTTTCCAAAGTACTTATATTTTTAGTTCTCTTGGTATCCTTTGTTCACAAGCATAACTAGGTAGGCTCAGGAGGTTGAAACTAGCTGCTGATTGGTGGCTGCACATACATGCCTCTTGTCATTGGCTTACCAATGTGTTCAGCTAGCTCCCAGTAGTTCATTGGTGCTCCTTCAACAAAGGATACCAAGAGAAATTTAGCAAAATTGACAGTAGAAGTTTGGAAAGCTATGTGAAACACGGCATCTTCATAATTAAAAAAAATATATATACACACAGTTTACTGCATGACTTACATGCATAACATAATAAAACATTAAAAACTTACGCCCCACAAATTTTTGGTGTATCATGTCCCTTTAATGTATTGCAGTTGCTGACGTCTTTAACTGCACAAATATTTTTTATATCATTTGTGTTTTACATGTTTTTTAAGTGTATGCAGGTAATTTATTTTATAATGATTTTGTTTCTGTATTCATTGCCCCTTTTCTATGATTGACTGAATATTTTAATAATAGGATAGTAGTCTAAGCCAGTACAATTGTGCATTTCTTATGAGACCTGAAGAGATCCTGCTGAATATACTGTCAGTTTTGTATATGATACTGGTGGATATGATTCCCTTGCATTATCTTACTCAGCTACTGATATTGTGAAATATTCGTATATGTCATTTCCTCATCATGTGAGTTAGATTTTGGAAGTTGTTGTTTTTTTTTGCAGATCTAATATCTTTGTCTACCACACTCATGGTGTCATATTCAGAGCTGTTGGAGAACATAGCTTTGTGGCTTCTTGGCGTAGGTAAAAATCTCACGGAAATCTTCAGTGTAGCTATATTTCCTATGTCAACCCTTTATCTTCCTGTTGGCTACAGTTATGTTTATAACCATGTGGCGTGGGTTGCGGGTTCTGTAGTAGCTGTACAGATAAAGAAGGGAGATGTGACTCCTTCAGTGTAATATTTCTTTCTACTGCAAGAATCCTGCTGCTCTCTGATATCTTTCTGGAATACCTGAAACTATAAATTAGTCTCCATGTAGGCCTTGACATAGGAAAATATTTCCTGGGTTAGCAAATTGGGGTCTATAGCTAGCGGCCCCTTATTGCTGGTTATTTCCAATGATAGCGTGAACCTTGTAGGAACAGGATTTAATGGTGACGGTGATGTGCCAGTATGCTTCATTACTCTGAATATCAATATTAGCCATATTCTCACTTTGCCTTTTTTGGTGCAGATAAGTACATATCTTGGCCAGCCTATCCAATGCTTACCAGGTGAGATCCACTCTCCAGAGGGGGCATAGACAGAAATAACCCCCTTTACCTAAATAAACCTTACCTGAGCTATCACCTTCATTTTTAGAACTATCACAGGATGAACAGAGCTTGGTCTCTCTCTGGATCTTACCTGGTAAGTTGTGGTGAAGCCTATCGGCTTGTTTTACCACTGGGCTGCTTACATTTTCCCTACCAATGGGGGCTATCCTTGGTGGTGTGTCTTATGTGCCCATGCCTCTTCTAATGTTTTTTTTTTATTATTATTGCAGTCATTCCAGTGGGCACTGCCATGTTAGGACTGTAATTTATGTGTCACACAGAGCGTTTGCGAACGCAGGGGCTTACTAGGTGGCCTTGCACACTTTAATTACACTGGACAAGCATGATTCTGGCCTGTTGCTTTCCGTTGCGGCTACAATGTTATTAATATTGGCAGCAAGTAAATAGAATATCAATATGGGAAACTTTGTACACTCTTTGGGTGTTGTTCCTAAGTCAGCTGCTTTGATTGCAAATAGATATCCTGGATCCCTCATCTAAATCCAGGATCGAATGACTAAGTTCGCGTTCAGTCTTTGCAGCTTGCAATATGGCCTTTACCGCAACAATCCATTCTGGACTCAAAGACCTGTAGTAAAACAAAAAAGTTTCACAAAACACATCAGAAATACACCTACACCCATAGACTACACTACTAACCCCTAAACCGCCCCCCGCATCGCAAACACTAAATAAACGTATTAACCCCTAAAAAGCCATCCCCCCACATCACAAACACTAAATAAAGCTATTAACCCCTAAACCGCCACCCCCACATCGCAAAGTATTAAACTAATATCTAACCCCCCTAGCCTAACACCCCCTAACTTAACCCCAATTAAAATACACCTAAATTAAAGTACTGATAAACTACCTTAAAAAAAATAAAAACTTACTTGTAAAACAAAATTAAAACCTAAGCTTAAACTAAAAAAAAAACTAACATTGTGCCCATTAAAAAAAAACAACAAAAAAAAACTAACACTAACCCCAAAATTGGTACTCACCATTAATGAAGGGTGGCGCTCCATCTTCATCCTTCTGTGACAATCTTCATCCAGGACGCGGTTCATCTTCTATCTTCATCCCGGTGGCGACAACGAATGCATCAAGGTCATCGGTGATGACGGTCCTCATCTTCAGCCAGGCGACATTGAGGTCCTTGTCATGCGATCTCCAGCCACACACTGAAGATTAAATGCAAGGTACCCCTTTTATATAGGGGTACCCTTGCATTCCTATTGGCTGAAAAAATTCAAAGCTGCTTTCATTCTATTAGCTGATTTGAATTTGAAGATGGGCAATGCCCTTTTCGGGGCAATGGGTAGATTTTAGTTAGGATTTTTTATTATTTTGGGGGACTAAACTGCACAAGGATCTCCTGACATCATTCACAGCCGACTACTATCGGCAATATTCCGCTCCTGCTTCCATTCTGTGCAAGACAAACTTCCCGCTTTCAGTTTCAGCAGACGGAAACAGTCCGGAACTCCTCAAACTCGCTCCAGTCGACTTCAGTGGCCCTTTCCATTCGGAACTGTACATCAAAGCAGCCGCAAATATAAATTGTCATAACGCAGTATTACCAAGCTCTTTATAAATTGTTCACAAACATTTGGGAAACTAACAAATCTAAGTCTGCCATATCAGTTAACTACTTAAGACTGTATCCTATGAATGTTATAATCAGACTGCTGCATATTTCATTTACCTGCTTTCGTCAGGCTCAGTTCATCTTCATAACCAAGCCTCTGCATATTAACTCTTGCTTGCTGCTCTTAAACTCCTTAAATCTGTCTGTTATCATATGCTACTCTGCTGACAGTTTGTGCACACTTGAATCCTGCTGCAAACTAACATACACCTTCAGCTATTAAGCTGTTTAAGCTGTCTATTATCTTATACTATTCCTCTGACAGTTTGTGCACACTTGATTTTTACACTTGGATATAACCACATTTGTACCAAGTGCTTATTGCAATCTCTTTATACTCACTCATCCATATGAACTGCTATTTATGCTCCTCTCCCTCTCATTAACCTCATATGAGCTGGAACTATATAAATAGCTACAAAACCATATACTACATTATAAACTCAGTCTGTGATAGAATAATCAAGCCATATTTATACATATATAAAATGGATCCCACAGCTATGGCAAATGAGATGGCAACTTTAAACCAGAAAATAGACATACTTGCACAGGGTTTAACAGACGTTCAAAATGAAAATAACACATTAAGACGAGTGTTGAATGACTTCATTACTCAAAAATCTGATGAACACCCAGAACCACATATTAATCCACCTTCTGTCTTTTCTGGGGTACGTTCACGTTTTCGTGAGTTTCCAAACGCTTGGATGTTACTCTTCTCCATGAAACCTAAAACATATTACTCTGACAGAATCAAGGTGTGTACCGCAATATCATATCTAAGCGGGGAACCCAGGTCATGGGCTGTTTTTCGAAACAGGTGACCCCATCCTGGAATCCCTAGAATTTTTTTTCAAGGCAATGGCTATTTTGTACGAGGACACAAACACTCAGATCACTGCAGAAAATAACCTAAGAACCCTGAAACAAGGGAAAAGGGCAGTTGAGGATTATGTAGTGGAGTTCCAGTTATGGGCCTCTGAATCACAGTGGAACTCTGTTAGTTTACAAAATCAATTTCGTTTGGGCCTCTCCGAACATCTAAAAGATGAACTCTCCAGCGTGGAGTTCCCTGAGACTCTAGAATCACTCATAAAAATCTGCATTTCTATGGATAGAAAATTTAGAGAAAGACGCTCACTCCCTTTCTCTCGCTCACTCCCTTTCTCTCTCGCTCACTCTCTTTCTCTCTCGCTCACTCTCTTTCTCTCACTCTCTCTTTCTCTCACTCTCTCTTTCTCTCACTCTCTCTTTCTCTCACTCTTTCTCTCTCACACTCTCTTTCTCTCTCACACTCTCTCTCACTCTCTTTATTTCTCTCACTCTCTTTCTCTCACTCTCTTTCTCTCTCACTCACTCACTCTCTCTCTCACTCTCTCTCTCTCTCACTCTCTCTTTCTCTCTCACTCTTTCTTTCTCTCACTCTCTCTCTCACTCTTTCTCGCTCTCTCTTTCTCTCTCACTCTCTCTTTCTCTCACTCTCTCTCTCTCTCACTCTCTCTCTCTCTTTCTCTCACTCTCTCTCTCTCTCTCTTTCTCTCACTCTCTCTCTCTCTCTCTCACTCTCTCTCTCTCTCTCTCTTACACTCTCTCCTAACATACAGCAGCATACTAAATAATCACATTATGTATACAGAAAAAATTACTCTAATGACACTTAATTTTCCTTTAATTGTTTTAGCTTATATCACTGTGGCTGCAAATTATTCCATCTTTCTAACGTCTGTAATAAATCAAATTACGTGCTGCCTCCTATTACTGCACGTCCCTGTAGCAAGGTAATCTGGATAGATCCTTATCTTCCTGGCTTCTCAACTCTTACCATGAGGGGATGACAGTCAAGAATAATACAAACACTGTAACAATGCCGCCTACACAACTTGTGCACCAAGAAGTGTAAACAAAATCCAGCTGCTTCTTAATTTGGAGCTAATCAGCCTAATCTAATCAGATTTTTGCACTGGGGATGAGTCTAGTTAATCTACTTAAAGGGTCAGTCAAGTCAAAAGCATAATTTATGTAAAAACTTACCTGATAAATTAATTTCTTTCATATTGGCAAGAGTCCATGGGCTAGTGATGTATGGGATATACATTCCTACCAGGAGGGGGAAAAGTTTCCCAAACCTCAAAATGCCTATAAATGCACCCCTCACCACACCCACAACTCAGTTTAATGAATAGCCAAGTAGTGAGGTGATAACAAAAGGAGTAAAAAAGCATACAAAAAGAGGAACTGGAAATATAATTGCGCTTTTATACAAAAAACCATAACCACAATAAAAAGTGTGGGCCTCAAGGACTCTTGCCAATATGAAAGAAATTAATTTATCAGGTAAGTTCTTACATAAATTATGTTTTCTTTCATGTAATTGGCAGTCCATGAGCTAGTAATTGGAGTCCATGAGCTAGTGACGTATGGGATAGAAATACCCAAGATGTGGAAGTCCACAGAAGAGTCATTAGAGAGGGAGGGATAAAATAACAACAGCTATTTCCACTGAGAAAATAAATCCACACAATAATTAAGTTTTTCTTAAAAAAAACTTAAATCAAAAGCAGTAGAATCAACTGAGACAGCTGCCTGAAGAACTTTTCTACCAAAGACTGCTTCAGAAGAAGCAAAATACATAAAAATGGTAAAAACAATAAAGTATGCAAAGAAGACCAAATTACTGCTTTGCAACTTGGTCAACCAAAGCTTCATTCTGAAAAAGCCCACTAAATGGCGACTGAACTTAGTAGAATGAGCTGTAAATATCTGAGATGGAGCCTGCCCTGCCTTTATATAAGCTTTGAGAAACAAAAGCTTTAACCAGGATGCCAAAAAAATGACATAGGCTTTCTAACCTTTTCTGGAACCAGAAAAACAACAAATAGACTAAAAGTGTTCTGAAAACCTAGTAACCTCAATATAGAATTATAAAGCTCTTACCACATCCAAAGGATGTAAAAAAACTCTCAGGGAATTCTTTAGGATTAGGACATAAAGAAGAAACAACAATTTATCTACTAATGTTGTTCAAATTCACAACCTTAGGAAGAGAAAAAATAAAAAAAGTCCACAAAACAACTTATCTAGATGAAAAATCAGATAAGGAGACACACAAGAGAGGGCTGATAAATCAGAAACTCTTCTAGCAAAAGAGATAGCCAAGAGAAACAACACTTTCCTAGAAATAAATAATCCTCAAAGAAAATATAAGCTCAAAAGAAAGAGCCTACAAAATCCTAAAACCAAACTAAGACTACAAAAAGGAGAAATGAATAACTTAACAGGCTTGATACAAACCAGAGCCTGAACAAAACAGTGAATATCAGTAAGTTAAGCAATCTTTCTAAGAAATAAGCAGAAAGAACAGAGATTTGTCCCTTCAAAAAAATTGTAGACAAACTTAATCCAAACCATCCTGAAGAAACTGTAAAATCTTTGGAATTCTAAAAGAATGCCAAGAGAATTTATGAAAAGAACACCATAAAATATAGGTTTTCCAAACCTGATAATACATGTTCCTTGAAACAAACTTATAAGCCTGCAAAATAGTGAAAAAAACTGAGTCAGAGAAACCTCTATGACTAAACACTAATAAATTTCCATACCTACAAATTAGTAATTTGAGATCCTGATGGAAAAATGGCCCTTGAAACAAGAGTGCTGGCCAAAGAAAAAGCGGCCAAGGATGGCAACTGGACATCCGAACAAGATCAACATACCAAACCTGTGAGGCCATGTTGATGCTATCAGAAACACATGAGACTGTTCCAATATGATCTTGGAGATAAGCAGAAAGAACAGAGATTTGTCCCTTCAAAAAAATTGTAGACAAACTTAATCCAAACCATCCTGAAGAAACTGTAAAATCTTTGGAATTCTAAAAGAATGCCAAGAGAATTTATGAAAAGAACACCATAAAATATAGGTTTTCCAAACCTGATAATACATGTTCCTTGAAACAAACTTATAAGCCAGCAAAATAGTGAAAAAAACTGAGTCAGAGAAACCTCTATGACTAAACACTAATAAATTTCCATACCTACAAATTAGTAATTTGAGATCCCGATGGAAAAATGGCCCTTGAAACAAGAGTGCTGGCCAAAGAAAAAGTGGCCAAGGATGGCAACTGGATATCCGAACAAGATCAACATACCAAACCTGTGAGGCCATGTTGATGCTATCAGAAACACATGAGACTGTTCCAATATGATCTTGGAGATAACCCTTGGAAGAAAAAACCAGAGGAGGAAACATGTAGCCAGTAGTGATGTCCCGAACTGTTCGCGCGCGAACGGTTCACGGCGAACTCAGCTTGTTCACGTTCGCCGCTGCGGGCGAACACATGCGATGTTCGATCCGCCCCCTATGTGTCATCATTGAGGAAACTTTGACCCTGTATGTCACAGCCTTCTGACACATTAGAGCCAATCAGCATCAGACACTCCCTCACAGACCCTCCAAGCTTCTTGACAGCAGCCATTTTAGACTCATAACGACCTTGCTTTCTTAGTGAGAGGACGTTTTGTTTTGCTGCTGCTGACATTATAGGGAAATAGATAGCTAGGCTAGTGTATTTAGTGTCCACTACAGTCCTGAAGGACTCATCTCATCTCTGCTGCAAGGACAGCACCCCAAAAAGCCCTTTTTAGGGCAATAACTTCAGCCGTTTTTTTTTTTTTTTTTTTTTCTTAGTATTTTTATTAGCATTTGCCTGGCTTTCAGCCTGTGTGTGAGGCTCACAGCATATGCTGTGATTAGTGCCACCACTGATATCTGTTTAACATTAGTTTAAATTTAACCAACAAAAATTTGAAATTATTTTGCTAGTGTAATTTATTTTCATTTTCTATCAGGCCTGTGTCACACAGCATATACTCTGGTTCATTGCTCTGTGCCAGCCACCAGTGGTCATATCCGCTTATAACATTATTTTAAATTTTAAAAAAAACTTTTAAATAATTTTGCTAGTGTAATCTAATTTCATTTTCTATCAGGCCTGTGTCTGTCAGGCTCACACAGCATATACTTCAGTTTTTTTCAGTCTTTTGGTTAATTGCTCTGTGCCAGCCACCACTCATATCTGCTTCACCTTATTTTAAATTAAAAAAAAAACTTTTAAATTATTTTGTTAGTGTAATCTAATATCATTTTCTATCAGGCCTGTGTGTTTTGCTGACTTACAGAGCATACTGTGTTTAATTGCTGCCCTTCCTAGTCTATGAGCCACGACTCATATGTGTTTAACCTTTTTTAAATTTCCACACAAAAAAACTTTAAATCATTTTGCTAGTGTAATCTAATTGTATTTTCTATCAGGCCTGTGTGTATCTGACTTACAGAGCCTACTGTTTTTAATTGCTGCCCTTCCAAGGCTATCAGCCACGACTCATATGTGCTTAACCTTTTTTTTTAAATTTAAAAAAAAATCTTTAAATCATTATGCTAGTGTAATCTAATTTTATTTTCTATCAGGCCTGTGTCTAACTGTCTATCTGACTTACAGATCATACTGTTGTTAATTGCTGCCCTACGTAGCAGACAGCCAGTGCCACCACTCGTATCTGCTTAACATTATTTTAATATTAAAATATAAACTTTTAAATTATTTTCCTAGTGTAATCTAACTTCATTTTCTATCAGGCCTGTGTTTTTCTCACTTACACAGCTTACTGTGTTAAATTGCTGCCCTACCTACCAGCCACGACTCATATCTGCTTTATATTATTTTAAAGTAAAAAAAAATATTTAAATCATTTTGCTAGTGTAATTTAATTTCTTTTTCCATCAGGCCTGTGTGCTTCTGGCCCACATCATATAGTGTTACACATTTTTTTTTTTCCACCACTTATATCTGGTGTAACAACATTAGTGTAAATGTTATTTAAAATTTTTTTCAACATCAGTCCTCTTCTAGTGTTATTAAATTTTAGTAGCCAGGCTGCCATTAGTGCCAGCCTGTGTGTCGGCCTCCACGTCATGCGGCCACTGCCCACAGAGTAGCTTGAACCAATAGAATAAGAGTGTTCAGGTTATAGTAAATAACAACATAGAACTTCTACATGATCTGCATGTTTGTATAACAAAAATAGGAATTATATAGTTCTAGTTGCCATTAGTAGTTTAGACCAGACAAATCGAAGTAAACATTTAAATTGACATGAATTTATATACAACTTCTCATTACGTAGGTTTTTTAAACACACACTCCCAAAAAATCTTTGGAAGGGTTATACCACCTCAAAATGTGAAAAATTAAAGGGGTGGGAGTGTTCATCTATCCCAGTAAGGGAACTTATATACATGTTAACCAGTATGGAGCTTCAATATAGCAATAATTAGTTATGAAGTGTATTTTATAAGATGATTGTATTGCAGAGAATAGAGTAATAAATGCAAACATAGGTAATTGTTTACAGAGACAAGAGGTATATTTTACCTCTAGGTCAGTGAATTGGATTCACCCACACAGGTGTACCACATCAATTAATCTCCACTAAAGAGAGGTGGTTTGTTCTGTTCATTAGTGAGGTATATAAGGCAGTGATGGGTAGCATTATTTATTATTATTTTTTATGCCTGATGAAACGGTCTGTGAATCGTGAAAAGCGTTGCATTATTGGGTGATTATTGAACACCCTGTTATCCACTTACATCAGCAATCATTGTGCTGTTGTTTTTAAACTTTTATGCTTCTTTTAATAAATTTGGATATATCTTTTATCCTTTGAGTGGATTTATTTCTACCCACCATCTGCCATTGTTCACCTATGAAAGACCAGCACAGCACCTGAGGGAACACACCATCATATAACAGTATCACCAACATCAAGATACCTAGAGTTTGGGTGAGCTGCCACACCTTTACTAATCTGCAGCCTGCTTCTACAAGCACATTGGTGTGCTTTGGGAATATGTGAGTACCCTCCACATTAAGGAATTTGTTGTGGTTGTACCATTAATAGTCTGCACATGTGGTGCCCGTATTTCTTGTCTTCCTTATAGCACCATCATCTTACGCTGAGAGCGCCTACAAGTGGGTGAGCTGTCACACCTATCTAATTCTGTAGCCCGCCCCTACCAGCACATAAGTGTGCTCTCCAAATTTGTGAGTACCCATTTGGCAATGATTATGTCACTCGTTGTTGCTCAATAGATGATACTACACATGAGGCGCCCCTCCATTCTATTTTATTTTATTTAGTGCCACCTGGACCATCCAGTGAGGAGGAGGCAGCCGCTACAGCAATTACTATCCTTTGAAGAACGTATAAAGGACTGTCTAACTTTTCACAATTGCAAGTGAATTTTCACCACAGTATTTAAGAATGTACTGTTTCGGTTTATATTGTGTCTATACCCATTTGAGATATTTTAACATTGTTACATCATATATACCTCTGTTATAGATTAGTGATTATACTGCATCTTGAGCGCCCCCTTCAGTGATTAGGTCTTCACAGCACAGTGTGTGTCAGGCTGCCAGCATATACTGTGCCTACTTCCATCCTCAGTGCCAGTCCACCACTCCTATCTGTTGTAACATAACATTAAATGTTTTAAAAAAAAGTTTAACATCACTCTTTGAGTGTTATTTAATATTAGTTCACAGGCCAGCCTGCCACCACTAGTGCCAGCCTGTGTGCCAGGCCCACTTGCCAACTAGTTACACCAATCATAGTTGTTGTAACAGTATTGTTAATCTTTTAAATTAAAAATTGTTCGATTGTGAATCATCAGTTTGCTCGTGCCATTGAATTGCCCTTTCCTCCTGCCTGCCAGCCTGTGTGCCAGGCCCAACTAGCCAATTAGTGCCACCAATCATATTTCTTGTAACAGTATTGAAAAATGTTTAAATCATAAGTTTTTTTACTGCAAATCTTCAGTCTCCTAGTGCCCTTGAATTGCATTTTCCTCCTGCCTGCCAGCCTGTGTGCCAGGCCGACTTGCCAACTAGTTAAACCAATCATATTTGTTGTCACAGTATTGTTAATATTTAAAATTAAAAATTGTTAGATTGTGATTGTGAATCATCAGTTTGCTCGTGCCATTGAATTGCACTTTCCTCCTGCCTGCCAGCCTGTGTGCCAGGCCCAACTAGCCAATTAGTGCCACCAATCATATTTCTTGTAACAGTATTGAAAAAATTGTAAATCATCACTTTTTTTACTGTGAATCTACAGTCTACTAGTGCCCTTGAATTGCATTTTCCTCCTGCCTGCCAGCCTGTGTGCCAGGCCGACTTGCCAACTAGTTACACCAATCATATTTGTTGTCACAGTATTGTTAATATTTAAAATTAAAAATTGTTAGATTGTGATTGTGAATCATCAGTTTGCTCGTGCCATTGAATTGCACTTTCCTCCTGCCTGCCAGCCTGTGTGCCAGGCCCAACTAGCCAATTAGTGCCACCAATCATATTTCTTGTAACAGTATTAAAAAAATTGTAAATCATCACTTTTTTGACTTTGAATCTGCAGTCTACTAGTGCCCTTGAATTGCATTTTCCTCCTGCCTGCCAGCCTGTGTGCCAGGCTGACTTGCCAACTAGTTACACCAATCATATTTGTTGTCACAGTATTGTTAATATTTAAAATTAAAAATTGTTAGATTGTGATTGTAAATCATCAGTTTGCTCGTGCCATTGAATTGCACTTTCCTCCTGCCTGCCAGCCTGTGTGCCAGGCCCAACTAGCCAATTAGTGCCACCAATCATATTTCTATTAACAGTATTGAAAAAATTGTAAATCATCACTTTTTTGACTGTGAATCTGCAGTCTACTAGTGCCCTTGAATTGCATTTTCCTCCTGCCTGCCAGCCTGTGTGCCAGTCCGACTTGCCAACTAGTTACACCAATCATATTTGTTGTCACAGTATTGTTAATATTTAAAATTAAAAATTGTTAGATTGTGATTGTGAATCATCAGTTTGCTCGTGCCATTGAATTGCACTTTCCTCCTGCCTGCCAGCCTGTGTGCCAGGCCCAACTAGCCAATTAGTGCCACCAATCAAATTTCTATTAACAGTATTGAAAAAATTGTAAATCATCACTTTTTTTACTGTGAATCTGCAGTCTACTAGTGCCCTTGAATTGCATTTTCCTCCTGCCTGCCAGCCTGTGTGCCAGGCCGACTTGCCAACTAGTTACACCAATCATATTTGTTATAACAGTATTGTTAATATTTAAAATTAAAAATTGTTAGATTGTGATTGTAAATCATCAGTTTGCTCGTGCCATTGAATTGCACTTTCCTCCTGCCTGCCAGCCTGTGTGCCAGGCCCAACTAGCCAACTAGTGCCACCAATCATATTTCTTGTAACAGTATTGAATAAATTGTAAATCATCACTTTTTTTACTGTGAATCTGCAGTCTACTAGTGCCCTTGAATTGCATTTTCCTCCTGCCTGCCAGCCTGTGTGCCAGGCCGACTTGCCAACTAGTTAAACCAATCATATTTGTTGTCACAGTATTGTTAATATTTAAAATTAAAAATTGTTAGATTGTGATTGTGAATCATCAGTTTGCTCGTGCCATTGAATTGCACTTTCCTCCTGCCTGCCAGCCTGTGTGCCAGGCCCAACTAGCCAATTAGTGCCACCAATCATATTTCTTGTAACAGTATTGAAAAAATTGTAAATCATCACTTTTTTTACTGTGAATCTGCAGTCTACTAGTGCCCTTGAATTGCATTTTCCTCCTGCCTGCCAGCCTGTGTGCCAGGCCGACTTGCCAACTAGTTACACCAATCATATTTGTTGTCACAGTATTGTTAATATTTAAAATTAAAAATTGTTAGATTGTGATTGTGAATCATCAGTTTGCTCGTGCCATTGAATTGCCCTTTCCTCCTGCCTGCCAGCCTGTGTGCCAGGCCCAACTAGCCAATTAGTGCCACCAATCATATTTCTTGTAACAGTATTAAAAAAATTGTAAATCATCACTTTTTTGACTGTGAATCTGCAGTCTACTAGTGCCCTTGAATTGCATTTTCCTCCTGCCTGCCAGCCTGTGTGCCAGGCCGACTTGCCAACTAGTTACACCAATCATATTTGTTGTCACAGTATTGTTAATATTTAAAATTAAAAATTGTTAGATTGTGATTGTGAATCCTCAGTTTGCTCGTGCCATTGAATTGCACTTTCCTCCTGCCTGCCAGCCTGTGTGCCAGGCCCATTAGCCAATTAGTGCCACCAATCATATTTCTTGTAACAGTATTTAAAAAATTGTAAATCATAAGTTTTTAGACTGTGAATCTTCAGTCTCCTAGTGCCATTGAATTGCAGTTACCTCCTGCCTGCCAGCCTGTGTGCCAGGCTGACTTGCCAACTAGTTACACCAATCATATTTGTTGTCACAGTATTGTTAATATTTAAAATTAAAAATTGTTAGATTGTGAATCATCAGTTTGATCGTGCCATTGAATTGCACTTTCCTCCTGCCTGCCAGCCTGTGTGCCAGGCCCACTAGCCAACTACTGCCACCAATCATATTTCTGGTAACAGTATTGAAAAAAAATTAAATCATAACTTTTTGGACTGTGAATCTTCAGTCCTAGTGCCATTGAATTGCAGTTGCCTGCCTGCCAGCGTGTGTGCCAGGCCCACTTGCCATTTCCAACTAGTGCCACCAATCATATTTGTTCTAACAGTATTGTCAATTTTTGGTAAAAACTATTTTTGGACTAAGAAGCATGACTCAGCTAGTTTAATCTAATTGCAGTTGCCTTACTCCCAGCGTGTGTGCCAGACAGGCCCATTTGCCAACTAGTGCCAACAATCATATTTGTTGTCACAGTACTTCTAATATTTAAAAAATAAACATTTTTGACTTTGAAACATCAGTCTTTTTTTTGTTGTCAGTTTCACAGCGTATACTGTGCCTACTTGCCCAGTGCCACCACTCATAATTTGTGTAATAGTATTGTAAGTGTACATTTAAAAAAAAATGACAGGCAGAGGCAGGCCACCCCGCAGGTTCCGTGGTCATGGTGCTGTGATTCCTTTAGACCCTACAAATATGCACATTGTTCAGATGCCGGGTGCCAGGGGGGACGCAAAAAGTTCTGAGGAGGACCTAGTTGAATGGCTAACACAGGACACCCAATCTTCTACAGCTTCCGCTCCTAGTCCTCCTAACCTTGATGCACCATCTACGTCCAGCTGTGCTTTGGGCACGTCTCAAGTGACCAGTGCCACTTGCCCGCCTGTCGCCACCACCAACACTAGCACCACAGCCGCTTCACTTGATCTGTCACAGGAGTAATTGACACATCAGTTGGAAGAAATGAGTGATGCGCAACCATCATTGACAATGGATGTAGATAACAGTGATATGTCTCAGTCAGGCAGCATTATAGACATGGAGGTACGGTGTGATGATGATGATGATGTTGTACCCGCTGCTGCTTCCTTTCTTGATGTGTCAGATACAAGTGAAGCGGTTGATGATGATGTGTCGGTGGATGTCACGTGGGTGCCTGCTAGAAGAGAAGAAGAAGAGGGGGAAAGTTCAGATGGGGAGACAGAGAGGAGGAGGAGGAGGAGACGAGTTGGAAGCAGGGGAAGGTCGTCGCAAGGAGCTAGTGGCACAGTCAGACAGCATGCATCACACCAGGGGTCAGCCAGACAGCACGCCGACGACTATCAACGCATGCTGTTGCCACCACCAGAATGCCGTCATCGCAGAGCTCAGCAGTGTGGCATTTTTTTTGTGTGTCTGCCTCTGACAACAGCAATGCCATTTGCAACCTGTGCCAAAAGAAACTGAGTCGTGGGAAGTCCAACACGCACCTAGGTACAACTGCTTTGTGAAGGCACATGGTCTCCCATCACAAACGCCGATGGGAAGAACACATGAGTAGAAGCAGCACACAAACTGAAAGCCGCCCTCCTCCTCCTGCTCCAGCATCTTCAGCCACGTCAACCACTGCTGTCCTCCTTGCCCCCTCTCAATCATCCTCCACTGAGTCTCTCTTACGTAGCAGTTCCTGGTCATCTGCCCACAGTCAGCTCTCTGTCAAGGACATGTTTGAGCGTAAGAAGCCAATTTCTCAAAGTCACCCCCTTGCCCGGCGTCTGACAGCTGGCTGCCCTGCGAAGAGTGCTGGATCAGGCCGTAGATGAGCGTGAAGAGGAAGAGTTGTGGTGTCCATCAACCCCACAAACAGCCTTATCAGCATCGCTTGCTGGACCTGCGGCAACGCAGGAAGAGGATTGTGAGGAAGAGGAGTCAGAGGAGGAATGTGGCTTTGAGGAGGAGGAGGAAGACCGAGCACAACAGGCATCCCAGGGTGCTCATTGTTGTCACCTCTCTGGTACCCGTGGTGTTGTACCTGGCTGGGGGGAAGATACCCTCAGTGAGATCAGTGAGGACGAGGAACAGGACATGATTAGCTCGGCATCCAACCTTGTTCAAATGGGTGCTTTCATGCTGTCGTGCCTGTTGAGGGACCCTCGTATAAAAAAGCTGAAGGAGAACGACCTGTACTGGGTGTCCACGCTCCTAGACCCCCGGTATAAGCATAAAGTGCCTGAAATGTTACCAAATTCACGCAAGTCGGAAAGGATGGAGCATTTTAAAAATAAATTTAAAAATATGCTTTACACAGCGTATAAGGGTGATGTCACAGCACAACGGGAATGTAACAGGGGAAGAGATGAAAGTAATCCTCCTCCCACGACCACGGCGGCAAGGACAGGACGCTTTCCTGATGTCTTGTTGATGGAGGACATGTGTACCTTTTTATCTCCCATGCATCGCCAGAGCCTTTCGGGATCCAGCCTCAGAGAAAGACTCAACCAACAGGTAGCAGACTACCTAGCATTAACTGCGGATCTCGACACTCTGAGGAGCGATGGACCCCTTGACTACTGGGTGTGCAGGCTTGACCTGTGGCCTGAGCTATGCCAATTTGCAATGGAACTTCTGGCCTGCCCCGCTTCAATTGTCCTGTCCGAAAGGACCTTCAGTGCAGAAGGAGGTTTTGTCACTGAGAAGAGAAGTCGCCTAGGTCAAAAAAGCCTTGACTATCTCACCTTTATTAAAATGAATGAGGGATGGATCCCGAAGGGACTGACATTGGGCAATACATTTGAGTAAAAAAGGCCTGATGATGAGATGAGCTGGCTTGGGCTACAACTGGTACACACGCTGGCTTTTTTTTTTCTTATAATGCAGGATGACTTGCTTGACTAGTGTTCAAGCCGCAAGCTTTTAGGGCACTTTCTAAATGTTTTACAAACATCAATTTTTCTGGCCGCTGCTACAGCAGTGGCTACAACAATACCCAATTTTTCAGTCATTTGTACATGCCTAATTTTTCTGGCCTCTGCTGCTGCTCTGTGGCTACAAAACTCAAAGCAAAAAATAAGGCACATAACAGTGATTAAACTGTTAAGAATAGTACAACTTAACACACCACTCATATCTGGTGGACCATTAAATTGCACGCGCAGTGCCCCAAATTTGAAGGAGGAGGACCGACCAAGCATCTTTATCCGTCTCTAAATTATCTCCGGGTTCCATCTATGCCATACCTGTATTCTATTGTGCAAAAGGGTGGCATATGTGGTGTTTCATGCTGTTGTGCCTGTTGAGGGTCGTGGCCCATGGTATAAAAAGGCTGAAGGAGAACGACCTGTAATGGATGTCCAAGCACATTTTTTGTAAAATGTTCCTGGTTCCTCTCAATTATCTCCGGGTTCCTAAAATCAATGCCATACCTGTTCTCGATTGTGCAAAAGGATGGCATATGTGGTGTTTCCTGCAGTTGTTTCTGTTGAGTGTGCTGGACCCTCTTATAAAAAGGCTGAAGGAGAACGACCTGTACTGGGTGTCCAAGCATGGTTTTTTGGCCAATTTCACGTTTCCAAAAAATTATCTCTGGGTTTCTAAAATCAATGCCGTACCTGTACTCTATTGTTCAAAAGGATGCAAAATGTCCTCTTTCCAGCTGTTGTTTCTGTTGAGGGTCCTGGACCCTCTTATAAAAAGGCTGAAGGAGAAAGAAGTGTACTGGGTGTCCAATCATTTTTTTGGTTCAATTTCCCGGTTCATAAACATTATCTCTGGGTTTCTAAAATCAATGCTGTACCTGTACTCTATTGTTCAAAAGGATGCCATATGTCCTCTTTCCTGCTGTTGTTTTTGTTGAGGGCCCTGGACCCTCTTTTAAAAAGGCTGAAGTAAAAAGAACTGTACTGGGTGTCCAATCATTTTTTTGGTTCAATTTCCCGGTTGCAACAAATTATCTCCGGGTTTCTAAAATCAATGCCTTACCTGTAATCTATTGTTCAAAAGGATGCCATATGTCCTCTTTCCTGCTGTTGTTTCTGTTGAGGGTCCTGGACCCTCTTATAAAAAGGCAGAAGGAGAAAGAAGTGTACTGGGTGTCCAATCAATGTTTTTTTCTATTTCCCGTTTCCTACAAATTATCTCCTGGTTTCTAAAATCAATGCCTTACCTGTACTCTATTGTTCAAAAGGATGCCATATGTCCTCTTTAGTGCTGTTGTTTTTGTTGAGGGTCCTGGACCCTCTTTTAAAAAGGCTGAAATAGAAAGAAGTGTACTGGGTGTCCAATCATTTTTTGGCTTCAATTTCCCGGTTCCAACAAATTATCTTGGGGTTTCTAAAATCAATGCCTTACTTCCTGTAATCTATTGTTCAAAAGGATGCCATATGTCCTCTTTCCTGCTGTTGTTTCTGTTGAGGGTCCTGGACCCTCTTATAAAAAGGCAGAAGGAGAAAGATGTGTACTGGGTGTCCATCCAATCATTTTTTGGGTTCAATTTCCCTGTTCATAAAAATTATCTCCGGGTTTCTAAAATCAATGCCTTACCTGTAATCTATTGTTCAAAAGGATGCCATATGTCCTCTTTCCTGCTGTTGTTTCGGTTGAGGGTCCTGGACCCTCTTATAAAAAGGCAGAAGGAGAAAGAAGTGTACTGGGTGTCCAATCAATTTTTTTTTCTATTTCCTGTTTCCTAAAAATTATCTCTGGGTTTCTAAAATCAATGCATTACCTGTAATCTATTGTTCAAAAGGATGCCATATGTCCTTTTTCCTGCTGTTGTTTTTGTTGAGGGTCCGGGACCCTCTTATAAAATGGTCGAAGGCGAACGACCTGTACTGTACTGGGTGTCCAAGCATGGTTTTTAGTTCAATTTCACGGTTCATAAAAATTATCTCCGTGTTCCTAAAATCAATGCCATACCTGTATAAAACGGCTGAAGGAGAACGACCTGTACTGCCTTGCTGCTCCTTTTAGGCAGGCCATCTCTTTGCATACATGCCCACAGACTCTGTAACGGATGCCTCTTTTAGGGAGAGGTGCAGCCATAATGCAGGGTCAGAACCTCTGCCTGCAACTGTTATACTCGATTTTGCGAAAGGAAGTAACCTTACCATGGTTCCCTGACCGCACGTCTTGTTATATTTTGTTGAGGGTAATCATGATGGCCATGTAGACCACCCCCGAGAGGCCTGGAAGTAACAGGGATGAAAGTGCTAAGAATAGTACTACTTGAAACAACCGAGTTAGCCATGGGTCTTAGTCCAAGACGGCTTGGCGTTTTTTTGGGTTGGGTGCAGCTAATCATGCAGGCCATATAGACCTGCCACCATTTGGTGTTGTATCAGGTATTAAACTAATAAGAACAATACTACCAAAATACAGCGAATTAACGGGCTATCAAGAGCCAAGGTTTTATTGTTGTATTTTGTTAGGATAATCATGATGGCCATGTAGACCACCCCCGAGAGGCCTGGAAGGAACAGGGATGAAAGTGCTAAGAATAGTACTACTTGAAACAACCGAGTTAGCCATGGGTCTTAGTCCAAGACCGCTTGGCTTTTTTTTGGGTTGGGTGCGGCTAATCATGCAGGCCATATAGACCTGCCACCATTCGGTGTTGTATCAGGTATTAAACTAATAAGAACAATACTACCAAAATACAGCGAATTAACGGGCTATCAAGAGCCAAGGTTTTATTGTTGTATTTTGTTAGGATAATCATGATGGCCATGTAGACCACCCCCGAGAGGCCTGGAAGGAACAGGGATGAAAGTGCTAAGAATAGTACTACTTGAAACAACCGAGTTAGCCATGGGTCTTAGTCCAAGACCGCTTGGCTTTTTTTTGGGTTGGGTGCGGCTAATCATGTAGGCCATATAGACCTGCCACCATTCGGTGTTGTATCAGGTATTAAACTAATAAGAACAATACTACCAAAATACAGCGAATTAACAGGCTATCAAGAGCCAAGGTTTTATTGTTGTATTTTGTTAGGATAATCATGATGGCCATGTAGACCACCCCCGAGAGGCCTGGAAGGAACAGGGATGAAAGTGCTAAGAATAGTACTACTTGAAACAACCGAGTTAGCCATGGGTCTTAGTCCAAGACCGCTTGGCTTTTTTTTGGGTTGGGTGCGGCTAATCATGCAGGCCATATAGACCTGCCACCATTCGGTGTTGTATCAGGTATTAAACTAATAAGAACAATACTACCAAAATACAGCGAATTAACGGGCTATCAAGAGCCATGGTTTTATTGTTGTATTTTGTTAGAATAATCATGATGGCCATGTAGACCACCCCTGATAGGCCTGGAAGTAACAGGGATGAAAGTGCTAAGAATAGTACTACTTTTTAAACAACCGAGTTAGCCATGGGTCTTAGTCCAAGACCGCATGGCTTTTTTTTGGGTTGGGTGCGGCTAATCATGCAGGCCATATAGACCTCCCACCATTCGGTGTTGTAACAGGTATTAAACTGATAACAACAGTACTAATTAACACAACCTAGTTACCATGGGTCCCAGAGCATATGTTTTATTATTATATTTTGTAAGGGTAATCATGCAGGCCATATAGACCTACCCCGATAGGGTGAGTAACAGGTTTTGAAATGCTAAGAACAGTACTACTTAACACAAACTTACCATGGGTCCCAGAGCATATGTCTTATTATTATATTTTGTTAGGGTAATCATGCAGGCCATATAGACCTCCCCCGATAGGGTGAGTAACAGGTATTAAAATGCTAACAAGAGTACTACTTAACACAACCTAGTTACCATGGGTCCCAGACCGCATGTCTTGTTATTATATTTTGTTAGGGTAATCATGCAGGCCATATAGACCTCCCCCGATAGGGTGAGTAACAGGTATTAAAATGCTAAGAACAGTACTACTTAACACAACCTTACCATGGGTCCCAGAACCAGAGCAGATGTATTATTATTATATTTTGTATGGGTAATCATGCAGGCCGTATAGACCTCCCCCAATAGGGGGAGTTACAGAGATTAAAGTGCTAAGAATAGTACTACTTAAAACACAACCTAGTCACCATGGGTCCCAGAACGCATGTCTTATTATTATATTTTGTCAGGGTAATCAGGCAGGCCATATAGACCTCCCCCGATAGGGGGGGTAACAGGGATTAAAGTACTAAGAAAAGTACTAATTAACACAAGCTAGTTACCATGGGTCCAACACCGCGTGTCTTGTTGTTATACTTTGTAAGGGTAATCATGCAGGCCATATAGACCTCCCACGATAGGGGGAGTTACTGGGCTGAAAGTGCTAAGAATAGTACTACTTAACACAACCTAGTTACCATGGGTCCCAGAATGCATGTTTAATTATTATACTTTGTCAGGGTAATTATATATCTAACAAATCTATCTATTTCTCTTCTGTCAAATCTAACTATCAATCTATGTATATCTATCTATCTATCCTATCTATCTATCTTCTGTCCGGACTATTTTGAGACAGCCACTTGTGTTTTGGACAAATTTGAAGTAGGAGGACAGACCAATCACAGGGATTAAACTGCGAAGAATAGTAATACTTAAGAAAACCTAGGTATACCAGTACCACCATGGGTCCCAGACTGAATGTTTTGTTGTTATACTTTGTCAGGGTAATCATGCAGGCCATATAGACCGCCCTTGATAGGGGAAGTAACAGGGGTTAAAGTGCAAAGTAGGAGGACAGACCAATCACAGGGATTAAACTGGGAAGAATAGTAATACTTAAGAAAACCTAGTTATACCAGAAGCACCATGGGTCCCAGGCCGCATGTTTTGTTATTATAGTTTTTCAGGGTAATCATGCAGGCCATATAGACCTCCCCCGATAGGGGGAGTAACATGGATTAAAGTGCTTTGAAAAGTACTACTTAACACAACCTAGTTGCCATGGGTCCCAGACTGCGTGTCTTGTTGTTATACTTTGTCAGGGTAATAATGCAGGCCATATAGACCTCCCCCGATAGGAGGAGTTACAGGGATGAAAGTGCTAAGAATAGTATTACTTTACACAACCTAGTTACCATGGGTCCCAGAATGCATGTTTAATTATTATACTTTGTCAGGGTAGTTATATATTTAACAAATCGATCTAATTCTCTTCTATCGATTCTATCTAACTATCAATCTATGTATATCTATCCATCCTATCTATCTATCTTCTATCCAGACTGTTTGGAGACAGCCACTTGTGTTTTGGACAAATTTGAAGTAGGAGGACAGACCAATCACAGGGATTAAACTGCGAAGAATAGTAATACTTAAGAAAACCTAGGTATACCAGTACCACCATGGGTCCCAGACTGAATGTTTTGTTGTTATACTTTGTCAGGGTAATCATGCAGGCCATATAGACCGCCCTTGATAGGGGAAGTAACAGGGGTTAAAGTGCAAAGAACAGTACAACTTAACACAACCTAGTTAACATTAACAGTGGTTCCCAGACCGCATGTCTTGTTATTAGATTTTGCCAGGATAATCAGCCAGGCCATATAGACCGCCCCCGATAGGGGGAGGAACAGGGATTAAAGTGCTAAGAATAGTAAAAATCAACACAACCTAGTTAACAGTGGTTCACAGACCGCATGTCTTGTTGTTATATTTTGCCAGGATAATCAGGCACGCCATATAGACCTCCCCCGATAGGGGGAGTAACAGGATATTAAAGTGCTAAGAATAGTACTACTTAACACAACCTAGTTACCATGGGTCCATGACCGCATGTTTTCTTATTATACTTTGTCAGGGTAATCATGCAGGCCATATAGACCTCCCTTGATAGGGGGAGTAAGAGGGATTAGAGTTCTAAGAATAGTACTACTTAACACAACCTAGTTACCATGGGTCCCAGACCAGATGTTTTGTTGTTATACTTTGTCAGGGTAATCATGCAGGCCATATAGAACTCCACCGAAAGGGGGAGTAAGAGGGATTAAAGTGCTAAGAAAAGTTTTACTTAACACAACCTAATTACCATGGGTCCCAGACCGCGTGTCTTGTTGTTATACTTTGTCAGGGTAATCATACACGCCATATAGACCTCCACCGATAGGAGGAGTTACAGGGCTGAAAGTGCTAAGAATAGTACTACTTAACACAACCTAGTTACCATGGGTCCAAGACCGCATGTTTAATTATTATACTTTGTCAGGGTAATTATATAACTAACAAATCTATCTATTTCTTTTCTATCAATTCTATCTAACTATCAATCTATGTATATATATATCTACCTATCCTATCTATCTATCTATCTTGTGTCCGGAATGTTTTGAGACAGCCACTTGTGTTTTTGACAAATTTGAAGTAGGAGGACAGACCAATCATCTTCTTCCATCTCCCAGTTCCAAAAATGAAGGCCATATAGACCTCCCCCGATAGGGGGAGTAACAGGTTGTAGTAAACTGCTAAGAATAGTACTACTTAACACACCACGGGTCACAGACCGCATGTCTTATTGTTATACTCTGTCAGGGAAATTATATATATTTCAAATCTATTTATTTATCTATCAAATCGATCAAACTATCAAACGTATCTATCAAATGTAGATTGCATCTATTGATCGATGTAATTCGGATCAATAAAATGTATATTACATATTTTGGTTGATGTAATTAGTATCTATCAAATGTATATTGCATCTTTGGATCGATAACATTTGTATCTATCAAATGGATATTACATCTATTGATCTATGTAATTCGTATCTATCAAATGTATATTGCATCTATTAATCTATGTAATTTGTATCGATCATATGTATATTGCATCTATTGAGCTATGTAATCTATGTATCTATCTACTATCAAATCTATCTATCTCGTGGTTGTGAAAATGGACTGTTTGCGGTTGTTTGCGGTGCGTTACACTTGGAGTTTGCTCTGTCACTGTGAAGCGGCCGTAACCCTTACACTACCTGATAGATACGACATCATAACTGATGTTTTAAAGCACGTTATTGAAAACAATTTGGGGATGTTAGGTGATTTAGGCCCTTTATGGGTTAAAAGCAGACTCTGCATCAACTATGTAATTTTCCATGGGAGTTTTGCCAGGGATCCAACTCCAGCATGCCACAGTCCCGGTGTTAGTCCCCTTGAAACAACTTTTCCATCACTATTGTGGCCAGAAAGAGTCCTTGTAGGTTTTAAAGTTCGCCTACCTATTGAAGTCAATGGCGGTTCGCGCGGTTCGCGAACAATACCGGAAGTTCGAGTCTGCCGTTCGCGAACAAAAATTTTTAAGTTCGCAACATCACTAGTAGCCAGGTTGCAAAACCAAGACACTGCTAATGCATCCACCATCTCCGCCTGAGAATCCCTGGACCTGAAAAGGTAACTTGGAAACTGAGAAAACACATCTGTATAAAGATACCACTCTCCCGAACGTAAAGTCTTACGGCTAAGATAATTTACCTCCCAAATGTCTAAACCTGAGATATGAATCGTAGAGATTAGACAGGAGATGAATTCCACCTAAGAACGTATTCAAGATACTTCTTAATTGCTAAGGAACTGTGAGTCCCTATTGATGATTGACACATGCCACAGTTGTGATATTGTCTGTCTGGAAGCAAAATGAAAAATTCTCGTAAAAGAGACCAAGCTGAAAGAGCTCTGAAAATAGCACGGAGTTCTAAAATATCGATTGGTAACCTCGCCTCAACGTTTCCAAACCCCTTGTGCTGTCAGAGACCCTCAGACAGCTCCCCAAACTGTAAAACTTTTATCCAATAAGAATACAATCCAGGAAGGACGAACAAAAGGAGGCCCCCTGAAAAACACGATGATAATATAATCACCAAATCAGAGAGAGTTTAGTGTTGGAATTTAAGAATATCAACTGTGATATCTGAAAACAATCCCTGCACCATTGATTCAGTATGCAAAGCTAATGAGGTCTCAGATGAAAAACGAGCAAAAGGAACCACGTCCGATGCTGCAGTTATGAGACCTAAAACTTCCATACACATAGCCACTGAAAGAAATGTTCTAGACTGTAAGTTTAGACAGGCTAACACCAATTACAATTGACTCTTGTCCAATAAAGACAAAGTCATGAACACTGAATCCATCTAGAAACCCCCAAAAAGGTGACCCTTGTCTGAGGAATCCCGAAACTCTTAGGTAGAATAAATCCTCTAACCATGTCTTGAAGATACAAAACTAGTTGATTCATGAGAGATTCTAATAAAAGAAAAGTCCATATATTTGAATACTGCTCTTTCATATGTATGTATCGGGTACTTGTAAAGCGCGGCTAATGACCCGTAAAGGTCTCAAGGCGCTGCTCATTTTATCGACCTCAGAAGAATGAAAGGCTGAATGGACCTCAGCTGGGATTGAACCTGCAACCCTAAGGTTGCTACAAAGCTCAGCCACAGTGCATTAGCATGCTGAGCTATCTGTCCGGCTTTAATAAAAGAAAAGTTTAAGCTAATACTAAGATACCATCCAAATAAGAAAGCACCACAATACCCTACTGTCTGAATACAGAAAGAAGGGCACCAATAACCTTTGAAAAGATTCATAAAGCTGTCGCTAGACCAAATAGAAAAGCAACAAATTGGTAAAGCTTACCTAAAAAAGAGAATCTCAGAAACCAAAAGTGGTCTGAATGAAATAAAATATGAGGATAAACATCCTGTAAAATTGAGTGGACATGAAATGACCTTGCTGAACAAAAGGCAAAATAGTCCTTATAGTTGCCAACTTGAAAGTTGAGACTCTTACAAAACAATATAATCTTTTCAGATCCAAGATTGGACTGAATAAACCTGTCTTCTTTGGGACAAAGAATAGAATTGAATAGAAACCCAAACCCTGTTCCTGCTAAAGAACTGGTATAATCACTCCTGAAACAAATTCACAGAGTGTATTAGAAAGAAGAGTTTCCAAAGACAATTTAATCTACTCCCCACCAGAAGGACTGATCTGAGAACCGTACCTTCATGCAGTCTTAATAACTAATAATTATATAGCATTTTTTTTTGTCCCAGAAGGATAAAAAAAACACTTTTTTCAGTGCTTGCACTCAGAGTTAACCAAATCAGCAGCTGATAAAAATAGTTATTATTACCCAAATAAATGGTACACAGTAAATTGACCACAAAAGGCCGAAGGGATGTATTAACCCTGCTGGGATAGGAAACTATAACCCTTGGATCTAGAACAAGCGTTTATAGCCAAGACAATCACCAACTGATCTATATTACCGGAATAAAGTAGGGCAGAAAAAACTCTAAACCTCCAGAAATAGTGGAGATAATAGAAATCAAACAAATTATTATCCTAACAAGATAGAGATAATACAATATATTTGAAACAATAATAATAGATCTAGTAAACATAATTAAATGAATACATCTGAAGTAAATAAACAGAGTTATATACTTGAGAATCTGAAACTGCTTATGCTAACTATTCAACAAAAGGTTGGACCAGTAATGTCAGCCATAGATAAAGCTGAGCTAAAAATATAAACAATACGTGAATATGCTCTACTAAGGTTATATTCAAACTCTAAAGAATCCTAAAATAAGTACCAATTTCCATAGAAATAGTAGTACAGTCCCAAAAGGGAATCAGGATAACCATTCTCTAGAATATATTACAGATAGTATATTGAATAGGAAAAAACCTCAGGAGCAAAATAAAATCTTAAAATCCAAATATAAAAAGGATTAATAACTTATGCCTAGATTTAGTGATGTCCCGAACTGTTCGCCCGCGAACGGTTCACAGCGAACATAGCTTGTTCGCGTTCGCGTTTGTGGGCGAACACATGGCGATGTTCGATCCGCCCCTATGTGTCATCATTGTGGAAACTTTGACCCTTTATGTCACAGCCGCCTGACACATTAGAGCCAATCAACATCAGACACTCCCTCACAGACACTCCCAGCTACTCGGAATCCGCCATTTTAGACTCATAACGACCTTGCTTTTTTAATGAGAGGACGTGTTGTGTTTTTGCTCCTGACATTAATAGGAAAAACATAGCTAGGCTAGTGTATTTACAGTCCAGAAGGACTCCACTCATCTCTGCTGCAAGCACAGCACCCCAAAAAGCCCTTTTTAGGGCTATATTTCGTGCCGTTTTTTTTTTTCCGTTTTTTTTTTATTAGCATTTGCCTGGCTTTCAGCTGTGTGTTTAAGGCTCACAGCATATGCTGTGACTACTGCCACCACTGATATCTCCGTAACAACATTAGTTTAAATTTAACTAACCCAAAAATTTAATTATTTTTCTAGTGTCATTTTTTTTCATTTTCTATCAGGCCAGTGTCACACAGCATATACTCTGGTTCATTGCTCTGTGCCAGCCAGCAGCCACCAGTGTTAATATCCGTTTATAACATTATTTTAAATTTAAAAAAAAAAAAAAAAAATATTTTGCTAGTGTAATCTAATTACATTTACTATCATGCCTGTGTCTGTCAGGCTCACTCAGCATTAATATACCTCTTTTTTTCAGTCTTTTGGTTAATTGGTCTGTGCCAGGCAGCCACCCAGCACTCATATCTATTCTTCTTCACCTTAATTTTAATATATAAAAAAAAAAGTTTAAATTTGTTTGCTAGTGTAATCTAATATAATTTTCTATCCGGCCTGTGTGTTTTGCTGACATAGGCCTAGATTTGGAGTTTGGCGGTAGCCGTGAAAACCAGCGTTAGAGGCTCCTAACGCTGGTTTTAGGCTACCGCCGGTATTTGAAGTCACTCAAAAAAGGGTCTAACGCTCACTTTTCAGCCGCGACTTTTCCATACCGCAGATCCCCTTACGTCATTTGCGTATCCTATCTTTTCAATGGGATCTTTCTAACTCCGGTATTTAGAGTCGTGTCTGAAGTGAGCGTTAGAAATCTAACGACAAAACTCCAGCCGCAGAAAAAAGTCAGTAGTTAAGAGCTTTCTGGGCTAACGCCGGTTCATAAAGCTCTTAACTACTGTGCTCTAAAGTACACTAACACCCATAAACTACCTATGTACCCCTAAACCGAGGTCCCCCCACATCGCCGCCACTCGATTAAATTTTTTTAACCCCTAATCTGCCGACCGCCACCTACGTTATACTTATGTACCCCTAATCTGCTGCCCCTAACACCGCCGACTCCTGTATTATATTTATTAACCCCTAACCTGCCCCCCACAACGTCGCCGCCAGCTACCTACAATAATTAACCCCTAATCTGCCGACCGCAAAGCGCCGCCACCTACATTATAGCTATGTACCCCTAATCTGCTGCCCCTAACACCGCCGACCCCTATATTATATTTATTAACCCCTAATCTGCCCCCCTCAACGTCGCCTCCACCTGCCACCACTTATTAACCCCTAATCTGCCGACCGGACCGCACCGCTATTATAATAAAGTTATTAACCCCTAATCCGCCTCACTAACCCTATAATAAATAGTATTAACCCCTAATCTGCCCTCCCTAACATCGCCGACACCTAACTTCAAACATTAACCCCTAATCTGCCGACCAGAGCTCACCGCTATTCTAATAAATGTATTAACCCCTACAGCTAAGTCTAACCCTAATACTAACACCCCCCTAAATTAAATATAATTTAAATCTAACGAAATTAATTAACTCTTATTAAATAAATTATTCCTATTTAAAGCTAAATACTTACCTGTAAAATAAATCCTAATATAGCTACAATATAAATTATAATTATATTATAGCTATTTTAGGATTTATATTTATTTTACAGGTAACTTTGTATTTATTTTAACCAGGTACAATACAGGGAGTGCAGAATTATTAGGCAAATGAGTATTTTGACCACATCATCCTCTTTATGCATGTTGTCTTACTCCAAGCTGTATAGGCTCGAAAGCCTACTACCAATTAAGCATATTAGGTGATGTGCATCTCTGTAATGAGAAGGGGTGTGGTCTAATGACATCAACACCCTATATCAGGTGTGCATAATTATTAGGCAACTTCCTTTCCTTTGGCAAAATGGGTCGAAAGAAGGACTTGACAGGCTCAGAAAAGTCAAAAATAGTGAGATATCTTGCAGAGGGATGCAGCACTCTTAAAATTGCAAAGCTTCTGAAGCGTGATCATCGAACAATCAAGCGTTTCATTCAAAATAAATTAGAAATGGTGAGGGATAGGAGAAATGGGTTTGCTATTGAATTCAGGGGTGCAAAATCGAATCTAATAATATTAACAGACCCTGAACTCCAGAACCTCAAGCAGTGATATACATCCAAATGTACATAAATGTGTGCAAAAAGACTTGCACGACAAAGAAAAAGTCTGCAGGTAACTGGACTAGTGTAATACTGGACCCATTAAAATAAGTTTAGACAAAGAAAAGTGAGAACAATGTAATAATCAAATCACACACACATCCCCATTTATACTAAATAACTTTATTGAAGAAAAAATAGGAGCCCGACTGGACTCATACTCATGCACACACACACACACTGTTAAAACTAGCTGAAACTCAGAGTGATATAATTTCCTATCGAAAAGCACGAAAGTGGATAATTGTAGGTTGCTACCAGGGTATACAAATATGTTTAATAATTCACACCAGGGAATACACCAATGATTTATAGACAGTACAAATATAAATCTCTCCTTTATAACAGTCTTTGCAGGAATCACAACCTCCAGGTAAGGAACAATTGCGGTATTATATGATTGTTGTACAGGAGAATCAATATATAAGAATAACTAACCAACACAAAAATAAATGTGTCTGGTAGCTAGTTCCAAACTGATTAGAGGTTAGCTATAACTATTTTTTGCAAATATTGCAACTGGCGAATTCGGATCTAAGATATATAAGATCTGCTAATATTTTTGTGACAACATTAGATTGGTTATACCGTTAGGCTGATATTCTATGTCCCAGTGGCTATATATGCAAGCACTAGAGTTATTGTATCTGTCCAATAACTAAATAGGATTTTATGTATCTAATCAAATGTTTGCACCGCTGTTAGCGATGGAAATAACGTAGCAGTAAGTATAATGGGTCACTATCAGTAGCTGTCCCTATGAGATATACGATTTTCTATAGTGCTGCGATATTCAAAATCAACAAGTATATTTAAATTTAGCCGTGTTATAAAGTTCAAGGCCAGTATTCAGATATAACAAATTATACGTTCAGCACCAAATCTCACTCTCACTGAAGCCTAAGATCATATATCATTGGCTCCCTATATTCCTTGGTGCAAACATTAGCCTAATCACACACCCTGCACGAATCCACCGGTGTGAGCTAGCTACTTGTATCAATATATATAGCCCATTAATCTAAGTATCGATATATATAGCCCATTAATTTAAGGCGCCAGCCAGTGGCAATATGACAAATAAGCAAAGGCTAAACTGAAAAAGGTCTCTTCTATAGCGGAGACCTATTTACTTTAACTGTCTATTTGTGGTCGCTATCGTTAACCAAAAGTGCTATGCTGAGTCAGCAATTAAAAAATGCGGGTTACATAACCCGGTACTGGTGCCCCTGACGCGCGTTTCACATTACGCTTCCTCAGAGGGGTACGCGCCGGCCGGACAAGGCGGGTGATATGAAAATTTAACACCCGCCTCTGTACTCTGATTGGTTCTTCAAAGCTACACTGTGCAGCTTCTCATTGGTTGTAATTCGTAAGGGGATGATTGAACTTAGCTAGGCATGTCAATTCAATGAGTTGGCTCATTCAGGTATATATGACAATACTTTGGTGAATGTATTCAGGCAAGGGCCAGTATACATTAATAGCGCAGAGAAGGAAATAATATTGAGTGTTTTATTGTTTACAGCATAGGTCTCAAGTTATTCATTCATCCATCAGCAGGACATATTGGGGTAAAATGGATGGATCGTAGGGCAATTCAGTTCTTAGTATATTTATATGTACTTACGCCTGGTATGCCTAGTAATTTTAGGTTGAAATCTACAGATCATAACTTTAAAACGGCAAGGATTTGTTTGCCAATTACTTAGCTTTTGTATTTGCATTATTCCATTGCTGTATATGTCATAACCTTTAGTATCCATATGTTTGTAGATTTACTTTCCTTTTATTTAAACTGAATCGAACAATCTACTGTGAATACTGTGTGATAACAGAAAGGAAAATAGGTCCTATAATGATAAACTCCACTTACGTGACCTTGAACTGAGTGAATGTGTGTGAGCATATGAGTGAGTTTTATGTGGTGAAATAACAAGAAAAGATAGTGAAAGTGGAAACTTCTAGTGATACTAAAGTGCCTAAATTAAATCATATTCTATAATTTATAAATAATTGTATATAGTAGTATATTTTCCATACTACAAAATTATACATTAAACAGAAACTGTATCAAATATAAAAGTCATAAATTATATTGACTGAATTGTGAAAATTAAATAATGAGAGTGAATGCTGGTGATTGCTTGGGAATGAAAAATTATATAAGTGGGAGTGGTTGGTGAAGAAAAAGTGTTGTTCTTCTTAAAAAGATATGAGGAGATCGGTGAACGTGTTATTTGTGTTTGTTAAAACAAAAAAAAACAAAAAAAAAAAAAAAGGTTTTTATAAAAAACTTTTAATTATTTCATAAATATACATTAAAGTTATTATATTCATTTAATCCATGTGGATATACAGTGTTAAGCAGGTGTATCCACCGACATTCTGCTTTCAATAATGCATTTTCAAGGTTACCACCTCTATTACCTAGAGATATTTTCTGCAAGATGGAAAATTTGAGATGATTACTTTGACCTCGGTGTTTCAATAAAAAGTGTTTTGCTACACTTGTGATCTTTTTTCCTTTTTGTTGGTCTTTCTCTGCGTTTTTGATGTTATTTTTGTGTTCTAAGATTCTGACCCTTGCCTCCCTAGTGGTCATACCTACATAGGCTTTGTCACATTCACAGTGAATAATGTAAATGACTCCTGAGGATCTACAGGTGAAATGATGTTTAAGTTTTTGGTTCTTCCCATATTTATCCTTTATTTCTGTTATTTTTTTGACATGAGGGCAGACAGAACATGTGCCACAAGGGTACATGCCAGGGTCAGTGTCACTTTTTTTCGGAATGTGTACATAATGGCTTTGTACCAATTGATCCTTTAAATTCCTTGGTCTTTTGTATCCAATCTGCACTCTGTCGCCTATTGTGTCCTTAAGCTCAGGGTCGCTAGTAAGGATGTGCCAATTCTCATTGAGTATTTTAATCACACTTTGCATTTGTGGATTGTACGTAGTGATCAATCTTGGGGTGACTGTGGAATTGTCTTTGATTTTGGGACACAATAATGTATCCCTAGAGGTTTTCAGAGCTTTGAATTTAGCTTGTTTAATACTTCTGTTGCTGTAGCCTCTTTGTGCTAATCTTGTTGTGAGAAGTTTGCTTTCATTTTCATAGATTGAGACATCAGAACAATTTCTCCTCAATCGTAGGAACTCTCCATATGGAATTGCTTTCAAAGTACTCCCTGGATGTGCACTAGTTTTGTGCAATAATGAATTTGTGGCAGTATCTTTCCTAAACACCTTGGTTGCAATAGTACCATCATTGTTCTTAATGATAGTCAAATCCAGAAAATCGATTTTGCATTGATCCGCCTGATATGTTAATTTTATATTAAGATTGTTTTTGTTGAGTACCGAGAAAAACTCATCAAGCTGTTCACGTGTGCCTTCCCAGATGAATAGTACATCATCAATGTACCTTATCCATAAAGGTACATGGTCTGTGAATACTTCCATGCCTTCAGAGAAGACAATTTTTTGTTCCCAGTACCCCAAAAACAAATTAGCATATGTTGGGGCACAAGATGTGCCCATGGCGGTTCCTTGTGTTTGTAGGAAGAAATTATCTTTGAACGTAAAGATGTTATGAGTCAGTACGTATTTTAAAAGAAGTAAGATAAATTCATTATGTTCTTTATTGTCAGATTCATTGGTTGAGAGGAAGTATTTGACTGCCTGTATGCCATCATTATGTCTAATGCTGGTATATAGCGACTCAACGTCTGCTGTAATAAGCCAAGTATCATTATTCAGATGTAAGTCTTGTAAGATCTTTAAGACCTCCATAGTATCCCGGACATAAGAGGGCATTCCAGTCAGATATTCTCTTAATCTCTGATCTATGTATCTACTGGCTGCCTCAGTAAGATTGTTGTTGCCTGATACTATGGGTCTTCCTGGTGGTCTAGATACATTTTTATGAACCTTTGGCAAAAAGTATATAGTCGCCAGAGTGGGATTTTTTTGTATCAGAAAGTTTTTTTCTGTTTTTGTGATGGTTCCATTATTCCACATCCTTAGGATCAGTTTATTATATTGTTCCATATAGTCTGATTGAGGGTTAAATAAAAGCTTTTTGTAACAATCTTTATTAGATAGTTGTCTCATAGCTTCATCAACATAATCATCTTTTGGCCACACTACAATATTACCGCCCTTATCTGACGGCTTGATGACTACATCAGTCCATGTTTTAATGTCATTCAAAGCTCTTTTCTCAGAGTGAGTGAGGTTATTGTTTATATCAAAAATAGGCAATGTTTCTATTTTTTGACATACAATCTGTGAAAAGACACTGACTTGTGGTGAGATAGATGCAGGTGGGGTATATGTAGATTTAGGTTTTAAACCTTTCTTCCATTGATTGGATTGATTTTCTGTATCAGACTCACTCAAGAGATCTTCCAAGTCTTGTAAAGAATCTAGTTCATCTTTAGATAAAGAGGGATCATTTTTGTTTGAATACATCTTTTTTAACAACAGCTTGCGTGAAAATAAGTGAATATCTTTTATTAATTCAAACTTATTTAAGGTATTAGTGGGACAAAAGGTTAACCCCTTAGAGAGAACACTCTCATGGTTTGTATCTAAAGCATGTTTACTGAGATTAATTACTCTCATGAGTTGGTCCTGATTGTGGTAAATGGACACATCTCCTTCTTTCTCTCCGATTGTCTTTGAGGGCCTGTGTTTTTCCTTTTGTTTCCCCTTGTCGGTTTGTTTGTTATTTGCGTGTTTAATGTCTGCTGTTGCCGGTGGCTTAATGCTAAAAAAGACACTTCTCTATTGGTGTGAGATGTAGTTGGTAAGGGATTAGCTTGTGTTACTTGCACTGGTAAGTCTCTTGTCGTAGGCTCCATTTCATCTCTATTGCTTTCATTGTCTGAAATGTCAGTTTCTGTTTCTGAGCCACTATTATTTTCCCTTATTTGAGTTCTATTGTATTTATGTCTATTAGATGTCTGATACCTCCACTTATAGATTCTTTGTTGTTGAAAATCATCTATATCCCTCTGAAGTTTCTGTTTTTTAGTCTGAATTAGTTCATTCTCCAGTTTGTCTAGTTCTTTTTGGTATCTTTGATAGGTCTCAACAAAATCAAATTTTTCCTCAAATTTTTTAAGAAGTTCATTTTGTTCTTTAATCTCTGCATCCAATTTGTTTAATTCCAAGGTGTCATGTTTGATTAATATTTTAATTAATTTAAGTGAACATTCTGTCAGTGTCCCTTCCCATTCTTTGACTAAACTTTCATTATTCATCGCTAACAGCGGTGCAAACATTTGATTAGATACATAAAATCCTATTTAGTTATTGGACAGATACAATAACTCTAGTGCTTGCATATATAGCCACTGGGACATAGAATATCAGCCTAACGGTATAACCAATCTAATGTTGTCACAAAAATATTAGCAGATCTTATATATCTTAGATCCGAATTCGCCAGTTGCAATATTTGCAAAAAATAGTTATAGCTAACCTCTAATCAGTTTGGAACTAGCTACCAGACACATTTATTTTTGTGTTGGTTAGTTATTCTTATATATTGATTCTCCTGTACAACAATCATATAATACCGCAATTGTTCCTTACCTGGAGGTTGTGATTCCTGCAAAGACTGTTATAAAGGAGAGATTTATATTTGTACTGTCTATAAATCATTGGTGTATTCCCTGGTGTGAATTATTAAACATATTTGTATACCCTGGTAGCAACCTACAATTATCCACTTTCGTGCTTTTCGATAGGAAATTATATCACTCTGAGTTTCAGCTAGTTTTAACAGTGTGTGTGTGTGTGCATGAGTATGAGTCCAGTCGGGCTCCTATTTTTTCTTCAATAAAGTTATTTAGTATAAATGGGGATGTGTGTGTGATTTGATTATTACATTGTTCTCACTTTTCTTTGTCTAAACTTATTTTAATGGGTCCAGTATTACACTAGTCCAGTTACCTGCAGACTTTTTCTTTGTCGTGCAAGTCTTTTTGCACACATTTATGTACATTTGGATGTATATCACTGCTTGAGGTTCTGGAGTTCAGGGTCTGTTAATATTATTAGATTCGATTTTGCACCCCTGAATTCAATAGCAAACCCATTTCTCCTATCCCTCACCATTTCTAGTTTAACAATTGTATTTTACTAGGTGAATCCTAGTTTTTCCTTGAGGGTATTTAAATTATATTAAAATGAATCTTCAACAAGATTTAGTACTCAGACAACAGAAAAGACTTAAAGAACTTAATCAATTATTTGATAAAACCAACATTGACGATACTCTAATAACCAAAGATGAACTTAATAATACACTATGCAACCTACATCAAACATTGTACAAACAAACCAAAAGATGGTGGAATTGGCATTTTTTCGAAAAATATGCAGAGCGAGGTATTATACCAAGAGGTTTAAGGATAAAAATGTTTCCAGCCTTTACTTTGAATAATGAAAGTTTAGTCAAAGAATGGGAAGGGACACTGACAGAATGTTCACTTAAATTAATTAAAATATTAATCAAACATGACACCTTGGAATTAAACAAATTGGATGCAGAGATTAAAGAACAAAATGAACTTCTTAAAAAATTTGAGGAAAAATTTGATTTTGTTGAGACCTATCAAAGATACCAAAAAGAACTAGACAAACTGGAGAATGAACTAATTCAGACTAAAAAACAGAAACTTCAGAGGGATATAGATGATTTTCAACAACAAAGAATCTATAAGTGGAGGTATCAGACATCTAATAGACATAAATACAATATAACTCAAATAAGGGAAAATAATAGTGGCTCAGAAACAGAAACTGACATTTCAGACAATGAAAGCAATAGAGATGAAATGGAGCCTACGACAAGAGACTTACCAGTGCAAGTAACACAAGCTAATCCCTTACCAACTACATCTCACACCAATAGAGAAGTGTCTTTTTTAGCATTAAGCCACCGGCAACAGCAGACATTAAACACGCAAATAACAAACAAACCGACAAGGGGAAACAAAAGGAAAAACACAGGCCCTCAAAGACAATCGGAGAGAAAGAAGGAGATGTGTCCATTTACCACAATCAGGACCAACTCATGAGAGTAATTAATCTCAGTAAACATGCTTTAGATACAAACCATGAGAGTGTTCTCTCTAAGGGGTTAACCTTTTGTCCCACTAATACCTTAAATAAGTTTGAATTAATAAAAGATATTCACTTATTTTCACGCAAGCTGTTGTTAAAAAAGATGTATTCAAACAAAAATGATCCCTCTTTATCTAAAGATGAACTAGATTCTTTACAAGACTTGGAAGATCTCTTGAGTGAGTCTGATACAGAAAATCAATCCAATCAATGGAAGAAAGGTTTAAAACCTAAATCTACATATACCCCACCTGCATCTATCTCACCACAAGTCAGTGTCTTTTCACAGATTGTATGTCAAAAAATAGAAACATTGCCTATTTTTGATATAAACAATAACCTCACTCACTCTGAGAAAAGAGCTTTGAATGACATTAAAATATGGACTGATGTAGTCATCAAGCCGTCAGATAAGGGCGGTAATATTGTAGTGTGGCCAAAAGATGATTATGTTGATGAAGCTATGAGACAACTATCTAATAAAGATTGTTACAAAAAGCTTTTATTTAACCCTCAATCAGACTATATGGAACAATATAATAAACTGATCCTAAGGATGTGGAATAATGGAACCATCACAAAAACAGAAAAAAACTTTCTGATACAAAAAAATCCCACTCTGGCGACTATATACTTTTTGCCAAAGGTTCATAAAAATGTATCTAGACCACCAGGAAGACCCATAGTATCAGGCAACAACAATCTTACTGAGGCAGCCAGTAGATACATAGATCAGAGATTAAGAGAATATCTGACTGGAATGCCCTCTTATGTCCGGGATACTATGGAGGTCTTAAAGATCTTACAAGACTTACATCTGAATAATGATACTTGGCTTATTACAGCAGACGTTGAGTCGCTATATACCAGCATTAGACATAATGATGGCATACAGGCAGTCAAATACTTCCTCTCAACCAATGAATCTGACAATAAAGAACATAATGAATTTATCTTACTTCTTTTAAAATACGTACTGACTCATAACATCTTTACGTTCAAAGATAATTTCTTCCTACAAACACAAGGAACCGCCATGGGCACATCTTGTGCCCCAACATATGCTAATTTGTTTTTGGGGTACTGGGAACAAAAAATTGTCTTCTCTGAAGGCATGGAAGTATTCACAGACCATGTACCTTTATGGATAAGGTACATTGATGATGTACTATTCATCTGGGAAGGCACACGTGAACAGCTTGATGAGTTTTTCTCGGTACTCAACAAAAACAATCTTAATATAAAATTAACATATCAGGCGGATCAATGCAAAATCGATTTTCTGGATTTGACTATCATTAAGAACAATGATGGTACTATTGCAACCAAGGTGTTTAGGAAAGATACTGCCACAAATTCATTATTGCACAAAACTAGTGCACATCCAGGGAGTACTTTGAAAGCAATTCCATATGGAGAGTTCCTACGATTGAGGAGAAATTGTTCTGATGTCTCAATCTATGAAAATGAAAGCAAACTTCTCACAACAAGATTAGCACAAAGAGGCTACAGCAACAGAAGTATTAAACAAGCTAAATTCAAAGCTCTGAAAACCTCTAGGGATACATTATTGTGTCCCAAAATCAAAGACAATTCCACAGTCACCCCAAGATTGATCACTACGTACAATCCACAAATGCAAAGTGTGATTAAAATACTCAATGAGAATTGGCACATCCTTACTAGCGACCCTGAGCTTAAGGACACAATAGGCGACAGAGTGCAGATTGGATACAAAAGACCAAGGAATTTAAAGGATCAATTGGTACAAAGCCATTATGTACACATTCCGAAAAAAAGTGACACTGACCCTGGCATGTACCCTTGTGGCACATGTTCTGTCTGCCCTCATGTCAAAAAAATAACAGAAATAAAGGATAAATATGGGAAGAACCAAAAACTTAAACATCATTTCACCTGTAGATCCTCAGGAGTCATTTACATTATTCACTGTGAATGTGACAAAGCCTATGTAGGTATGACCACTAGGGAGGCAAGGGTCAGAATCTTAGAACACAAAAATAACATCAAAAACGCAGAGAAAGACCAACAAAAAGGAAAAAAGATCACAAGTGTAGCAAAACACTTTTTATTGAAACACCGAGGTCAAAGTAATCATCTCAAATTTTCCATCTTG
The DNA here is from genome assembly GCF_027579735.1 of Bombina bombina. Lineage (NCBI taxonomy): Eukaryota > Metazoa > Chordata > Amphibia > Anura > Bombinatoridae > Bombina > Bombina bombina. The sequence continues at coordinate 1,142,099,949 of NC_069499.1, forward strand.
CAGAAAATATCTCTAGGTAATAGAGGTGGTAACCTTGAAAATGCATTATTGAAAGCAGAATGTCGGTGGATACACCTGCTTAACACTGTATATCCACATGGATTAAATGAATATAATAACTTTAATGTATATTTATGAAATAATTAAAAGTTTTTTATAAAAACCTTTTTTTTTTTTTTTTTTTTTTTTTTGTTTTAACAAACACAAATAACACGTTCACCGATCTCCTCATATCTTTTTAAGAAGAACAACACTTTTTCTTCACCAACCACTCCCACTTATATAATTTTTCATTCCCAAGCAATCACCAGCATTCACTCTCATTATTTAATTTTCACAATTCAGTCAATATAATTTATGACTTTTATATTTGATACAGTTTCTGTTTAATGTATAATTTTGTAGTATGGAAAATATACTACTATATACAATTATTTATAAATTATAGAATATGATTTAATTTAGGCACTTTAGTATCACTAGAAGTTTCCACTTTCACTATCTTTTCTTGTTATTTCACCACATAAAACTCACTCATATGCTCACACACATTCACTCAGTTCAAGGTCACGTAAGTGGAGTTTATCATTATAGGACCTATTTTCCTTTCTGTTATCACACAGTATTCACAGTAGATTGTTCGATTCAGTTTAAATAAAAGGAAAGTAAATCTACAAACATATGGATACTAAAGGTTATGACATATACAGCAATGGAATAATGCAAATACAAAAGCTAAGTAATTGGCAAACAAATCCTTGCCGTTTTAAAGTTATGATCTGTAGATTTCAACCTAAAATTACTAGGCATAGCAGGCGTAAGTACATATAAATATACTAAGAACTGAATTGCCCTACGATCCATCCATTTTACCCCAATATGTCCTGCTGATGGATGAATGAATAACTTGAGACCTATGCTGTAAACAATAAAACACTCAATATTATTTCCTTCTCTGCGCTATTAATGTATACTGGCCCTTGCCTGAATACATTCACCAAAGTATTGTCATATATACCTGAATGAGCCAACTCATTGAATTGACATGCCTAGCTAAGTTCAATCATCCCCTTACGAATTACAACCAATGAGAAGCTGCACAGTGTAGCTTTGAAGAACCAATCAGAGTACAGAGGCGGGTGTTAAATTTTCATATCACCCGCCTTGTCCGGCCGGCGCGTACCCCTCTGAGGAAGCGTAATGTGAAACGCGCGTCAGGGGCACCAGTACCGGGTTATGTAACCCGCATTTTTTAATTGCTGACTCAGCATAGCACTTTTGGTTAACGATAGCGACCACAAATAGACAGTTAAAGTAAATAGGTCTCCGCTATAGAAGAGACCTTTTTCAGTTTAGCCTTTGCTTATTTGTCATATTGCCACTGGCTGGCGCCTTAAATTAATGGGCTATATATATCGATACTTAGATTAATGGGCTATATATATTGATACAAGTAGCTAGCTCACACCGGTGGATTCGTGCAGGGTGTGTGATTAGGCTAATGTTTGCACCAAGGAATATAGGGAGCCAATGATATATGATCTTAGGCTTCAGTGAGAGTGAGATTTGGTGCTGAACGTATAATTTGTTATATCTGAATACTGGCCTTGAACTTTATAACACGGCTAAATTTAAATATACTTGTTGATTTTGAATATCGCAGCACTATAGAAAATCGTATATCTCATAGGGACAGCTACTGATAGTGACCCATTATACTTACTGCTACGTTATTTCCATCGCTAACAGCGGTGCAAACATTTGATTAGATACATAAAATCCTATTTAGTTATTGGACAGATACAATAACTCTAGTGCTTGCATATATAGCCACTGGGACATAGAATATCAGCCTAACGGTATAACCAATCTAATGTTGTCACAAAAATATTAGCAGATCTTATATATCTTAGATCCGAATTCGCCAGTTGCAATATTTGCCAAAAATAGTTATAGCTAACCTCTAATCAGTTTGGAACTAGCTACCAGACACATTTATTTTTGTGTTGGTTAGTTATTCTTATATATTGATTCTCCTGTACAACAATCATATAATACCGCAATTGTTCCTTACCTGGAGGTTGTGATTCCTGCAAAGACTGTTATAAAGGAGAGATTTATATTTGTACTGTCTATAAATCATTGGTGTATTCCCTGGTGTGAATTATTAAACATATTTGTATACCCTGGTAGCAACCTACAATTATCCACTTTCGTGCTTTTCGATAGGAAATTATATCACTCTGAGTTTCAGCTAGTTTTAACAGTGTGTGTGTGTGTGCATGAGTATGAGTCCAGTCGGGCTCCTATTTTTTCTTCAATAAAGTTATTTAGTATAAATGGGGATGTGTGTGTGATTTGATTATTACATTGTTCTCACTTTTCTTTGTCTAAACTTATTTTAATGGGTCCAGTATTACACTAGTCCAGTTACCTGCAGACTTTTTCTTTGTCGTGCAAGTCTTTTTGCACACATTTATGTACATTTGGTTTCATTCAAAATAGTCAACAGGGTCGCAAGAAGCGTGTGGAAAAACCAAGGCGCAAAATAACTGCCCATGAACTGAGAAAAGTCAAGCGTGCAGCTGCCAGGATGCCACTTGCCACCAGTTTGGCCATATTTCAGAGCTGCAACATCACTGGAGTGCCCAAAAGCACAAGCTGTGCAATACTCAGAGACATGGCCAAGGTAAGAAAGGCTGAAAGACGACCACCACTGAACAAGACACACAAGCTGAAACGTCAAGACTGGGCCAAGAAATATCTCAAGACTGATTTTTCTAAGTTTTTATGGACTGATGAAATGAGAGTGAGTCTTGATGGGCCAGATGGATGGGCTCGTGGCTGGATTGGTAAAGGGCAGAGAGCTCCAGTCCGACTCAGACGCCAGCAAGGTGGAGTACTGGTTTGGGCTGGTATCATCAAAGATGAGCTTGTGGGGCCTTTTCGGGTTGAGGATGGAGTCAAGCTCAACTCCCAGTCCTACTGCCAGTTTCTGGAAGACACCTTCTTCAAGCAGTGGTACAGGAAGAAGTCTGCATCCTTCAAGAAAAACATGATTTTCATGCAGGACAATGCTCCATCACACGCGTCCAAGTACTCCACAGCGTGGCTGGCAAGAAAGGGTATAAAAGAAGAAAATCTAATGACATGGCCTCCTTGTTCACCTGATCTGAACCCCATTGAGAACCTGTGGTCCATCATCAAATGTGAGATTTACAAGGAGGGAAAACAGTACACCTCTCTGAACAAGTGTCTGGGAGGCTGTGGTTGCTGCTGCACGCAATGTTGATGGTGAACAGATCAAAACACTGACAGAATCCATGGATGGCAGGCTTTTGAGTGTCCTTGCAAAGAAAGGTGGCTATATTGGTCACTGATTTGTTTTTGTTTTGTTTTTGAATGTCAGAAATGTATATTTGTGAATGTTGAGATGTTATATTGGTTTCACTGGTAAAAATAAATAATTGAAATGGGTATATATTTGTTTTTTGTTAAGTTGCCTAAAAATTATGCACAGTAATAGTCACCTGCACACACAGATATCCCCCTAAAATAGCTATAACTAAAAACAAACTAAAAACTACTTCCAAAACTATTCAGCTTTGATATTAATGAGTTTTTTGGGTTCATTGAGAACATGGTTGTTGTTCAATAATAAAATTAATCCTCAAAAATACAACTTGCCTAATAATTCTGCACTCCCTGTAGCTATTAAATAGTTAAGAACTATTTAATAGCTACCTAGTTAAAATAATTACAAAATTACCTGTAAAATAAATCCTAACCTAAGTTACAATTAAACCTAACACTACACTATCAATAAATTAATTAAATAAAATACCTACAATTACCTACAATTAAACCTAACACTACACTATCAATAAATTAATTAAATACAATACCTACAAATAACTACAATGAAATAAACTAACTAAAGTACAAAAAATAAAAAAGAACTAAGTTACAAAAAATAAAAAAATATTTACAAACATAAGAAAAATATTACAACAATTTTAAACTAATTACACCTACTCTAAGCCCCCTAATAAAATAACAAAGCCCCCCAAAATAAAAAAATGCCCTACCCTATTCTAAATTACTAAAGTTCAAAGCTCTTTTACCTTACCAGCCCTGAACAGGGCCCTTTGCGGGGCATGCCCCAAGAAGTTCAGCTCTTTTGCCTGTAAAAAAAACCATACAATACCCCCCCCCCAACATTACAACCCACACCCATATACCCCTAATCTAACCCAAACCCCCCTTAAATAAACCTAACACTTAGCCCCTGAAGATCTTCCTACCTTATCTTCACCATACCAGGTTCACTGATCGATCCAGAAGAGCTCCTCCGATGTCCTGATCCAAGCCCAAGCGGGGGGCTGAAGAGGTCCATGATCCGGCTGAAGTCATCATCCAAGCGGGAGCTGAAGAGGTCCATGATCCGGCTGAAGTCTTCATCCAAGCGGGAGCTGAAGAGGTCCATGATCCGGATGAAGTCTTCTATCAACGGCATCTTAAATCTTCTTTCTTCGGGAGCCATCATCTTCCATCCGAAGCGGAACATCCTCTTCTCCCGACGCCTACTAGCCGAATGGTGGCTCCTTTAAATGACGTCATCCAAGATGGCGTCCCTCGAATTCCGATTGGCTGATCGGATTCTATCAGCCAATCGGAATTAAGGTAGGAAAATTCTGATTGGCTGATGGAATCAGCCAATCAGAATCAAGTTCAATCCGATTGGCTGATCCGATCAGCCAATCAGATTGAGCTCGCATTCTATTGGCTGATCGGAATAGCCAATAGAATGTGAGCTCAATCTGATTGGCTGATTGAATCAGCCAATCGGATTAAACTTGATTCTGATTGGCTGATTCCATCAGCCAATCAGAATATTCCTACCTTAATTCCGATTGGCTGATAGAATCCTATCAGCCAATCGGAATTCGAGGGACGCCATCTTGGATGACGTCATTTAAAGGAACCGTCATTCGGCTAGTAGGCGTCGGGAGAAGAGGATGTTCCGCGTCAGATGGAAGATGATGGCTCCCGAAGAAAGAAGATTGAAGATGCCGATGATAGAAGACTTCATCCGGATCATGGACCTCTTCAGCTCCCGCTTGGATGAAGACTTCAGCCGGATCATGGACCTCTTCAGCTCCCGCTTGGATGATGACTTCAGCCGGATCATGGACCTCTTCAGCCCCCCGCTTGGGCTTGGATCAGGACATCGGAGGAGCTCTTCTGGATCGATCGGTGAACCTGGTATGGTGAAGATAAGGTAGGAAGATCTTCAGGGGCTTAGTGTTAGGTTTATTTAAGGGGGGTTTGGGTTAGATTAGGGGTATGTGGGTGGTGGGTTGTAATGTTGGGGGGGGTATTGTATGTTTTTTTTTACAGGCAAAAGAGCTGAACTTCTTGGGGCATGCCCCGCAAAGGGCCCTGTTCAGGGCTGGTAAGGTAAAAGAGCTTTGAACTTTAGTAATTTAGAATAGGGTAGGACATTTTTTTATTTTGGGGGGCTTTGTTATTTTATTAGGGGGCTTAGAGTAGGTGTAATTAGTTTAAAATTGTTGTAATATTTTTCTTATGTTTGTAAATATTTTTTTATTTTTTGTAACTTAGTTCTTTTTTATTTTTTGTACTTTAGTTAGTTTATTTCATTGTAGTTATTTGTAGGAATTGTATTTAATTTATTTATTGATAGTGTAGTGTTAGGTTTAATTGTAACTTAGGTTAGGATTTATTTTACAGGTAAATTTGTAATTATTTTAACTATTTTAGCTATTAAATAGTTCTTAACTATTTAATAGCTATTGTACCTGGTTAAAATAAATACAAAGTTACCTGTAAAATAAATATTAATCCTAAAATAGCTATAATATAATTATAATTTATATTGTAGCTATATTAGGATTTATTTTACAGGTAAGTATTTAGCTTTAAATAGGAATAATTTATTTAAGAAGAGTTAATTAATTTCGTTAGATTTAAATTATATTTAACTTAGGGGGGTATTAGGGTTAGACTTAGCTTTAGGGGTTAATACATTTATTAGAATAGCGGTGAGCTCCGGTCGGCAGATTAGGGGTTAAAAATTGAAGTTAGGTGTCGGTGATGTTAGGGAGGGCAGATTAGGGGTTAATACTATTTATTATAGGGTTAGTGAGGCGGATTAGGGGTTAATAACTTTATAATAATAGCGGTGCGGTCCGCTCGGCAGATTAGGGGTTAATAAGTGTAGGCGACGTTGTGGGGGGCAGATTAGGGGTTAATAAATATAATATAGGGGTCGGCGGTGTTAGGGGCAGCAGATTAGGGGTACATAGGGATAATGTAAGTAGCGGCAGTTTACAGAGCGGCAAATTAGGGGTTAAAAATAATATACAGGGGTCAGCGATAGCGGGGGCGGCAGAATAGGGGTTAATAAGTGTAAGGTATGGGGTGTTTAGACTCGGGGTACATGTTAGGGTGTTAGGTGCAGACGTAGGAAGTGTTTCCCCATAGCAAACAATGGGGCTGTGTTAGGAGCTGAACGCGGCTTTTTTGCAGGTGTTAGGTTTTTTTTCAGCTCAAACAGCCCCATTGTTTCCTATGGGGGAATCGTGCACGAGCAAGTTTTTGAGGCTGGCTGCGTCCGTAAGCAACTCTGGTATCGAGAGTTGAAGTTGCGTTAAATATGCTCTACGCTCCTTTTTTGGAGCCTAAAGCAGCCATTCTGTGGACTCTCAATACCAGAGTTATTTTAAAGGTGCGGCCAGAAAAAAGCCAGCGTTAGATACGCGGGTCCTTACCGACAAAACTCTAAATCTAGCCGATAGAGAGCCTACTGTGTTTACTTGCTGCCCTCCCTAGTCTATGAGCCACGACTCATATGTGTTTAACCTTTTTTTAATTTCCCCCCACAAAAAATAATTTCAATCATTTTTCTAGTGTAATCTAATAGTATTTTCTATCAGGCGTGTGTGTATCCGACTTACAGAGCCTACTGTTTTTAATAGCTGCCTTTCCAAGGCTATCAGCCACGACTCATATGTATGTGCTTAACCTTTTTCTTAAAATTTCCAAAAAAAAGTCTTTAAATCATCATGCTAGTGTAATCTAATTGTATTTTCTATCAGGCCTGTGTCTAACTGTCTATCTGACTTACACAGCATACTGTTGTTATAATTGCTGCCCTACGTAGCAGCCAGCCAGTGCGACCACTCATAGAGTCATATGTGCATTGCACTTCTTAACATAATTTTAATATTAAAATCTAAAATTTTAAAATATTTTGCTAGTGTAATCTAACTTAATTTTCTATCAGTCCTGTGTTTTTGTCACTTACACAGCATACTGTGTTAAATTGCTGCCCTACCTACCATCCATGACTCATATCTGCCAGCCTGTCTGCCAGGCCCAAGTAGCCAATTAGTGGCACCAATCACAATTCTTGTAACAGTAATTAAAAAAAAAAAATCATAATTTTTTGGACTGCAAATATTCAGTCTCCTAGTGCCATTGAATTTCATTTACCTCCTGCCTGCCACTGCCAGCCTTTTGTGCCAGGCCGTCTAGCCAACTATTTACACCAATCATAATTGTTGTCAAAGACAGTATAGTTATTAATTTAAATAAAAAATTTTTTTAGTGTTGATCTTAATCCTCAGTTTGCTCGTGCCCTAGAATTGCACTTTTCTACAGCCTTCCAAGCCTGTGTGCCAGGCCTACTTAAAAAATATTTACACCAATCATATTTGTTGTGACAGTATTCTAATAATTAAAAATTAAAATTTTTGGTAATAGTTGTTGTGATTTGAATCCTCAGTTTGCTGGTGCCATTGAATAGCACTTTCCTCCTGCCTTGCAGCCTGCTGTGAGCCAGGCCCACCTAGCCAATTGTTGTCAGCAATCATATTTCTGTTAACAGTATTGCAAAAATTGTCAATCATCACTGTTTAGACTGTCAGTAATCAGTCTCCTAGTGTCCTTGAATTGCATCTACCTCCTGCCTGCCATCCTTTTGTGCCAGGCCGTCTTGCCAACTATTTACACCAATCCTAATTTTTTGTCACAGTATAGTTACTAATTAAAATTAAAAAAATCTTAATTGTTGATGATCTTAATCCTCAGTTTGCTCGTGCCCTAGAATTGCACTTTTCTACAGCCTTCCAAGCCTGTGTGCCAGGCCTACTTAAAAAATATTTACACCAATCATATTTGTTGTGACAGTATTCTAATAATTAAAAATTAAAATTTTTGGTAATAGTTGTTGTGATTTGAATCCTCAGTTTGCTGGTGCCATTGAATAGCACTTTCCTCCTGCCTTGCAGCCTGCTGTGAGCCAGGCCCACCTAGCCAATTGTTGTCAGCAATCATATTTCTGTTAACAGTATTGCAAAAATTGTCAATCATCACTGTTTAGACTGTCAGTAATCAGTCTCCTAGTGTCCTTGAATTGCATCTACCTCCTGCCTGCCATCCTTTTGTGCCAGGCCGTCTTGCCAACTATTTACACCAATCCTAATTTTTTGTCACAGTATAGTTACTAATTAAAATTAAAAAAATCTTGATTGTTGATGATCTTAATCCTCAGTTTGCTCGTGCCCTAGAATAGCACTTTTCTACAGCCTTCCAAGCCTGTGTGCCAGGCCTACTTGAAAAATATTTACACCAATCATATTTGTTGTGACAGTATTCTAATAATTAAAAATTAAAATTTTTGGTAATAGTTGCTGTGATTTGAATCCTCAGTTTGCTGGTGCCATTGAATAGCACTTTCCTCCTGCCTTGCAGCCTGCTGTGAGCCAGGCCCACCTAGCCAATTGTTGTCAGCAATCATATTTCTGTTAACAGTATTGCAAAAATTGTCAATCATCACTGTTTAGACTGTCAGTAATCAGTCTCCTAAGTGTCCTTGAATTGCATCTACCTCCTGCCTGCCATCCTTTTGTGCCAGGCCGTCTTGCCAACTATTTACACCAATCCTAATTTTTTGTCACAGTATAGTTACTAATTAAAATTAAAAAAATCTTGATTGTTGATGATCTTAATCCTCAGTTTGCTTGTGCCCTAGAATTGCACTTTTCTACTGCCTTCCAAGCCTGTGTGCCAGGCCTACTTGAAAAATATTTACACCAATCATATTTGTTGTGACAGTATTGTAATAATTAAAAATTAAAATTTTTGGTAATAGTTCCTGTGATTTGAATCCTCAGTTTGCTGGTGCCATTGAATAGCACTTTCCTCCTGCCTTGCAGCCTGCTGTGAGCCAGGCCCACCTAGCCAATTGTTGTCAGCAATCATATTTCTGTTTAACAGTATTGCAAAAATTGTCAATCATCACTGTTTAGACTGTCAGTAATCAGTCTCCTAGTGTCCTTGAATTGCATCTACCTCCTGCCTGCCATCCTTTTGTGCCAGGCCGTCTTGCCAACTATTTACACCAATCCTAATTTTTTGTCACAGTATAGTTACTAATTAAAATTAAAAAAATCTTGATTGTTGATGATCTTAATCCTCAGTTTGCTCATGCCCTAGAATTGCACTTTTCTACAGCCTTCCAAGCCTGTGTGCCAGGCCTACTTGAAAAATATTTACACCAATCATATTTGTTGTGACAGTATTCTAATAATTAAAAATTAAAAATTTTGGTAATAGTTGCTGTGATTTGAATCCTCAGTTTGCTGGTGCCATTGAATAGCACTTTCCTCCTGCCTTGCAGCCTGCTGTGAGCCAGGCCCACCTAGCCAATTGTTGTCAGCAATCATATTTCTGTTAACAGTATTGCAAAAATTGTCAATCATCACTGTTTAGACTGTCAGTAATCAGTCTCCTAAGTGTCCTTGAATTGCATCTACCTCCTGCCTGCCATCCTTTTGTGCCAGGCCGTCTTGCCAACTATTTACACCAATCCTAATTTTTTGTCACAGTATAGTTACTAATTAAAATTAAAAAAATCTTGATTGTTGATGATCTTAATCCTCAGTTTGCTCGTGCCCTAGAATTGCACTTTTCTACAGCCTTCCAAGCCTGTGTGCCAGGCCTACTTGAAAAATATTTACACCAATCATATTTGTTGTGACAGTATTCTAATAATTAAAAATTAAAATTTTTGGTAATAGTTGCTGTGATTTGAATCCTCAGTTTGCTGGTGCCATTGAATAGCACTTTCCTCCTGCCTTGCAGCCTGCTGTGAGCCAGGCCCACCTAGCCAATTGTTGTCAGCAATCATATTTCTGTTTAACAGTATTGCAAAAATTGTCAATCATCACTGTTTAGACTGTCAGTAATCAGTCTCCTAGTGTCCTTGAATTGCATCTACCTCCTGCCTGCCATCCTTTTGTGCCAGGCTGTCTTGCCAACTATTTACACCAATCCTATTTTTTTGTCACACTATAGTTGCTAATTAAAATTAAAAAAATCTTGATTGTTGATGATCTTAATCCTCAGTTTGCTTGTGCCCTAGAATTGCACTTTTCTACTGCCTTCCAAGCCTGTGTGCCAGGCCTACTTGAAAAATATTTACACCAATCATATTTGTTGTGACAGTATTCTAATAATTAAAAATTAAAATTTTTGGTAATAGTTGTTGTGATTTGAATCCTCCGTTTGCTGGTACCATTGAATAGCACTTTCCTCCTGCCTTGCAGCCTGCTGTGAGCCAGGCCCACCTAGCCAATTGTTGTCAGCAATCATATTTCTGTTAACAGTATTGCAAAAATTGTCAATCATCACTGTTTAGACTGTCAGTAATCAGTCTCCTAGTGTCCTTGAATTGCATCTACCTCCTGCCTGCCATCCTTTTGTGCCAGGCCGTCTTGCCAACTATTTACACCAATCCTAATTTTTTGTCACAGTATAGTTACTAATTAAAATTAAAAAAATCTTGATTGTTGATGATCTTAATCCTCAGTTTGCTCGTGCCCTAGAATTGCACTTTTCTACAGCCTTCCAAGCCTGTGTGCCAGGCCTACTTGAAAAATATTTACACCAATCATATTTGTTGTGACAGTATTCTAATAATTAAAAATTAAAATTTTTGGTAATAGTTGCTGTGATTTGAATCCTCAGTTTGCTGGTGCCATTGAATAGCACTTTCCTCCTGCCTTGCAGCCTGCTGTGAGCCAGGCCCACCTAGCCAATTGTTGTCAGCAATCATATTTCTGTTAACAGTATTGCAAAAATTGTCAATCATCACTGTTTAGACTGTCAGTAATCAGTCTCCTAAGTGTCCTTGAATTGCATCTACCTCCTGCCTGCCATCCTTTTGTGCCAGGCCGTCTTGCCAACTATTTACACCAATCCTAATTTTTTGTCACAGTATAGTTACTAATTAAAATTAAAAAAATCTTGATTGTTGATGATCTTAATCCTCAGTTTGCTCATGCCCTAGAATTGCACTTTTCTACAGCCTTCCAAGCCTGTGTGCCAGGCCTACTTGAAAAATATTTACACCAATCATATTTGTTGTGACAGTATTCTAATAATTAAAAATTAAAATTTTTGGTAATAGTTGCTGTGATTTGAATCCTCAGTTTGCTGGTGCCATTGAATAGCACTTTCCTCCTGCCTTGCAGCCTGCTGTGAGCCAGGCCCACCTAGCCAATTGTTGTCAGCAATCATATTTCTGTTAACAGTATTGCAAAAATTGTCAATCATCACTGTTTAGACTGTCAGTAATCAGTCTCCTAGTGTCCTTGAATTGCATCTACCTCCTGCCTGCCATCCTTTTGTGCCAGGCCGTCTTGCCAACTATTTACACCAATCCTAATTTTTTGTCACAGTATAGTTACTAATTAAAATTAAAAAAATCTTGATTGTTGATGATCTTAATCCTCAGTTTGCTCGTGCCCTAGAATTGCACTTTTCTACAGCCTTCCAAGCCTGTGTGTCAGGCCTACTTGAAAAATATTTACACCAATCATATTTGTTGTGACAGTATTCTAATAATTAAAAATTAAAATTTTTGGTAATAGTTGTTGTGATTTGAATCCTCAGTTTGCTGGTGCCATTGAATAGCACTTTCCTCCTGCCTTGCAGCCTGCTGTGAGCCAGGCCCACCTAGCCAATTGTTGTCAGCAATCATATTTCTGTTAACAGTATTGCAAAAATTGTTAATCATCACTGTTTAGACAGTCAGTAATCAGTCTCCTAGTGTCCTTGAATTGCATCTACCTCCTGCCTGCCATCCTTTTGTGCCAGGCCGTCTTGCCAACTATTTACACCAATCCTAATTTTTTGTCACAGTATAGTTACTAATTAAAATTAAAAAAATCTTGATTGTTGATGATCTTAATCCTCAGTTTGCTCGTGCCCTAGAATTGCACTTTTCTACAGCCTTCCAAGCCTGTGTGCCAGGCCTACTTGAAAAATATTTACACCAATCATATTTGTTGTGACAGTATTCTAATAATTAAAAATTAAAATTTTTGGTAATAGTTGCTGTGATTTGAATCCTCAGTTTGCTGGTGCCATTGAATAGCACTTTCCTCCTGCCTTGCAGCCTGCTGTGAGCCAGGCCCACCTAGCCAATTGTTGTCAGCAATCATATTTCTGTTAACAGTATTGCAAAAATTGTCAATCATCACTGTTTAGACTCTCAGTAATCAGTCTCCTAGTGTCCTTGAATTGCATCTACCTCCTGCCTGCCATCCTTTTGTGCCAGGCTGTCTTGCCAACTATTTACACCAATCCTATTTTTTTGTCACACTATAGTTGCTAATTAAAATTAAAAAAATCTTGATTGTTGATGATCTTAATCCTCAGTTTGCTTGTGCCCTAGAATTGCACTTTTCTACTGCCTTCCAAGCCTGTGTGCCAGGCCTACTTAAAAAATATTTACACCAATCATATTTGTTGTGACAGTATTCTAATAATTAAAAATTAAAATTTTTGGTAATAGTTGTTGTGATTTGAATCCTCCGTTTGCTGGTACCATTGAATAGCACTTTCCTCCTGCCTTGCAGCCTGCTGTGAGCCAGGCCCACCTAGCCAATTGTTGTCAGCAATCATATTTCTGTTAACAGTATTGCAAAAATTGTCAATCATCACTGTTTAGACTGTCAGTAATCAGTCTCCTAGTGTCCTTGAATTGCATCTACCTCCTGCCTGCCATCCTTTTGTGCCAGGCCGTCTTGCCAACTATTTACACCAATCCTAATTTTTTGTCACAGTATAGTTACTAATTAAAATTAAAAAAATCTTGATTGTTGATGATCTTAATCCTCAGTTTGCTCGTGCCCTAGAATTGCACTTTTCTACAGCCTTCCAAGCCTGTGTGCCAGGCCTACTTAAAAAATATTTACACCAATCATATTTGTTGTGACAGTATTCTAATAATTAAAAAATAAATTTTTGGTAATAGTTGTTGTGATTTGAATCCTCAGTTTGCTGGTGCCATTGAATAGCACTTTCTTCCTGCCTTGCAGCCTGCTGTGAGCCAGGCCCACCTAGCCATTTGTTGTCAGCAATCATATTTCTTTTAACAGTATTGCAAAAATTGTCAATCATCACTGTTTTGACTGTCAGTAATCAGTCTCCTAGTGTCATTGAATTGCATCTACCTCCTGCCTGCCATCCTTTTGTGCCGGGCCGTCTTGCCAACTATTTACAACAATCCTAATTTTTGGTCACAGTATAGTTACTAATTTCAATTTAAAAATTCTTGATTGTTGATGATCTTAATCCTCAGTTTGCTCGTGCCCTAGAATTGCACTTTTCTACTGCCTTCCAAGCCTGTGTGCCAGGCCTACTTGAAAAATATTTACACCAATCATAGTTGTTGTGACATTATTCTTAATAATTAAAAAATAAAATTGTTGGTAATAGTTGTTGAGAATCCTCAGTTTGCTGGTGCCATTGAATAGCACTTTCCTGCTGCCTTGCAGCCTGTTTTGAGCCAGGCCCACCTAGCCAATTGTTGCCAGCAATCATATTTCTTTTAACAGTATTGCCAAAATTGTCAATCATCACTGTTTTGACTGTCAGTAATCAGTCTCCTAGTGTCCTTGAATTGCATCTACCTCCTGCCTGCCAGCCTTTTGTGCCAGGCCGTCTTGCCAACTATTTACACCAATCATAATTGTTGTCACAGTATAGTTACTAATTAAAATTAAAAAAAATTTGATTGTTGATCTTAATCCTCAGTTTGCTTGTGCCATTGAATTGCACTTTTCTACTGCCTGCCAGCCTGTGTGCCAGGCCCAACGATCCAATTAGTGCCAGCAATCATATTTCTTTTAACAGTATTGCAAAATTTGTCAATCATCACTGTTTTGACTGTCAATCTGCAGTCTACTAGTGCCCTTGAATTGCATTTTCCTCCTGCCTGCCTGCCTGTGTGCCAGTCCCAACTAGCCAATTAGTGCCACCACTCATATTTATTGTAACAGGATTGGAATTTTTGTTAATCATAACTGTTTTGACTGTGATTCTTCAGTCTCCTAGTGTCATTGAATCGCAGTATCCTTTCTCCCAGCGTGTGTGCCAGACAGGCCCATTTGCCAAATTGTGCCAAACAATCATATTTGTTGCCACAGTACTTGTAAGTTGTAATATTTTAAAAAATTAACAATTTGTGATTTTTAAAACATCTGTCTTTTTTGTTGTTGTCAGTCTCACAGCGTATACTGTGCCCACTTTCACAGTGCCACCACTCAATTGGTGTAATAGTATTGTTAGTGTCCATTTAAAAAAAATGACAGGCAGAGGCAGGCCACCCGCAGGTTCCGTGGTCGTGGTGCTGTGATTCCTTTAGACCCTACAAATATGCACATTGTTCAGACGCCGGGTGCCAGGGGGGACGCAAAAACTTCTGAGGAGGACCTAGTTGATTGGCTAACACAGGACACCCAATCTTCTTCAGCTTCTGCTGCTAGTCCTCCTAACCTTGACGCACCATCTAAGTCCAGCTGTGCTTTGGGCAGGTCTCAAGTGACCATTGCCACTCCGCCGCCTGTCGCCACCACCAACACTAGCACCACAGCCGCTTCACTTGATCTGTCACAGGAGTTATTGACACATCATTTGGAAGAAATGAGTGATGCGCAACCATCATTGACAGAGGATGTAGATAATAGTGATTAGTCTCAGTCAGGCAGCATTACCGACATGGAGGTACGGTGTGATGATGATGATGATGATGATGTTGTACCCGCTGCTGCTTCCTTTCTTGATGTTTCAGATACAAGTGAAGCGGTTGATGAGGATGTGTCGGTGGATGTCACGTGGGTGCCTGCTAGAAGAGAAGAAGAAGAGGGGGAAAGTTCAGATGGGGAGACAGAGAGGAGGAGGAGGAGGAGATGATTTGGAAGCACGGGGAGGTCGTCTCAAGGAGCTAGTGGCACAGTCAGACAGCATGCATCGTCACCAGGGGTCAGCCAGACAGCACGCCGACGCCCATCAACGCATGCTGTTGCCATCACCAGAATGCTGTCATCGCAGAGCTCAGCAGTGTGGCATTTTTTTGTGTGTCTGCCTCTGACAACAGCGATGCCATTTGCAACCTGTGCCAAAAGAAACTGAGTCGTGGGAAGTCCAACAGCCACCTAGGTACAACTGCTTTGCGAAGGCACATGGTCTCCCATCACAAAGGCTGATGGGAAGAACACATGAGTAGAAGCAGCACACAAAGTGAAAGCCGCCCTCCTCCTCCTGCTCCAGCATCTTCAGCCACGTCAACCAGTGCTGTCCTCCTTGCCCCCTCTCAACCATCCTCCACTCAGTCTCTCTTACGTAGCAGTTCCTGGTCATCTGCCCACAGTCAGCTCTCTGTCAAGGACATGTTTGAGCGTAAGAAGCCAATTTCTCAAAGTCATCCCCTTGCCCGGCGTCTGACAGCTGGCTTGTCTGAACTCTTAGCCCGCCAGCTTTTACCATACAAGCTGGTGGAGTCTGATGCTTTCAAAAAATTTGTATCTATTGGGACACGGCAGTGGAAGGTACCTGGCAGAAATTTCTTTTCACAAAAGGCAATCCCAAACCTGTACTCTGTTGTGAGAAAGGAAGTTATGGCATGTCTGGCACACAGCGTTGGGGCAAGGGTCCATATGACCACGGATAGCTGGTCTGCAAAGCATGGTCAGGGCAGGTATATCACCTACACTGCGCATTGGGTAAACCTGCTGACTTCTGACAAGCATGGAATGCGTGGCTCTGCAGAAGAGTTGGTGACACCGCCATGACTTGCAGGCAGGCCTGCTGCTACCTCCTCTACTCCTCCTACTCCATCCTCTTCCATAACCTCTTCCTCGGCTGAGTCCTCTTCAACTTCTGCGTCTTGCTCCACATCTATGGCACCCCCCCAGCTCCCCAGGTACTATGCTACATCCCGGGTACGGCAGTGTCACGCCGTCTTGGGGTTGACTTGCCTGAAAGCGGAGAGTCACACCGCACCAGCACTCCTGACCGCCCTGAACGCACAGGTGGATTAGTGGCTGACTCCGCACCAACTGGAGATTGGCAAGGTTGTTTCTGACAATGGAAGTAATTTGGTGGCGGCATTGAAATTGGGCAAGTTGACACATGTGCCATGCATGGCACATGTGTGTAATCTAATTGTACAACGATTTGTCCATAAGTACCCAGGCGTACAGGACGTCCTGAAGCAGGCCAGGAAGGTGTGTGGCCATTTCAGGCGTTCCTACATGACCATGGCGCACTTGTCCGATATCCAGAGTCGAAATAACCTGCCAGCGAGGCGCTTGATTTGCGACAGCCCGACATGGTGGAATTCAATACTCCTAATGTTTGACCGCCTGCTCCAACAAGAAAAAGCTGTTAATGAGTATTTGTATGACCGGGGTGCTAGGACAGCCTCTGGGGAGCTGGGGATATTTTTGCCAAATTACTGGACGCTCATGCGCAATGCCTGTAGGCTCATGCGTCCTTTTGAGGAGGTGACAAACCTTGTCAGTCGCACCGAAGGCACCATCAGCGACATCATACCATTTGTTTTCTTCCTGGAGCATGCCCTGCGAAGAGTGCTGGATCAGGCAGTAGATGAGCGTGAAGAGGAAGCGGGAGAGTTGTGGTTTCCATCATCCCGCAAACAGCCGAATCAGCATTGCTTGCTGGACCTGCGGCAACGCAGGAAGAGGATTGTGAGGAAGAGGAGTCAGAGGAGGAATGTGGCTTTGGGGAGGAGGAGGAGGAGGAAGACCGAGCACAACAGTCATCCCAGGGTGCTCGTTGTTGTCACCTCTCTGGTACCCGTGGTGTTGTACGTGGCTGGGGGGAAGAAGATACCATCAGTGAGATCAGTGAGGAGGAGGAACGCGACATGATTAGCTCAGCATCCAACCTTGTTCAAATGGGTTCTTTCATGCTGTCGTGCCTGTTGAGGGACCCTCGTATAAAAAATCTGAAGGAGAACGACCTGTACTGGGTGTCCACGCTCCTCGACCCCCGGTATAAGCATAAAGTGCCTGAAATGTTACCAAATTCCCGCAAGTTGGAAAGGATGGAGCATTTTCATAATAAATTAAAAACTATGCTTTACACAGCGTATAAGGGTGATGTCACAGCACCACGGGAATGTAACAGGGGAAGAGATGAAATTAATCCTCCTCCTCCCACGACCACGGCGGCAAGGACCGGGCGCTTTCCTGACGTCTTCTTGATGGAGGACATGCGTACCTTTTTAACTCCAATGCACCATCAGAGCCTTTCGGGATCCAGCCTTAGAGAAAGACTCAACCGACAGGTAGCAGACTACCTAGCTTTAACTGCGGATCTCGACACTCTCAGGAGCGATGGACCCCTTGACTACTGGGTGTGCAGGCTGGACTTGTGGCCTGAGCTATCCCAATTTGCAATGGAACTTCTGGCCTGCCCCGCTTCAAGTGTCCTGTCCGAAAGGACTTTTAGTGCAGCAGAAGGTTTTGTCACTGAGAAGAGAAGTCGCCTAGGTCAAAAAAGCCTTGACTATCTCACTTTTATAAAAATGAATGAGGGCTGTATCACGAAGGGACTGACATTGGGCGATACATTTGAATAAAAAACTCCTGATGATGAGATGAGCTGGCTTGGGCTACAACTGGTACACAGGCTGGCCTTTTTTTTTTTTGTTATAAAGCCGGAGGACTTGCTTGACTTATCCGCCAACAACTAGTGTTCAAGCCACAAGCTTTTAGGGCACTTTATAAATGTTTTACAAACATCGATTTTTCTGGCCGCTGCTACAGCAGTTGCTACAACAATACCCCAATTTTTCAGTCATTTGTACATTCCGAATTTTTCTGGCCTCTGCTGCAGCTCTGTGGGTACAAAACTCAAATAAAAAAAATAAGGCACATAACACTAGTGATTAAACTGTTACGAATTGTACAACTTAACACACCACTCATATCCGGTGGACCATTAAATGGAACGCAAAATGCCACAAATTTGAAAGAGTAGGACCGACCAAGCATCTTTATCCGTCTCTTGGTTGCTCTAAATTATCTCCGTGTTCCATCTATGCCATACCTGTACTCTATTGTGCAAAAGGGTGGCATATGTGGTGTTTCATGCTGTGGTGCCTGGTATGGGTCGTGGCCCATGATATAAAAAGGCTGAAGGAGAACGACCTGTAGTAATGGGTGCCCCATCCAGTTTTTAGAAAAATGTTCCTGGTTCCTCTCAATTATCTCTGGGTTTCTAAAATGGATGCCATACCTGTACTCGCTTGTGCAAAAGGATGGCATATGTGGTGGTGTTTCCTGCAGTTGTTTCTGTTGAGGGTGCTGGACCCTCTTATAAAAAAGCTGAAGGATGACGACCTGGAGTGGGAGTCCAAGCATGGTTTTTGGGGCTATTTCACTTTTACAAACAATTATCTGTGGGTTTCACAAATCAATGCCGTACCAGTACTCTATTGTTCCAAAGTACGCCATATGTTCTCTTTCCTGCTGGTATTTTGTTTGAGGGTCCTGGACCCTCTTATAAAAATGCCTAAGGAGAAAGAGGTGTACTGGGTGTCCACTCATTTTTCTTTTCTATTTCACATTTGACCAAAATGATCTCTGGTTTTGTAAAATCAATGCTGTACCTGTACTCTATTGTTCAAAAGGATGCCATACGTCCTCTTTCCTGCTGGTGTTTTTTTTGAGGGTCCAGGACCCTCTTATAAAAAGGCCTAAGGAGAAAGAGGTGTACTGGGTGTCCACTCATTTTTTTTTTCTATTTAACAATTGACCAAAATGATCTCTGGATTTGTAAAATCAATGCTGTACCTGTACTCTATTGTTCAAAAGGATGCCATACGTCCTCTTTCCTGCTGGTGTTTTGTTTGAGGGTCCTGGACACTCTTATAAAAAGGCCTAAGGAGAAAGAATTGTACTGGGTGTCCATCCAATCATTTTTTTTATTCAAATTCACGGTTGCAACAAATTATCCCCGGGTTTCTAAAATCAATGCCTTTCCTATAATCTTTTTTTCACAAAGGATGCCATCTGTCCTCTTTCCTACTGCTGGTTTTGTTGAGTGTCCTGGAGCCTCTGCTAAAAAGGCCTAAGGATAAAGAAGTGTACTGGGTGTCTATTCAATGTTTTTTTAGATTTCCCGGTTGTAACAAATTTTCTCTGTGTTTCTAAAATCAATGCCTTTCCTGTAATCTATTTTTCAAAAGGATGCCATATGTCCTCTTTCATGCTGTTGTTTCTGTTGAGGCTCCGGGACACTCTTATAAGAAGGCCTAAGGATAAAGAAGTGTACTGGGTGTCCAATCAATGTTTTTTTTCTATTTCCCGGGTCATATAACTGATCTCTGTGTTTCTAAAATCAATGCCTTTCCTGTAATCTAATTTACAAAAGTATGCCATATGTCCTCTTTCCTGCTGCTGGTTTTGTTGAGGGTCCTGGAGCCTATGCTAAAAAGGCCTAAGGATAAAGAAGTGTACTGGGTGTCTAATCTATGTTTTTTTAGATTTCACCGTTGGAACAAATTATCCCTGGGTTTCTAAAATCAATGCCTTTCCTGTAATCTATTAGTCACAAGGATGCCATATGTCCTCTTTCATGCTGTTGTTTCTGTTGAGGCTCCGGGAGCCTCTTCTAAAAAGGCCTAAGGATAAAGAAGTGTACTGGGTGTCTAATCAATATTTTTTTAGATTTCACGGTTGCAACAAATTATGCCAGGGTTTCTAAAATCAATGCCTTCCCTGTAATCTATTAGTCACAAGGATGCCATATGTCCTCTTTCATGCTGTTGTTTCTGTTGAACCTCAGGGAGCCTCTTATAAAAAGTCCTAAGGATAAAGAAGTGTACTGGGTGTCCAATCAATGTTTTTTTCTATTTCCCGGGTCGTATAACTGATCTCTGTGTTTCTAAAATCAATGCCTTTCCTGTAATCTAATTTTCTAAAGGATGCCATATGTCCTCTTTACTGCTGCTGGTTTTGTTGAGGGTCCTGGAGCCTCTGCTAATAAGGCCTAAGGATAAATAAGTGTACTGGGTGTCTAATCCATTTTTTTTTAGATTTCCCGGTTGCAACAAATTATCTCTGGGTTTCTCAAATCAATGCCTTAAATGTAATCTATTAGTCACAAGGATGCCATATGTCCTCTTTCATGCTGTTGTTTCTGTTGAGGCTCCGGGAGACTCTTCTAAAAAGGCCTAAGGATAAAGAAGTGTACTGGGTGTATAATCTATGTTTTCTTAGATTTCACGGTTGCAACTAATGATCTCTGTGTTTCTAAAATCAATGCCTTTCCTGTAATCTAATTTTCTAAAGGATGCCATATGTCCTCTTTCATGCTGCTGGTTTTGTGGAGGGTCCTGGAGCCTCTGCTAAAAAGGCCTAAGGATAAAGAAGTGTACTTGGTGTATAATCTAAGTTTTTTGAGATTTCACGGGTGCAACTAATGATCTCTGTGTTTCTAAAATCAATGCCTTTCCAGAAATCTATTTTTCTAAAGGATGCCATATGTCCTCTTTACTGCTGCTGGTTTTGTTGAGGGTCCTGGAGCCTCTGCTAATAAGGCCTAAGGATAAATAAGTGTACTGGGTGTCTAATCCTTTTTTTTTTAGATTTTCCCGGTTGCAACAAATTATCTCTGGGTTTCTCAAATCAATGCCTTAAATGTAATCTATTAGTCACAAGGATGCCATATGTCCTCTTTCATGCTGTTGTTTCTGTTGAGGCTCCGGGAGACTCTTCTAAAAAGGCCTAAGGATAAAGAAGTGTACTGGGTGTATAATCTATGTTTTCTTAGATTTCACGGTTGCAACTAATGATCTCTGTGTTTCTAAAATCAATGCCTTTCCTGTAATCTAATTTTCTAAAGGATGCCATATGTCCTCTTTCATGCTGCTGGTTTTGTGGAGGGTCCTGGAGCCACTGCTAAAAAGGCCTAAGGATAAATAAGTGTACTTGGTGTATAATCTAAGTTTTTTGAGATTTCACGGGTGCAACTAATGATCTCTGTGTTTCTAAAATCAATGCCTTTCCAGAAATCTATTTTTCTAAAGGATGCCATATGTCCTCTTTACTGCTGCTGGTTTTGTTGAGGGTCCTGGAGCCTCTGCTAATAAGGCCTAAGGATAAATAAGTGTACTGGGTGTCTAATCCATTTTTTTTTAGATTTCCCGGTTGCAACAAATTATCTCTGGGTTTCTCAAATAAATGCCTTAAATGTAATCTATTAGTCACAAGGATGCCATATGTCCTCTTTCATGCTGTTGTTTCTGTTGAGGCTCCGGGAGACTCTTCTAAAAAGGCCTAAGGATAAAGAAGTGTACTGGGTGTATAATCTATGTTTTCTTAGATTTCACGGTTGCAACTAATGATCTTTGTGTTTCTAAAATCAATGCCTTTCCTGTAATCTAATTTTCTAAAGGATGCCATATGTCCTCTTTCATGCTGCTGGTTTTGTGGAGGGTCCTGGAGCCTCTGCTAAAAAGGCCTAAGGATAAATAAGTGTACTTGGTGTATAATCCATTTTTTTTTTAATCAATGCCTTAAATGTAATCTATTGTTCAAAAGGATGCCATATCTCCTCTTTCCTTTTATTTTTTTCTCTGTATTTCTGTTTATTTTAGAAAATGTAATGCACTTATAGGTTCACTAAGATTATGACTTTGCACACTGCCATTTTCCATGCAGCATTTTGACATGTCGTGTGATATGACTAGAAGATTGAAGAATGGTATGTTTTGAATCTGCTGAGCATAATAATAAAAAATTTTTTAATTTAACTTGAGTTAATAACTGAAGCATGACTTCAGGAGTCAGGTGTGGTCGTAGGTAGTGGTTGTTGTTAGCAGATTATTTTTATTGCAAATTGCAATTGCCACAGCGTGCATAAAATGTGCGTCACTAGTCCAAATCTTACCTTTTTTTTCATTCAGGATTAGTTTGGGGTTCGGCACAATATTGGAAACGCAAAAAACAGGTCTCCGTACCCGTTGATATAAGGGGTGACTACTACTGCTTTTACCAGGCTCCTCTTGGATAGCCCCATAAAGTGTGACTATGAATCCCAAAAAGAAAATTAAATTAAGGTTGAAAACTAACTCCTAAGTAAATTGTAAGACCTGGAGCTCCTCAAACACACGTCCTACCGCAACAGCTATAGGCTCCCTCCACCCAAATCTTACCTTTTTAATGCCAATTGATATTGCCACAGCTGGAACAACAGTAAATATGATGTGCGTCACCACAGTCTCCGAAGCTGTTGTCGGATGTATACAAAAACACTGATAAAGTATTCCTTTCGGGGCGCAAAGAGATGGCTACCGGAACACTCCAGGAACTTCCCAAGACTAAGAGTGGCTGTCTTGTGTTTCTGGTGATGTTGGAGACATCTGGGTAGTGTACAGGGAGGGCAAAAATCCTCTCCATCTCTGTGCACCACAGGACAGGACGTCCTTGTCATCCATTAGCACATGAAATTGCTGGCATTTTCGTTGCTTCAAGAAGTTCAGTTTTTGTGGTGATAGTACATAATTAAATAAACTTTGGTTTCCTACCATACTCAAGACAATCTTGTAGTTCAAGCTTCGGACTTGCTGTGGGAAAAAGTGGCCTGTCCATACCAGGAAGATGATTTAGACAGAAGTAACAGGCTCTGATTGCAGGTGACACATGTTTATCGTCAATCATCAAAGGGGTTGCGTGCAGAATATGGCTGATGGCCCCTTATTCACATGTTTGTCCAGAGCAACAACATTTGCAAACAGCCAGAAGAAAGGTCGGTTCTCACCAGCCTTAAGTTGAGCTTCAATTACCAAATGCTGATATTCAAAAAATAGACAAACAGTGCCTTAAAAAACACATTTGCAATATGGATTCACCAGAGCAAGGTGATTGCAAGTATTTCCCACAATAACAAAATTAAAATGACACAACTCCGCAATCTTCCCCTTCACATTATTATTGTCACACTCCATTGTACTCCTATGCCCACCTCCCTGCTCTTGTTTTTGTTGAGGGTCCTGGAGCCTCTGCTAAAAAGGCCTATGGATAAATAAGTGTACTGGGTGTCTAATCAATGTTTTTTTTCTATTTCCCGGGTTATATAAATGATCTCTGGGATTCTAAAATGAATGCCTTTCCTGTAATCTATTATTCAAAAGGATGACATATGTCCTCTTTCATGCTGTTGTTTCTGTTGAGGCTCCGGGAGCCTCTTATAAAAAGGCCTAAGGATAAAGAAGTGTACTGGGTGTCCAATCATTGTTTTTTTCTATTTCCTGGTTCATATAAATGATCTCTGTGTTTCTAAAATCAATGCCTTTCCTGTAATCTAATTTACAAAAGTATGCCATATGTCCTCTTTCCTGCTGCTGGTTTTGTTGAGGGTCCTGGAGCCTCTGCTAAAAAGGCCTAAGGATAAAGAAGTGTTCTGGGTGTCTAATCTATGATTTTTTAGATTTCACGGTTGCAAAAAATTATCTACGGGTTTCTAAAATCAATGCCTTTCCTGTAATCTATTATTCACAAGGATGCCATATGTACTTTTTGATGCTGTTGTTTCTGTTGAGGCTCCGGGAGCCTCTTATTAAAAAGGCCTAAGGAAAAATAAGTGTACTGGGTGTCTAATCAATGTTTTTTTCTATTTCCCGGTTGCAACTAATGATCTCTGTGTTTCTGAAATCAATGCCTTTCCTATAATCATTTTTTCTAAAGGATGCCATATGTCCTCTTTCCTGCTGCTGGTTTTGTCGAGGGTCCTGGAGCCTCTGCTGAGCATAAAAAATTAAAAAAAAAATTAATTTAACTTGACTTAATAACTGAAGCATGACTTCAGGAGTCAGGTGTGATCGTAGGTAGTGGTTGTTGTTAGCAGATTATTTTTATTGCAAATTGCAATTGCCACAGCGTGCATAAAATGTGCGTCACTAGTCAAAATCTGACCTTTTTTTTTCATTCAGGGGTGTCCGGCGCCATATTGGAAAGGCAAAAAACAGGTCTCCGTACCCGTTGATATAAGGGGTGACTATAGTGCTTTTACCAGGCTCCTCTTGGATAGCCCCAGAAAGTGTGACTATGAATCCCAAAAAGAAAATTAATTAAGGTTGAAAAATAACTCCAAAGTAACTTGTAAGACCTGGAGCTCCTCAAACACATGTCCTACCGCAACAGCTATAGGCTCCGCCACCCACAAATCTTAACTTTTTAATGCCAATTGATATTGCCACAGCTGGAACAACAGTAAATAACATGTGCGTCACCACAGTCTCCGAAGCTGTTGTCGGATGTATACAAAAGCACTGATAAAGTATTCCTTTAGGAGCGCAAAGAGATGGCTACCGGAACACTCCAGGAACTTCACAAGAGTGGCTGTATTGTGTTTCTGGTGATGTTTGAGACATCTGGGTAGTGTACAGGGAGGACAAAAATCCTCTCCATCTCTGTGCACCACAGGACAGGACGTCCTTGTCATCCATAAGCACATGAAATTGCTGGCCTTTTTGTTGCTTCAAGAAGTTCATTTTTTGTGGTGATAGTACAGAATTAAATAAACTTTGGTTTCCTACCATACTCAAGACAATCTTGTATTTCAAGCTTCGTACTTGCAGTGGGAAACAGTGGCCTGTCCATACCAGGAAGATGATTTAGACAGAAGTAACAAGCTCTGCTTGCAGGTGACACATGTTTATCGTCAATCATCAAAGGGGTTGCGTGCAGAATATGGCTGATGGCCCCTTATTCACATGTTTGTCCAGAGCCACAACATTTGCAAACAGCCAGAAGAAAGGTCGGTTCTCACCAGCCTTAAGTTGAGCTTCATTTACCAAATGCTGATATTCAAAAAAATAGACAAACAGTGGCTTAAATAACACATTTGCGATATGGATTCACCAGAGCAAGGTCATTGCAAGTACTAAGTTCCCACGATAACAAAATTAAAATGCCACAACTACCCAATCTTCACCTTCAGATTATTATTGTCACACTCCATTGTACTCCTATGCCCAGCTCCCTGCTCTTGTTTTTGTTGAGGGTCCTGGAGCCTCTGCTGAAAAGGCCTATGGATAATGAAGTGTACTGGGTGTCTGTTCAATGTTTTTTTTTATTTCCCGGTTGCAACTAATTATCTCAGTGTTTCTAAAATCAATGCCTTTCCTATAATCTATTATTCAAAAGGATGACATATGTCCTCTTTCATGCTGTTGTTTCGGTTGAGGCTCCGGGACCCTCGTATTAAAAAGGCCTGAGGATAAATAAGTGTAACGGGTGTCTAATCAATGTTTTTTTCTATTTCACGGGTCATATAAATGATCTGTGGGTTTCTAAAATCTATGCCTTTCCTGTAATCTATTATTCAAAAGGATGACATATCTCCTCTTTCATGCTGTTGTTTCGGTTGAGGCTCCTGGACCCTCTTATTAAAAAGGCCTGAGGATAAATAAGTGTAACGGGTGTCTAATCAATGTTTTTTTCTATTTCACGGGTCATATAAATGATCTGTGGGTTTCTAAAATCTATGCCTTTCCTGTAATCTATTATTCAAAAGGATGACATATGTCCTCTTTCATGCTGTTGTTTCGGTTGAGGCTCCGGGACCCTCGTATTAAAAAGGCCTGAGGATAAATAAGTGTAACGGGTGTCTAATCAATGTTTTTTTCTATTTCACGGTTGCAAATAATGATCTGTGGGTTTCTAAAATCTATGCCTTTCCTGTAATCTATTATTCAAAAGGATGACATATGTCCTCTTTCATGCTGTTGTTTTGGTTGAGGCTCCGGGACCCTCGTATTAAAAAGGCCTGTGGATAAATAAGTGTAACGGGTGTCTAATCAATGTTTTTTTCTATTTCCCGGGTCATATAAATGATCTCTGGGATTCTAAAATCAATGCCTTTCCTGTAATCTATTATTCAAAAGGATGACATATCTCCTCTTTCATGCTGTTGTTTTGGTTGAGGCTCCGGGACCCTCTTATTAAAAAGGCCTGAGGATAAATAAGTGTAACGGGTGTCTAATCAATGTTTTTTTCTATTTCACGGGTCATATAAATGATCTGTGGGTTTCTAAAATCTATGCCTTTCCTGTAATCTATTATTCAAAAGGATGACATATCTCCTCTTTCATGCTGTTGTTTCGGTTGAGGCTCCGGGACCCTCGTATTAAAAAGGCCTGAGGATAAATAAGTGTAACGGGTGTCTAATCAATGTTTTTTTCTATTTCACGGTTGCAAATAATGATCTGTGGGTTTCTAAAATCAATGCCTTTACTGTAATCTTTTATTCAAAAGGATGACATATCTCGTCTTTCATGCTGTTGTTTCGGTTGAGGCTCCGGGACCCTCATATTAAAAAGGCCTGAGCATAAATAAGTGTAACGGGTGTCTAATCAATGTTTTTTTCTATTTCACGGTTGCAAATAATGATCTGTGGGTTTCTAAAATCAATGCCTTTACTGTAATCTATTATTCAAAAGGATGACATATCTCCTCTTTCATGCTGTTGTTTCGGTTGAGGCTCCGGGACCCTCATATTAAAAAGGCCTGAGGATAAATAAGTGTAACGGGTATCTAATCAATGTTTTTTTTCTATTTCCCGGGTCATATAAATGATCTCTGGGATTCTAAAATCAATGCCTTTCCTGTAATCTATTATTCAAAAGGATGACATATCTCCTCTTTCATGCTGTTGTTTTGGTTGAGGCTCCGGGACCCTCTTATTAAAAAGGCCTGAGGATAAATAAGTCTAACGGGTGTCTAATCAATTTTTTTTTCTATTTCACGGGTCATATGAATGATCTGTGGGTTTCTAAAATCAATGCCTTTCCTGTAATCTATTATTCAAAAGGATGACATATCTCCTCTTTCATGCTGTTGTTTCGGTTGAGGCTCCGGGACCCTCTTATTAAAAATGCCTGAGGATAAATAAGTGTAACGGGTGTCTAATGAATGTTTTTTTCTATTTCAAGGGTCATATAAATGATCTCTGAGATTCTAATATCAATGCCTTTCCTGTAATCTATTATTCAAAAGGATGACATATCTCCTCTTTCATGCTGTTGTTTCAGTTAAGGCTCCGGGACCCTCTTATTAAAAAGGCCTGAGGATAAATAAGTGTAACGGGTGTCTAATCAATGTTTTTTTCTACCAGCTTACCATGGTTCCCTGAACGCACGTATTGTTGTTATATTTTGGTGAGGGTAATCATGATGGCCATGTAGACCACCACCACTGAGAGTCCTGGAAGTAACAGGGATGAGATGAAAGAGCTAAGAATAGTAGAACTTGAAACAACAGAGTTAGCCATGGGTGTTAGTGCAAAACCGCTTGGCTTTTTTTTGGCTTCGGGTGCGGCTATTCATGCAGGCCATATAGAGCTGCCACCATTCGGTGTCGTATCAGCTATTAAACTAATAAGAACAGTACTACCAAAATACAGCCAATGAAGGGCTTTAGGAAGACTGAGCCAAGGTTGGATTGTAGTATTTGGTTAGGCTAATCATGATGGCCATGTAGACCACCACCGAGAGTCCTGGAAGTAACAGGGATGAGATGAAAGAGCTAAGAATAGTAGAACTTGAAACAACAGAGTTAGCCATGGTTGTTAGTGCAAAACCGCTTGGCTTTTTTTTGGCTTTGGGTGCGGCTATTCATGCAGGCCATATAGAGCTGCCAACATTCGGTGTCGTATCAGCTATTAAACTAATAAGAACAGGAATCCTTGACAAAGCATACCAGCGAAACGAACGTCTGAACTAAACTGTTCTATATTGAGTTTTATTGCGTCTCTACACTAGCCAGGACACCTGGGGGCTTAGCGCTATTGTCTTGCTACTAAAAAGGTTTTGGTTTCAGCGGTCACACTCCTGCTGATCCATTTACCTCTTTGCAAGTTTGGCGATTTGAAGCATTTGTTACAGCATATCTGCTTTTGTACCCTTACATTGTGGTGTTATCAAGGCTTATGTGACGCTTTTATATATTTTAAAATAAATTTGTATCCAAGTTTTGCCTAGTGTACTGTTTTCCCATCAGTATAAAGTGGGAGTGCGCATATCCTTGAGCTTAGTGGAAAGCTCCAACAAATGTGAGTAGTCATTTGTTACAAAACAACTACTTCCTCAAAGTGCCATTACAGATTCACACTATGTTGCAATTTTCTGTTTCCTTTTTTATGGGATCTCACTGAGGAATGCTAACAAGCTGAAAAACTCATCCAGAGGACACAGACATATCCTTGATTCAGAACTTTATTTGGTTTTCCTTTTATGATTTTTGTTATTACATTTATTTCACATTTTTTTCTTTGTGATATTCGGTATATTTATTGTAATTAAAACCCACCACCCACATAACCCTACTCTCCGACGAGGAACGGCTCCATCTTCAAGACCTCCAGCGCGGAACATCCTCCTTCCCCGACGAATGAAGGCTCCTTTAAGTGACATCATCCAAGATGGCGTCCCTCGAATTCCAATTGGCTGATAGGATTCTATCAGCCAATCGGAATTAAGGTAGGAAAAATCTGATTGGCTGATTAAATCAGCCAATCAGATTGAGCTCGCATTCTATTGGCTGATAGGAACAGCCAATAGAATGCAAGCTCAATCTGATTAGCTGATTGGATCAGCCAATCGGATTGAACTTGAATCGGATTGGCTGATTCAATCAGCCAATCAGATTTCCTGATAGAATCCTATCAGCCAATCGGAATTCAAGGGACGCCATCTTGGATGACGTCACTTAAAGGAATCTTCATTCGTCGGGTAGTCGTCGGGGAAGGAGGATGTTCTGCGCCGGAGGTCTTGAAGATGGAGCCGCTCCTCGTCGGATGGATGAAGATAGAAGATGCCGCTTGGATAAAGATGTCTGCCGGTCCAGATGTCCTCTTCTGCCCGGATAGGATGAAGACTTCTGCCGGTCTGGATGTCCTCTTCTGCCCCATCGGATGAAGACTTTGGCCCGGCTGGGTGAATACGACTCAAGGTAGGGAGATCTTCAGGGGGGTAGTGTTAGGTTTATTTAAGGGGGGGTTTGGGTTAGAGTAGGGGTATGTGGGTGGTGGGTTTTAATGTTGGGGGGGTTGTATTTTTTTTTACAGGCAAAAGAGCTGATGACTTTGGGGTATGCCCCGCAAAAAGCCCTTTTAAGGGCTGGTAAAAGAGCTCGTTACTTTTTAATTTAGAATAGGGTAGGGACCTTTATTATTTTGGGGGCTTTTTTATTTTATTAGGGGGCTTAGAGTAGGTGTAATTAGCTTAAAATTCTTGTAATCTTTTTTTATTTTTTGTAATTTAGTGTTTTTTTTTTTTGTAATTTAGTTTAGTTTATTTAATTGTAGGTAATTGTAGGTAATTTATTTAATTAATTTATTGATAGTGTAGTGTTAGGTTTAATTGTAACTTAGGTTAGGATTTATTTTAAAGGTAATTTTGTAATTATTTTAACTAGGTAGCTATTAAATAGTAAATAACTATTTAATAGCTATTGTACCTAGTTAAAATAAATACAAAGTTGCCTGTAAAATAAATATAAATCCTAAAATAGCTACAATATAATTATTTGTTATATTGTAGCTATATTAGGGTTTATTTTACAGGTAAGTATTTAGCTTTAAATAGGATTAATTTATTTAATAATATTTAATTTATTTCGTTAGATTAAAATTATATTTAACTTAAGGGGGTGTTAGGGTTAGACTTAGCTTTAGGGGTTAATACATTTATTAGAGTAGCGGCGAGGTCCGGTCGGCAGATTAGGGGTTAATAAATATAATGTAGGTGTCGGCGATGTTAGGGGCAGCAGATTAGGGGTTCATAGGGATAATGTAGGTTGCGGCGGTGTCCAGAGCGGCAGGTTCGGGGTTAATAATATAATGCAGGGGTCAGCGATAGCGAGGGCGGCAGATTAGGGGTTAATAAGTGTAAGGTTATGAAATCTGATGCTCCAGGTAACACTTAACACTTAACTTTTGAGTTTTAAGTCTTAACGTAATAGAGACAAGAGTCCGTAGCAGAGAGGTTTGGAAATGTTACAAAAGTTTGTTATTTGGATGTTTATTTGTTTTTAATACCATAATTACACGTATAATCTTGCCCACATGTAGCAGACACATCTATGGACAGTCTAACATTTAGAGATGTGGTGAAAATATAATATTGTGGTTTTATTTATGTTTTATTTTTCTTTAAAAATTAATTGGCCTATGTCTATTTCATGGAGCTGCGTCTCCTCCCTTTGTATTTCCTTTTTTTTCCAAATAAAGCTGATTTATAAAAAAATTAAAAATAAATAAGTGTAAGGTTAGGGGTGTTTAGACTCGGGGTTCATGTTAGGGTGTTAGGTGCAGACTTAGAAAGTGTTTCCCCAAAGGAAACAATGGGGCTGCGTTGGGAGCTTAACGCTGCTTTTTTGCAGGTGTTAGGGTTTTTTTCATCCCAAACTGCCCCATTGTTTCCTATGGGGGAATCATGCACGAGCACGTTTTCCAAGCTTACCGCTACCGTAAGCAACGCTGGTATTGAGGGTTGAAGTGGCAGTAAATTTGGCTCAACGCTCCCTTTTTGGAGCCTAACGCAGCCCCTCAGACAACTCTAAATACCAGCGTTGTCTTAAGGGTGCGTTGGGAAAAAAAGCTGCGTTAGCTACACGGGTCTTTACCGACAAAACTCTAAATCTAGGCAATAGTTAATAGGAGGACTAGGCTCCTAAAAGCTAAAAATAACAACATTTCCTTAACAAAGAACAAAAAATGTTCAAATGAAAAATAAGAATTTTCAACAAAACTGATACAGAATCCTTTGAGCCAAAGAAACCTTCATCAGTAGAATAAACCTAAGTATGCTGTCAGTCAGAACAAAATTAATTAAATCTTAATAATTTTGATCTTAACTTGTAAGTTTACTTAAAGCATAATAGCAGTCATAACCTTTTATGATAAAAGCAATAACATATGATATTTACAGATGAAATCAAGTACATGAACTGAGAAAATAAAAACAGTAAATGTCATTGCACATATAGAAACATGATTAATATAAAATATAATAAATAAATGCCACATAATTGAGCTGAAGAAAATAACTACAGCTTAATAATGGAAAAAAACACACTTAGCTTTGAAGAATTTCAGGGCACCATAGTTTCATTCAGTAACATCAGAGTCAGGATCAGAATGAGACATCTCGCAAAATGTAACAAAAAAAGAAAAATAACATTAGGCAAAACATTCAATTTCCACAATGTAACAGTTTCAGTAGATAGGAAAACAAAGATAGTATTTTTGAAAAACAAAAATTAAAATAAAAAAGCAGGCATAATAGCTTTCACAAATCATGAAAACGAGCTATAGAGGAAGAGGGTTAAAATAACAAAATTTTGGCGCATTACCCAAAAGGAAGTTAAGAATTTTTTGCTGCAAAACCAACACTAGGAAATGATGCAACTCGCGTCAAAACAAATGCAACTTTGCGCCAAAACAACTAATCAACAAAGATGCAGGAAATTATGAAATTTGCATCACCAAAGTTTTTTTTGCGCCAAGAATGACGCAATAAATAACAGCATTTTGTGTCCTCGCGAGCCTAGAATTGCCCACGAAAAAAATTGAAAAACAAGTCAAATTAGAAAATAGACTGAGACCTCCGGTAAGAAAAAAAGTTTAAATAAACTTCCCAAACATGATTCCTATACTGAAACTGTTTAGACTGCAAAGGGAAATACACATAGACCTGACTCATGGCAAATATAAGTAAAATACATATATTTAAAACTTTATATAAATACATAAAGCGCCAAACCATAGCTGAGAGTGTCTTAAATAAAGATACATACTTACTGAAAGACACCCATCCACATATAACAGATAGCCAAACCAATATTGAAAACTATAAGCAGAGGTAATGGTATATAAGAGTATATCGTTGATCTGAAAAGGGAGTTAGGAGATGAATCCCTAAGACCGATAACAGAGAACCCTTGAAAAGATTTCCCATGAGAGAAACCATAAAATCAATAGGCGATATTCTCTTCACATCCCTCTGACAAATACTGTACTCTTAAAGATAAGCAATTAAAATTAACACTTTATTAAACATGTATATAAAGACGAACAAGTTACTTAAATTGGATCAATCAGAGAAATTTCTATATAATCATTTGAAATGATCCAACAATAAGTAAAAAACAAAATCTAAAATAAGGGCTACGTGGCCTAACAAGTACCCACAGTGCAGTTTGAAGATAATATGAGGGAATAGGTTTGTGTAATATAGGGGGGATAGATATCCAAACACTGCACACAGACTATGCGCTCAAAGTCTTGATATTATGGACAGGTTCAAAGGAAGACTTCACTAATTTTATGTGCTGGCTCAATGATAACATTCATGGTATGCATTATACTTCCACAATTGAAGAAACTAGTATCTCCTTTCTGGGCTTAGAGATTAGGAAAAAGGCTGATAGGTCCCTAAGCACAAAACTTTTTAGAAAAGAGACATCGACAAACAGTCTCCTCAATTGGAAGAGTTACCACCCAAAAAGCCAAAGGATGGGTATTCCATATGGACAGTACTTAAGGGCGAGACACAATTGCAGTACCTTGGAAGATTTTGAGTTTGAAGCCAAAGAACAGAGGAAGAGAGTCAAAGAAAGGGGTTACCCCAATAGATGTCTCAAAAAAGCTTACCAACGAGTGAAAGCGTTAGAGAGATTTACCATATAACAAGACACAAAAGAGGCCAATGAAGATAATAATATGAAGAAAATCAGGATCATAGGCACCTTTGATGAAAAACACAGTAGAATTCATAATATTTTTCAGAAACATTGGCATGTATTACAAAATGACTCTGATTTGTCAGAAGTTATAACTGATAAACCAAATATAACAAACAGGAAATCACAGAATCTCAAAGACATTCTGACTAGAAGTCATTTTTCTCAAATTAGACAGAGGACATGGCTACAAGAGACAAAAGGGTTTTTTAAATGTGGCCGCTGTCAGGCGTGTAAAAACATGTCCCCTTTGAAAACCTTTGTACATCCGAAGACAGGACAATGCTATCCAATAAATGACTTCATGAATTGCAGGACAAAAAGAGTCATATATGTCGCCATGTGTAAATGTCTCTTGATCTATGTGGGCGAGACCTCAAGGGAATTACGCACAAGGGTCTTATAACACATGGGTGACATAAAATGGGATTGTAATGTGCCAGTGGCTAAACACATGAATACAGTACACAAACAAGACAAGTATCAAGTACACTTTTTTGCCATTGAACAACTTAAATTGAGAGGCAGAAGAGGAGATATTAATAAATTCCTTCTGCAAAAAGAATCCAGATGGATACATGAACTACAATCTGCATCCCCAAAAGGTCTGAATGAGGCAATTTCATACAAAAGTTTCCTCTAAAAGTGATTTATATTATTTTTCTTTCATACAAAAGTATAATTGGCTCTGTACAACATACCAGCTGAACATAGCCATATAAACATGTACTATTACTGACAATCTTATAGTACAATAAATACACTCTACTCAATATACATTGCAATAGTATAGTAATATTGATTGTAGAGAGCTGTATGTTGATGTGCTTTATATGGTTAACTCCATATTCTATAGTAATACAGACAAATTGACTCATACATTGAGTATTAATAATAGTAACTTAGAATACTTGCTTAATACTGTGCATAAAGATTTCACTATATATTAATATATATGGATCCATTTTGAAATCTGCCTATTAATTAAACTTTAGGCTATAAGGTACCAAAGATGCGTATTGAATTATTTACCCACATCTTAACTAAATGATCTATACACCCATTTGTTGTAAATATATAAGGTTTTTTTTTAAAAGCCCTACAGGACCGTTATGACAATTATATGTGTGTGGGGAATATTTTCATAAATATACGCCTTTTTTACTGCATAATATAACAGAAGGAATGAATGGGTAGGTATCCCCTATTTATGATTTAATATCTAACAGCAATATAGTTGGATTTCTCTATACACAGAACATGAATAACTTTAAGTAGGAATCTTTTCCGAAACGCGTATGCCTGTGTGCTGCGCCCACGTCTGACTCTAAGTCCATTTTGCTTTGCTGTCTTTACTTTTAAACATTGCCGAATAAAGTTTCAAGATTTTACCTATAAAGATGGATGTCGGTGTTTCCTCTTCCTTTTGAATTTGATTATTCCAGTCCTTGCCGACCCATCAGCTGATGCCTTAGTCTGGAGCGGATCCAAGTTTGCAGTACCTCCGGAAAAGAACTCCCGCTATTGGAGGAACACTAATGACGTATAGCCAACACCCACACACAAGCCGACGAGTACACGGAACACAGCGGAGGCCCTGTGAGCCGCTCAATTGAAGCCTGGATCTTCGGAAGCGGCACAGAGGCGGCTGCACATTAGGCAGCGACGCTGTCAAGTGGTTAACCGGACAGGCCTGAGTGGGGTGAGTTATCTAACTTTGCAAGTGCTATAAGAAATTTCACTCATTACCGGAGACTCTGCATTGGTCCTTATATTTACTTCAGCCCGGTGTGGCTGAGTTCTGTTGTTGGGTTTCTCTGTTTGATTTTTTTTTAATCTTTTTCTCAATACATACAAATATTTTGTATTACTACATTGTATTATATTCAGAGTATGATTCTTAGTTTGATGTTTAACAGCATGGAAACAAATATTGTTTCCACATGTAACATACAAGGAAAGTTTAGATCCATTCTGATACACAATCTGGAAATACTACTGGAGAAAGATGTTAGGTGCGCTTACTATATTGGTACTTATCTAATATTGAATTTCCCTTAAAGGGACA
This sequence comes from Bombina bombina, assembly GCF_027579735.1. NCBI lineage: Eukaryota > Metazoa > Chordata > Amphibia > Anura > Bombinatoridae > Bombina > Bombina bombina. Next base: position 1,142,135,166 of record NC_069499.1, read on the forward strand.
GTTATCACTAGTTGTGTCTGTTGTGTTGTTATAGAATAAACATATCAGCCAAGTCTTAACGCCTTAAAAGCAAATTAACATACGTTGTATTGCAAATATTTTCAATAGTCAAACTCCACTGAACATTTACCTTATTTGGAGGAGCAATTTAGGCTTTTCGTGTTGGGTGAGCACATTTGAGAATATGTGATCAGGTTTGCTCAATTGACTTGGCTTTGGCTTTTTGCGCTCGTCAGGTTAGCACGCAAGCAAAAACTCATAGTACGAGCGCAACCAGACGTGTGCAAAAAGCTTACTTCTAGCACAGTTATCGTACAAGCAGGAGCATTAAAAATGATCCACATGTAATCAGCCCAAAATATGCAAGGAAGGCCATGTGGTCTTCCCATATTGATGGACCAGAAGGTTGCAACCACCTGAATGGTAAGAGCCCAGACTCTAAATAGAAATGGCTTATTCTCCTATCTTTCAGATAGTATTTGAGAACTTTGAAAACATCAAACCTATGTAGAAGTACCTCTTGAATAAAGAATGAAGAAACCATAATCTCAGAAAATATTGTTTCGAGAATAAATCCTTTTAGCAAAAATGAAGAGACAGATCTGAAACAAGTCTTAAAATAAGGTAAGGTAGAAAGCAAAAGCCCTCAGCTTAGAGATTCATCTAACTTTAGACAAAGCCACAAGCAAGATATAATTAAAAATAACTTTAAAGACTCTTTGCCTATAAATGAATAAACTTGCAAAACTTTATTTAGATCCCAAGGAGGAATTTGATACATAAAAGACAACCAGCCTAAAAAAAATGACACAGCAATTTGAAAGCAAAGACTCACAGCAGAGGAACTGAAAATAAACATTCAAGAAAATAACAAGGAGAGAAAGATTATATTAAAAAATGGCAGATTGGTTGGGCTTATGCAAGTGCAATATGTGAGATGCACCTCAGAGTATGTGTACAAGCCTAAATACGCATATATCATATGCAGGGTAGCCCATAAGTGTGGTGTTTACACACAACTACAACTGTGTACGTATGCATGTTGCGGCAAGAGGGTAATATCTTATTTTGCTTAATTGTTTTACTTAGTAATACAAAATGAAGCAAGTACCTTCTCCATACCATATGTTAACATATTTTTGGAATTATAAGTTTTAAAAAAAAAGAGTTACGTTAAAGATGTGGTTCAGCCTGTTTAAGAAACAAAAGCTGTAGAGAAACTACAAGTAGACTTTCATGTGCTCTTCCATTAAAACGAACTCACGCAGTCTACAAAGTTGCCACTAGATGTCAACCTAACAAACAGAACTTACATAAAGGCATAATTCAGGACAGCTACTTAAAATAAAAATAATAATAATAATAATAAAAATAATAATAATAAGGTGGTTGGTGTTGCCTAGTTGAAAAGATGAATGCAAGGATCTAAAACATTAACCAGTAAATAAATGAAAGATTGATTAATAAAATACAAAGGATTACTCTACGAATACAGGGTTATTCAGGTTTATTCCTAGCCAAAGTTTCAACAAAACCAAGAATGTCTGGAAAATTAGCAATCTTCTTGTGGAATAGAACTAAAAGAGCTGACGGTTAAACCTTTATTTAAATTATCTAGCAAAAAATGTAAAATCCTAGGAATTCTAAAAAAATGCAGTGAAAAAACATTGTCTGAACACCAAGAAATAAAGATTTTCCTAACCTTATAATACATTTTTCAAGTCTCAGGCTTACAAACATGTATTAAAATCTCAATTGCTAATAATATCAGATAATGCCCCTATAGAAATAATATATGGAATGCAAATTAAAAAGGGAAATCATTTTTATTTTTCCAAATATCTTTTAACAAATTATTTATTTTTTAGAAACTCAAAAAAATCTGAGGGAATATAAAAAAAAAAATGCATGAGAAATACAACTCTCTAATACTCTGAACAATGTTTACAACAGATATTTAAGAAACCCATCTATGAAAAATTTAAATAAATACTTATTGGTTAAAGATCAGAGGAATACATTCCTTCTCTTTAAAAAAACTAAATTTATGCTTACCTGATAAATTACTTTCTTTTACGATATGACGAGTCCACGGATTTCATCCTTACTTGTGGGATATTAACCTCCTGCTAACAGGAAGTGGCAAAGAGCACCACAGCAGAGCTGTATATATAGCCCCTCCCCTTCCCCTCCACCCTCAGTCATTCGGCCGAAGGTATAGGAAGAGAAAAAGGAAAGGCTAAAAGGTGCAGAGGTGACTGAAGTTTACAAAAAATATAAAGAAAAACGGTCTTAAAAAGAACAGGGTGGGCCGTGGACTCGTCATATCGTAAAAGAAAGTAATTTATCAGGTAAGCATAAATTTAGTTTTCTTTTACAAAGATATGATGAGTCCACGGATTTCCTCCTTACTTGTGGGAAACCAATACCAAAGCAATAGGACACGGATGAAAGGGAGGGACAAGACAGGAACCTAAATGGAAGGCACCACTGCTTGAAGAACCTTTCTCCCAAAGATAGCCTCAAAAGAAGCAAAAGTATCAAATTTGGAAAATTTGGAAAAAGTGTGAAGGGACGACAAAGTCGCAGCCTAACAAATCTGTTCCACAGATGCATCGTTTTAAAAGCCCATGGGGAAGCAACAGCCATAGTAGAATGAGCAGTAATTCTTTCAGGAGGCTGCTGTCCAGCAGTCTCATATGCCAGGTGGATGATACTTCTCAGCCAGAAAGAAAGAGAGGTAGCCGTAGCTTTCTGACCCCTACGCTTTCCAGAATAAACAATGAATAATGAAGATGATTGACAGAAATCCTTAGTTGCCTGTAAGTAAAACTTTAAGGCACGGACCACGTCCAAGTTATGTAACAGACGCTCCTTCTTAGAAGAAGGATTAGGAAACAAGGAAGGAACAACAATTTCCTGATTAATATTCTTATTCGAAACAACCTTAGGAAGGAACCCAGGTTTGGTACGTAAAACCACCTTATCAGAATGAAATATGAGATAAGGTGAATCACACTGTAATGCTGAAAGCTCAGAAACTCTTCGAGCAGAAGAAATAGCAACCAAAAACAGAACTTTCCATGATAGTAGTTTAATATCTATAGAATGCATAGGTTCAAACGGAACCCCTTGCAGAACTTGAAGAACTAAATTCAAACTCCAGGGAGGAGTAATAGGTCTAAATACAGGCTTAATTCTAGATAGAGGCTGACAAAAAGACTGAACATCTGATACATTTGCCAAACGTTTGTGAAACAGAATTGACAAAGCTGAAATTTGTCCCTTTAAGGAACTTGCTGATAACCCGTTCTCCAATCCTTCTTGGAGAAAAGACAAAATCCTAGGAATCCTAACTTTACTCCATGAGTAACCCTTGGATTCACACCAATAAAGATATCTACGCCATATCTTATGATAGATCTTTCTAGTGACAGGCTTTCTAGCCTGTATCAAAGTATTGATAACTCAATCAGAGAATCCTTGCTTTGATAAAATCAAGCGTTCAATCTCCACGCAGTCAGTTGCAGAGAAATTAGATTTGGATGTTGGAAAGGACCTTGAATGAGAAGGTCCTGTCTCAACGGAAGTTTCCACGGTGGCAGAGAGGACATGTCCACTAGATCCGCATACCAAGTCCTGCGTGGCCACGCAGGCGCTATCAGGATCACTGAAGCTCTCTCCTGTTTGATTCAAGCAATCACGCGTGGGAGGAGAGGAAACGGCGGAAACACATAAGCTAGGCTGAACAACCAAGGTACTGCCAAGGCATCTATCAGTTCGGCCTGAGGATCCCTCGACCAGGATCCGTATCTTGGAAGCTTGGCATTCTGATGAGATGCCATCAAATCCAATTCCGGTCTGCCCCATCTGAGAATCAATGAGGCAAATACCTCCTGGTGAAGTTCGCACTCCCCCGGATGAAAAGTCTGTCGACTTAGAAAATCTGCTTCCCAGTTCTCTACCCCTGGGATGTAGATCGCTGACAGATGACAAGAGTGGGCCTCTGCCCAACTGATTATCTTGGATACTTCTATCATCACTAAGGAACTCCTTGTTCCCCCCTGATGATTGACGTATGCCACAGTCGTTATGTTGTCCGACTGGAATCTGATGAATTTGGCCGAAGCCAACTGAGGCCACGCCTGAAGCGCATTGAATATTGCTCTCAGTTCCAGAAAATTGATTGGAATTAGAGACTCCACCTGAGTCCAAACACCCTGAGCCTTCAGGGAGTTTCAAACTGCACCCCAGCCCAGAAGGCTGGCATCTGTTATCACTATCACCCAAGAGGGTCTGCGGAAACACCAAAGAAGAGAGTTTCTGGTCTCTTGATCCAGAATTATCTTTGGAGATAAATCTGCATAATCCCCATTCCACTGACTGAGCATGCACAGTTGCAGTGGTCTGAGATGAAAGCGAGCAAACGGAACAATGTCCATTGCCGCTACCATTAATCCGATTACCTCCATACACTGAGCCACTGATGGCCGAGGAATGGACAGAAGTGCTCGGCAAGTATTCAAAATCTTTGATTTTCTGACCTTCGTCAGAATTACTTTCATGGCTACCGAGTCTATCAGAGTTCCCAAGAAAGGAACCCTTGTCTGTGGAACAAGTGAACTCTTCTCTATGTTCACCTTCCAGCCGTGAGTTCTCAGAAAAGACAACACTGTGTCCGTGTGAGATTTTGTCAGATGATATGTTGACGCCTGAATCAGAATATCGTCCAGATAAGGTGCCACTGCTATCCCTTGCAGTCCGAGAACCGCCAAAAGAGACCCTAGAACCTTTGTGAAGATTCTGGGTGCTGTGGCCAACCCGAAAGGAAGAGCCACGAACTGATAAAGTTTGTCCAAGAAGGCAAACCTTAGAAACCGATGATGATCTTTGTGGATTGCAATATGAAGGTAAGCATCCTTCAAATCCACGGTAGTCATATATTGACCCTCCTGGATCATTGGCAAAATCGTTCGAATTGTCTCCATCTTGAATGATGGAACTCTTAGAAATTTGTTTAGACACTTGAGGTCCAAAAAGGGTCTGAACGTTCCCTCTTTTTTGGGGACCACAAATAGGTTTGAGTAAAACCCCTGTCCCTGTTCTAATTTTGGAACAGGACAGATTACTCCCATAGTAAAATGGTCTTTTACACAGCGTAAGAACGCCTCTCTCTTTATCTGGTTTGCAGATAACTTTTAAAGATGAAATCTCCCTCTTGGGAGATAATCCTTGAATTCCAATTGATAACCGTGGGTCACTATTTCTAGTGCCCAGGAATCCTGAACATCTCTTGCCCAAGCCTGAGCAAAGAAAGAAAGTCTGCCCCCTACTAGATCCGGTCCCGGATCGGGGACCACCCCTTCATGCTGCTTTGTGGAAGAAGAAAAAGCGGGGGGTCCTCCTTTAAAGTTCCGAAAGGAACGAAAATTATTCTGTTTACCCCTCATTTTAACTGACCTATCCTGAGGTAGGGCATGGCCCTTACCTCGTGTAATATCAGAAATTATCTCCTTCAATTCTGGCCCAAAAAGGGTCTTGCCTTTAAAGGGAATAGCTAAAAGCTTATGTTTTGATGACATGTCAGCAGACCAAGATTTGAGCCACAATGCTCTATGTGGTAAAATAGCAAATCTTGCATTTTTTGCCACTAATTTAGCAATTTGAAAAGCGGCATCAGTAATAAAAGAATTAGCTAGCTTAAGAGCCTTAATTCTATCTAGAATTTCATCTAATGGAGTCTCAACCTTAAGAGACTCTTCTAGAGCCTCAAACCAAAAAGCTGCTGCAGTAGTTACTGGAACAATGCAAGCCGTAGGTTGTAAAAGAAATCTCTGATTAACAAATAATTTCTTTAGTAGACCCTCTAATTTCTTACCTTAGGGACCGTTTGCCATGAGTCCCGAATGGTATCTGATATAGGAAACATTTTCTTAAAATTAGGAGAGGGAGAAAACGGTATACCTGGTCTATCCCATTCCTTACTAATAATTTCCGAAATTCTCTTAGGAACCGGAAAAACATCAGTGTAAGTAGGAACTTCCAAATATTTATCCATTTTACACAATTTCTCTGGAGGAATCACAATAGGATCACAATCATCCAGAGTCGCTAAAACCTCCCTAAGAAACAGGCGGAGGTGTTCAAGCTTAAATTTAAATGACATAGCATCCGAATCTGTCTGAGGCAAAACATTCCCTGAATCAGAAATTTCACCCTCAGACAGTAATTCCCTGATCCCCAACTCAGAGCACTGTGAGGGAACATCGGAAATAGCTAATAAAGCATCAGAGGATTCAGTATTTACATTAATACTTGACCTACTGCGTTTACCCTGCAACACTGGTAATTTAGACAATACCTCTGTAAGGGTAGTTGACATAACTGCAGCCATCTCTTGCAGAGTAAAGGAATTAGACGCACTAGAAGTACTAGGTGTTGCTTGTGTGGGCATAAAAGGTTGTGACACTTGGGGAGAATTGGATCGCATATCCTGATTCTCTTCAGACTGAGAATCATCCCTAGGCACACTTACTTTATTTAAAATATGCTTTTTACATTGTAAAGCCCTTTCAGTACAAAAGTTGCACAATGTTAGAGGGGGTTGCACAATAGCTTCTAAACACATAGAACAATGGGAAACCTCAATGTCAGACATGTTGAACAGACTAGTAATACCACAAAAGTTGTTTAAACACTTATTTATAGCATAAAATAAACATTAGAAAAAACGTGTACTGTACCTTTAAGAAAAGAAAAAGTGAACAATTTTTCCAAAATGCACAAAAAACGTTAAATTATTCCCAAATTTAACTTAATATCGTTGGTTAATCCAAAAATTACTGCACCCAGAAGCAAGGGCAGAAATAAGGCTTTAGAAGTACTTATATCAACATGTAGTCAAAAGATAGATAAAAATACACTCTGCACCTCATCACAGCTCTGCTGTGGCGCCTACCTGCCCCCAGGGTACTTCAAAGCAAGTTTCCAACCCTTCAGACCAGCTACACAGTCCAGGAGCCACCGAGTTACTGTTTGCTGCTGCTAAGCCTGAAAAATTGCGCCAAAATAGGCTCCGCCCCTTAAGGTCAAAAGTCGGAGTAGGCCCAAACAACACCGCATGGAAATGAAGTTTTGCACTAAAGTAAAAATACACACACAATATAACCCTCAAGCATAAAACCATCGTTTTTTATATTGTCTCCCATGTCACATAATGCCCAAATATCAACGAATGATAAATATAAAATAGGGACTTCTAGCAACACCCCTCTTATTAAAATAGGTTTTACTGCTTACCCCATTCCCATACAGGGAAATAATGCCAGCCAGTTCTGATACACCAAGTCTCCTCAGAAAAAAAGGCTGCACATACCTTAATGCTGCTTGTAGCATGAAACCGGCCTCCACACTGAAGATGTCTCATGGTTACCTTCAGAAGTCTTGTGGGAACCAGCGTGGATCTTAGTTACAAATGCTAAGATCATCATCAAACCTCAGGGCAGAAATCTTCTTCCATATCCCCCTGAGGAAAAAAGTACGCACCGGTACCATTTAAAATAAAAAACTTCTTGATTGAAGAAACTAAAACTAACACCTCACTTTACCATGTCTTCCTAGTATAACACAGGCAAAGAGAATGACTGAGGGTGGAGCGGAAGGGGAGGGGCTATATATAGAGCTCTGCTGTGGTGCTCTTTGCCACTTCCTGTTAGCAGGAGGTTAATATCCCACAAGTAAGGATGAAATCTGTGGACTCGTCATATCTTTGTAAAAGAAACTACTCAAGAAGATATAAGAGCAAAAAGTAGATTACAAAGATATGGTAATAAGGCAGGTAAATACTTAGCAAGCTTAGATAAGACTTATAAAAAGAAAACAGTCATTGAAAGCTTAAAAATAAGAAATATAACTATCTTAACAAGAAGAAATTTTAAAAAAGTTTATATAATTTTATTCACAAATATATAAGACCCAAGGAATAGATTAGGTTAAAAAAACAAAGCTTTGGGGCAGAGGCGTAACTATAGACCTCAGGATCCCGGTGCAAGAATCAATGAAGGGCCCCCCCATATATTACAGGGAGTGCAGAATTATTAGGCAAATGAGTATTTTGACCACATCATCCTCTTTATGCATGTTGTCTTACTCCAAGCTGTATAGGCTCGAAAGCCTACTACCAATTAAGCATATTAGGTGATGTGCATCTCTGTAATGAGAAGGGGTGTGGTCTAATGACATCAACACCCTATATCAGGTGTGCATAATTATTAGGCAACTTCCTTTCCTTTGGCAAAATGGGTCAAAAGAAGGACTTGACAGGCTCAGAAAAGTCAAAAATAGTGAGATATCTTGCAGAGGGATGCAGCACTCTTAAAATTGCAAAGCTTCTGAAGCGTGATCATCGAACAATCAAGCGTTTCATTCAAAATAGTCAACAGGGTCGCAAGAAGCGTGTGGAAAAACCAAGGCGCAAAATAACTGCCCATGAACTGAGAAAAGTCAAGCGTGCAGCTGCCAAGATGCCACTTGCCACCAGTTTGGCCATATTTCAGAGCTGCAACATCACTGGAGTGCCCAAAAGCACAAGGTGTGCAATACTCAGAGACATGGCCAAGGTAAGAAAGGCTGAAAGACGACCACCACTGAACAAGATACACAAGCTGAAACGTCAAGACTGGGCCAAGAAATATCTCAAGACTGATTTTTCTAAGTTTTTATGGACTGATGAAATGAGAGTAAGTCTTGATGGGCCAGATGGATGGGCCCGTGGCTGGATTGGTAAAGGGCAGAGAGCTCCAGTCCGACTCAGACGCCAGCAAGGTGGAGGTGGAGTACTGGTTTGGGCTGGTATCATCAAAGATGAGCTTGTGGGGCCTTTTCGGGTTGAGGATGGAGTCAAGCTCAACTCCCAGTCCTACTGCCAGTTTCTGGAAGACACCTTCTTCAAGCAGTGGTACAGGAAGAAGTCTGCATCCTTCAAGAAAAACATGATTTTCATGCAGGACAATGCTCGATCACACGCGTCCAAGTACTCCACAGCGTGGCTGGCAAGAAAGGGTATAAAAGAAGAAAATCTAATGACATGGCCTCCTTGTTCACCTGATCTGAACCCCATTGAGAACCTGTGGTCCATCATCAAATGTGAGATTTACATGGAGGGAAAACAGTACACCTCTCTGAACAGTGTCTGGGAGGCTGTGGTTGCTGCTGCACGCAATGTTGATGGTGAACAGATCAAAACACTGACAGAATCCATGGATGGCAGGCTTTTGAGTGTCCTTGCAAAGAAAGGTGGCTATATTGGTCACCGATTTGTTTTTGTTTTGTTTTTGAATGTCAGAAATGTATATTTGTGAATGTTGAGATGTTATATTGGTTTCACTGGTAAAAATAAATAATTGAAATGGGTATATATTTGTTTTTTGTTAAGTTGCCTAATAATTATGCACAGTAATAGTCACCTGCACACACAGATATCCCCCTAAAATAGCTATAACTAAAAACAAACTAAAAACTACTTCCAAAACTATTCAGCTTTGATATTAATGTGTTTTTTGGGTTCATTGAGAACATGGTTGTTGTTCAATAATAAAATTAATCCTCAAAAATACAACTTGCCTAATAATTCTGCACTCCCTGTATGTATCTGAACAAGCAGCAGTTCAATATTTTAGTTAAACATATTTTTGTGTGGAAAAGCTTATGCCATCATAAGTGACAAAAATTACATGCTCCAATGCCTTAAAAACATTTTATTTTATCACTAGTGACAATGTAAACCTATGTGTTTAACCCTGCAACGGTTGCTCTGCAGGTCCCAAATGGTACTTTAACTATGTGTTTAACCCCTTTGCGGAGGTTAAGCACATAGCTTTGTAGATTCCGTGGTGATAAAATAACAAATTAGAGCATGTCATTTTAGCACTATAAAAGCCCTTTAAATGGAAAGTCTACTTGAATTTTTTTTTTTAAAGATAGAGAATCCCTTTATTACCCATTCCCCAGTTTTGCATAACCAAAACGCTTATATTAATACAGTTTTTACCTCTGTGATTACATTGTATCTAAGCCTCTGCAGACTGCCCCCTTATTTCAATTATTTTGACAGGCTTGCATTTTAGCCAATTAGTGCTGACTTATAAATAACTCCACTGGAGTGAGCACAATGCTATGAATATGGCACACATGAACCAACGTGCTCTAGCTGTAAATACTTTAAGATAAGAGGTGGCATTCAAAGGCTTAAACATTAGCATATGAGCCTATCTAGGTTTAGCTTTCAACAAAGAATACCAAAGGAAAAAAAGACACATTTGATTATGTCACACCAATGCTGGCCTTTATAGAGCAGAATCAAAATCATTTAATAGAAGTAATTCAAGATAATAACATTCAAACATCCTTTCTTCAATGAAAGTGATTCTCATTAAACCCTTTTTCCAGTTAGAGACACAAACATGCCCTTCTTAAAGACATTTCATGCAAAAATGGAATTGTGTATATCCCCATTGAGATATAAATCATAAGAGTATTCTCCAGCAGGCTCCTGATTCTATAAACATGTGATAACAAGGCTAAGCTCAAAGGTTGTTTGCAGCAGAATAGCTTCTTTAAACAACTTCTCTGATATCCTATCCACTGTAATATTACATTCAATAAACACAACATAATGTATTGCCACACACACACATCAATTTATCTGGTGTCAACATGCATAATCTAAATTTTAGGGAACTTATGGTTTAAGAGTTACAGCAAGCACAAATACACAGATAACATTTTAATGCAAGATAACATCTTAAGTCTTAACTGCACTGTCAGTTAATAGTCAGCAGATCAGCACTTTTGTAATAAACAATGATGTTCTCAACCTACACCCAGGAGATGTGTGTGCTAGCTTGGTAGTATTAAGATGCAGGAAGCAGGGTTCTAAGGCCACACACATTTTTATACATGTATATATACTCTGTGTATGTGTGCATGTATGTGTGTGTATGTATATATATATATATATATACACACACACACAAATATATATATACACACACACATATATATATATATATATATATATATACATACACACACACACACATATATATATATATATATATATATATATATATATATATATATATACGTTGTGTGTATATATATATATATATATATATATATATATATACGGTGTGTGTATATATATATATATATATATATATATATATATATATATATATAACATACTTTTATGCCAGAAATAAGTTAAGTGAATGATAAAGAAAACGATTAAAAAGCAATAAATAAAACATGTATTTAATGTTTTAAGGCTGATTAGGAAATTAAACTTTGTATTCTACATTTAAAACTAACACACTGTTTAAGCCCCTGAACTGCCAGAGAGGGCTGCACATCTCCTTTACTCAGCCATCTAGCAGACAAGGGATCAAACAGTTTGTGTTACTAGGCTAAAGATATGTGACACCAGCTTACATCTCAGCAGGACAGTTAGGGAATAGAGCAGTTATATCTTTTCTATTCGTACTCTGGGAGAAAGTGCACACACTTCACTGACTCAGTCTATTCCTCTCTGTGCAGACCCCGCCCCCAGCAGCAACCGGGAACCTGTCAAACAATGAACATCAGAGGTCTCTAACAGGGGAGGGGGCACTGTCTGCTGCTTAACCCCGCGAGTGGTGTTATAAAGCATGGGGATTGTATTCCCCACATGCCTTACTTAATATTACAGGAGCATAAAATAATGCAGGGTCAGGACCATTTCAAAGCAGTTCTCAGGTTGTGTCCATTTTTTTCTACAATTTTTACCGGACAGCTGGTGGAAAAAACGGACAGTCCGGTCAGATACCGGACACCTGGCAACCCCTCATCATGTCATGTATAATAATGTGTGTGGCCTTAGAACCCTGCTTCCTGCATCTTAATACTACGATGAGTGTATTTCATGTCATGTATAATAATGTGTGTGGTCTTAGAACCCTACTTCCTGCATCTTAATACTACGATGAGTGTATTTAATATACCGGTAATGGTAATAATATATCTAAATGGTACCGTGCAGCTAGAGGTGGCAGGAGGAGCAATACTCGCATTGTCGCACGGACAGCATCTTTGTTGTTAGAAGACATATAGAAAGCACGTCCGACCCGCCCTGCAGGGCAACATACCCATATGATGCATATCAGCTACACTGTATCGCGGGGATTAGCTTGGCCTCGGTTATTTAGGTGATTAGCTTTGTTTGCTATGGGTGGGAAGAGCAGAGTTATGAGGTCCCAATGATAACTAAGCTAAGAGTAGGTAGGTTGAGCAATACATTTACCTCCAATTCACAGTCTCACTAAGTTTTTAACTTCTGCTGCGTTACTGGCTGCATTGATTCACGCAGACAGCTCCTGCCTCCTTCTTTCCCGCTCAGCACTAGCAAATGTTTCAGAGCGTTGCCGCGGATTACCATGGCAACGCTCTGAAACATTTGCTAGTACTGATTTAAAACTGTTACTAGGGTGCTGAAAATTATGGAAAATTAAAAGTTTGTTAAAAAAAAAAGTGTTGAAAAAAAATAAGTCTGTGGAAAATAAAAAAGTTTGCTGTGCTGAAGCTGCCTGGGGCCCCCTTGAGGGTTGGACCTGCCGGGCCCGATCGCAAGTGCGACTTCTGCACCACCGGTAGTTCCGCCCCTGTTTTGGGGTAAAAGTACCAGAGGTTTCTCTAGAACAATTGGAATAGTAAAATAGTCCAATTGAAAAAGGAAGAAATAGAGGAAATGATTAAAAATCTATCATTAAAGGGACAGTCTAGTATACATTAAACTTTCATTATTCAGATAGGACTTTTAATTTTAATCAACTTTCCAATTTACTTTAATCATCAAATTTGCTTTTTTCTCTTGGTATTCTTAGTTTAAACTAAACATAGGTAGGCTCATATGCTAATTTCTAAGCCTTTGAGGGCTGCCTCTTATAACATGCTTTTTAAATCTCTTTTCAACACAAAGAGAGAGAAAGTACACGTGGGCCATATAGATAACAATGTGTTCAGGCACAGAAAGTTATTTAAGATTTAGCACAATACAATACTAAATTTAAGACAATAGATAATAAACAGTCACAGTCATGTGATCGGGGGCTGGAAGAAGGTTCCTAGATACAAGGTAATTACAGAGGTAAAAGTATATTAATATAACTGTGTTGGTTATGCAAAACTGGGGAATGGGTAATAAAGGGATTATCTATCTTTAAAACAATAACAATTCTATGGTAGACTGTCCCTTTAAACAAGGTCGCAGGTCCAGATAATTTACCAAACAAATGTTGTAAACCAATGAGTAATGAAATAGTATTAATATTGGAAAAGGTATACAAGTACTTGTTCTCAACTAAGTATAAACAACATTTAGGCAGATTTGCGAATTCCTTAACTACACTTATATTAAAACCCGGAAAGGATCAACATGATATAGCTTCTTTTAGACCTATATCACTGTTAAATACTGATTTTAGGATATTAACAAGCATTATTGCAAATAGATTACAACAATTTATACCAATGTTGATTCATCCCGATCAGTCCGGGTTTATAAATGGTAGATCATCTTTCTACAATATTCGTAGGGTAACTATGTCATTTCATATGTCTGGGCTAATAAGGAAACTTTATATAAAAAGGGCTTGGATTTACTATTACTAACATTAGATGCTGAAAAGGCCTTTGATTCAGTTGAATGGGACCATCTCTTTACATCTTTGGATAATTTTGGATTTACAGGGAATATTATAGAATGTATAAGACCATTGTATTCCTCTCCTAAAACCGCACTTCTTATAAACAGTCAGCAATCAGATTATATCACAATGTATAGAGGTACACACCAAGGTTGTCCCCTTTCACCTATACTATTTGATTTAGCCCTTGAACCACTGATGGTTAAAGTTTGGGAAACAATTAGAGGAATAGGAGATATGGAATTAAAAGTAGCAGCTTACAGGGGGGCGGAGCCAACTGCCAACACAGCAAGACGTGTACATGAGGAGCTCCCAGCTTTAATCCCTAATATAGGGGGCTATCTGATAAATATTGGCTATTCATTTCTATAGATGCCTGTATGAACTTAAACTCTATCAGGGAACATAGAGGTGGTTGAAAAACCCACCATATTGCCGCGGTGCTTATAATCAGCACAGCCACGTGTATCTGCAAAATGGAGATCTCCTATCCTACAGTGTTGGAGCTATTGACAGGATTCGAGGAGGCTATGCAGGTTGGATTTGACAGCTTGGTGGTATGCATTAGAGATATCACCAGGCGAGAAGTACCTAGTCTCATAGAGGGGCCTGAGGAAGTGACCCGACCCACACGACAAAAGATCTCAGCAAGTCGGGATGTCCCGCTCAGTGAAAGCAGCTGCAGCTCAGTCTACCTACCGGAACCATACGGTCAGAAAAAACATCTCTACTCTTTACTAGTGAGGTCTCTGGAGACTGCTGCTGATCACCCGGAACAAGATATGTGCCTGCAGAAGGGATGCCACATGGCGGATCCCTCATCTGGGAGGCCCTGCACGAATGTAACCCAGCTCCCTGTACATGCTGCCCAAACCTCACCAGATTTAATCAGTCTGCTGCCGCTATGTGAAGCTCAGCCGCTTATGGCACAGATTGATCTCACACCTAGAGATACAAGCAGCAGCTCCCAGGAAGGACAGCATGGCTACCGGAGCAGCATTGAAGGCTCCCTTATAACTGAGGAGATACCTTGCTCCCTATTGATGCTGAGCAGCGGAGAGATGTGTATCCTAAGAGATGGAAATCTGAAGCCCACTATACTGCTGCTCACAGAGGTTTGTGTTAGGCGGGATGTCTTTTCTATACTGCTGTGGCCTACTAGTACAAATATAGAGCAGGCAAGGAGTTTCACAGACTCCATTACATGCGGGATATTGCTAGCCTTATTTGGCTTACCACACACAGGATCTTACAGACTGGGCATTGGATAGTCTGTCCTATGGGATACAGGCTAAGAGAAAGACATTTCACCTATTTTGTTCATTCTCCCTAAGCCGTTGAGGAAAAACTTTGCATGCTATTTGTGGAACTTTTTGTTGTCACAACCCCGCAGCCCAGTAACTTTGAACTCTGATTGCCTTGAACTTATACCTAAGCCATGTTAGGGGACTATTAGTATCCTGAATGAAGGCTAGCAGCCTGAAGAAATGGGACATAATAATTTATTCTATAATCTGACATTATCTAGTGTTCAGAACTTTTGGCTATTACACCCCCGCAGCCCAATATTAATACTACCATGCTTAAACTGTATAATGTGATGTTTCTTAAGCTTCAGTTGTGGCTATTCAGGTATTCTATGGCCAATTTCCCATTCCCAGCTAGAATAGTACTAGCTTAGGCCACATGTTTATTTATCTTTCCACAGTTTTCATAGCACTTGACTTTATTCATAAAAAGTTGTATATTTTAGCTTTTAAGCTTGTCCTTTTCTCATGTTTAAACTCCTAGCATAGAAATGCCTTGTCTGTGATTTCTCTGCGCTGCATGTGGTTTGTATTTGCATATAAATGTGCACTCATCAGCAGAGGGAATAGTCCCATGCCATTCCTCACACTTATTTTAGAATATCATGATCAATATCTGCATGGACCTATAAGTCTGAAGCTCACCTATGTAGAGTGTAACCTAGCTCATGTAAATAGGGGCACTAGGTTCTGTTGGAATTTGTTGAATTCTTAACCTTTGCCCACTACCCAGATTAGAACTGTAAATAGGGTTGCTTGCACTACTAATCCTAAATTATGCTCTCATTTTAGTTAATTTGTGCCAGATTCACTATGCACTTGTCCCATTCCATCTGCATAAAGTCTCCTATAATGAAACTAATTATTAGCTCTTAGCATATTTAAAGGCAGAGATAAGTATATATCGTCATATTTGGATATATTTAGCTTGTTGTTCTCTCATGTCTACACTCCTTGTATAGAAATGCCTTGTTTGTGATGTCCATGTGATACCTGTGGTTTGTTTATGTATATAAGTATGCACTCATCAGCAGAGGGAATGGTTACATGCCATGCCTTACACCTATATTAGCATATCATGATCAATACCTACATGGACCTATTAGTCTTAAGCTTACCTATGTGGAGTGTAACCTAGCTCATGTAAATAGTGGCACTATCTCCTGTTGGAATCTGTTAAATTCTTAACCTCTGTCCACTATCCAGATTAAAATTATAAATAAGATTACTTACACTACTTCATAGTAGTCCTGAATTATGCTCTCATCTTAGCTAATTTAGATCAGATTAGATATGCACTTGTCCCATTCCATTTGCATAAAGTCTCCTATAGCGAAACTAAATCCTAGCTCTTCGCATATTTAAAGGCAGAGATATGTTTATGTTGTCATATCTGGATGTATCCATAGCCCATAACAACAACTCAGACGCAGACATATACCTCATTTAATTGTTTACTACATCTCATTTTATTTATGCTTAATTAACGGGTCCCAGTGGTACGATATTATATTACTTTTATGCTTGAGGCCTTGAACTGTTTAGAAAATAGTGTAGCAGAGCATTGTTGTATATGTGTCAAGTCCTTTTTCTCAACTTGTTGACTTTTCTGAGTGAATCTCACCAGTCTCATAATAATAGACCTAATATAGCACTCACTTTTTTTTGCGATTACAACCATTCCTATTAAGGTCTAACTCAGAGTAGTTTGTGCATAGTGCTATCTTGCTACAATTAGAACTATTATCTACTACTGTTAAAGACATCCTATAATCTGCCTTACTTCCTTGCAAGTTATGTTATGTACTACATATATAATGAGTTTCTTGAATGTTCAAATGTACCTCATTGTTACCAAACTGTTTATTATCTTCTCATATGTTATATCGAAATATATGTTTTCTATCATGCTCCACCTCTGCTAGTGGGCAAGTTGGATACGCAGTGTTCGGATAAGCTCATATATCACCTATTTTGTTGTTCTTTGGATAAGTCCTGAATGCTTATGTGAGTTGACATTATTGTAACACGTATGCATCTCTTTATAATCTATGCTTGTAATGCTTAGGTCTCCCTGAATGGCTCTGCAGACCTCTATTTAGTTACTCCATTTTACGTGAAGAACTTACTCTACCCCACATTCTACCCCTAAGTTGACTAACATACCAAAACATATACCATTTGGCTTTTTAGTAGCCCAGCTACCAGACCTATGGTTTCTACGATTGGGCACTTATGAGTCCACACCAGACACCATATTCTGCTTACATTTATATATGGCTCCGCCCCCCCCACCCCTTTCCCTATGCGTATAGCGGTGCTTACCCGCTGAATATCCCCCACCCCCCTATATATTTCGGCCCAAAAGTGGCTGATATTTATATTAACCCTCCACAGGCTGATATTTTGGTTTTAGGCAAAACATCATTAGAAAGTGGAGCTCATACGCTGATGATATAATATAAAATGAAGTTCTATTTCATCTCGCCTAAGATATTGTCTACCTTCAAAACCAGATTCGAAATGTACCTTCTCTTGATATGTGAGCATACTGCTTCCTCAACAATGCCTATGTATAGACAATGTATAAATCTATTTGTTGTAACTTTGGCCTTAGGGCGAGTTCTTGTTGTGATGATATATGTCTTAACTTCAATAAAAAAATAATTTAAAAAAAAAAAGTAGCAGCTTACATTGATGATATGTTATTATTTCTTGGAGACTCAAAAATTCAGATTCCCAAAACAATCAAAATATTAGAAATATTCAGATTTTTTTGGGGGTATAAAGTCAATAGAAGCAAATCAGAAATTCTATGGCTACTCAGACAAAAAAATTATTTCCAAAACCCAATTTTTAAAATTGCTGCAGAAAGTATAAAGTATTTAGGAATAACATTTTCTCAAATACCAGGAGAATGGTACAAACTTAATTATGACACATTCTCAAAAACAATAGAGGAGATCAAGAGATGGGCATATGCTTAACAATCACCCTTTCAGGAAAAATAAATATGGTAAAAATGATTACACTTCCCAAGATGTTATATCTAATTCAAAATCTACCATTTTATATTAGAAATAAAGATATATTACGTTTTAAAAAGGCAATAAATTTCTTATGTTGCAATGGCAAGAAATCTAAAATATCAAATGCAAAACTCTGTATATCAAAAGAATGGGGAGGACTGGGATTGCCTGATCTGAATATTTATAACTACATATTCTTTTCAAAAATAGTTCTGGCCTGGATTACTGAGAATAAGATTTCCCTAGACCTTGACTTAGAATTTTTTTTAATTATACCTTTTGAATTAAATACTTTAATACATATTGACTATATAAAATTACCTAGCAGAGTTAAAAGGCTAGAGAAAATAGGAAACTTAATCTTAGCTTGGCAAAAAATGTGTAAGATACTTAAGATAGACTTTCACTTTTAAAAATATCTCTTAATCAAGGGTAACCCTGAAGTTATGATTAGCCCCAAGATATGCAGAGAGTGGTAAACAAACGGACTTACTCATTTATATAAATCCATTAATGAAGATGAGAAACTGATCCAGGATTTTAAATATATGAAAAATAGATTTGGCTGTACAAATACACAATTCTTTATCTATCTTCAACTGAGACACTGGGATATCTTGAAACCAATTATAACTTTATTCTCACAAGGAAATATCTCCTGTTCACTCTTATATAAGAGTGTTAATGATCAAAAAATAATTACATTTATTTATGAGTTGATCAATAAATGGTTAAGACTCTTTCCTGACTTTAAGATAATAAAGGAAGATATAAAATTTAGTATGAATAGAGGTAGAAATGCAACCCTGTTAGCAAGCTGGAGAGAGTCACAATCAAAAATACTATACCATTCCTATTTAACCCCGTACTTGATGTCTAAATGGAAAAACTCTCAGGACAATTTTTGTAAACAAATGCAGATACAAACAGGCAGATATAATACATTGTTTGTTCTTATGCCATAAAATAAATAACTATTGGTCAAAGATTAGTTATTGGATGAAAAAAAATGTAAAATTGACATAACCTTTGAATCAATGGAAATTATATTTCTAGTGAAAGGAGGGAATTGACTCGTTTTTTAAATACTGTAATTCTAGTATGTAGAAATATTCGGCTAGATTATGAGTTTTGCGGTAAGCTGAAAAAGCAGCGTTAACAGGTCCTAACGCTGCTTTTTCACTACCGCTGCTATTACGAGTCTTGCAGGTTTAGGGGCACCGCACACTTCTTTGGCCTTACCGCAAACCGACTTACGCAAAGTTCGTAAAGTCTTTTTTCTATGGGACTTCCATAGCGCTGATATTACGAGGGAGGCCAAAAAGTGAGTGGTACACCCTCTACCTCCAAGATTCCTAACGCATTCTAAAGTCAGTAGTTATGAGTTTTACACTACAACGCTGTAGCATAAAACTCATAACTAAAGTGCTACAAAGTACACTAACAACCATAAACTACCTATTAACCCTAAACCGAGGGCCTCCCGCATCATAAAACACTATAATAAATGTTTTAACCCCTAATCTGCCGCTCCGGACATCGCCGCCACTCAAATAAACTTATTAACCCCTAAACCGCCGTACTCCTGCCACACAAACACTAGTTAAATATTATTAACCCCTAATCTGCCGCCCCTAACATCGCCGCCACCTACATTATACTTATTAACCCCTAATCTGCCACTCCGGACATCGCCTTCACCTACATTATATTTATTAACCCCAAATCTGATGCCCCCAACAACGCTGACGTCACATTATATTTATTAACCCCTAATCTGCTGCCCCAATGTCGCCGCAACCTACCTACACTTATTAACCCCTAATCTGCCGCCCCCAACATCACAGCCACTCTTCTAAATTTATTAACCCCAAACCTAAGTCTAACCCTAACACCCCCTAACTTAAAAATAATTTAAATAAATCTAAATAAAACCTACAATTATTATCTAAGTTATTCCTATTTAAAACTAAATACTTACCTGTAAAATAATCCCTAAGCTATCTACAATATAACTAATAGTTAAATTGTATCTAGCTTACGGTTTATTTTTATTTTACAGGCAAGTTTATATTTATCTTAACTAGGTAGAATATTTATTACATAGTTATTAACTAATAGCTATTTAATAACTACCTAGCTAAAATAAAGACAAATTTACCTATAAAATAAAACCTAACCTAAGTTACACTAACACCACACTACAATTAAATCAATTACCTAAATTAAAAACAATTAAATAAATTAAATTAAATTAGCTAAATCACAAAAACAAACACTAAATTAAAGAAAATAAAAAACAAATTACAAGATATTTAAACTAATTACACCTAATCTAATAGCCCTATCAAAATAAAATAAAGCCTCCCCCCAAAATAAAAAAAAACCCTAGCCTAAACTAAACTATCAATAGCCCTTAAAAGGGCCTTTTGCGGGGTATTGCCCCAAAGAAATCAGCTCTTTTACCTGTAAAAAAAATACAAACAACCCCCTCAACAGTAAAACCCACCACACACACAACCAATCCCCCAAATAAAAGCCTAACTAAAAAAACCTAAGCTCCCCATTGCCCTGAAAAGGGCATTTGGATTGGCATTGCCCTTAAATGGGCATTTATCTCTATTGCAGGCCCAAAGCCCTAACCTAAAAAATAAACCCACCCAATACACCCTTAAAAATTCCTAACACTAACCCCTGAAGATTCACTTACCGGGAGAAGTCTTCATCCAAGCGGCAAGATGTCCTCAATGAAGCAATGAATGAAGCAAGATGTCCTCAATGAATGTAATTAGTTTAAATATCTTGTAATTTGTTTTTTATTTTCTGTAATTTAGTGTTTTTTTTGTGATGTAGCTAATTTAATTTATTTAATTGTATTTAATGTAGGTAATTAATTTAATTGTAGTGTAGTGTTAGGTGTTAGTGTAACTTAGGTTAGGTTTTATTTTACGGGTACATTTGTCTTTATTTTAGCTAGGTAGTTATTAAATAGTTAATAACTATTTAATAACTATTCTACCTAGTTAAAATAAATACAAACTTGCCTGTAAAATAAAAATAAACCCTAAGATAGATACAATGTAACTATTAGTTATATTGTAGCTAGCTTAGGGTTTATTTTATAGGTAAGTATTTAGTTTTAAATAGGAATAATTTAGTTAATTGTAGTTATTTTATTTAGATTTATTTAAATTATATTTAAGTTAGGGGGTGTTAGGGTTAGACTTAGGTTTAGGGGTTAATACATTTAGAATAGTGGCTGCGACGTTGGGGTTGCGGCAGATTAGGGGTTAATAAGTGTAGGTAGGTTGCAGCGACATTGGGGGCGGCAGATTAGGGGTTGATAAATAAAATGTAGGTGGCGGCGATGTTGGGACAGCAGATTAGGGGTTAATAAATATAATGTAGGTGGCGGCGAAGTCCAGAGCGGCATATTAGGGGTTAATAAGTATAATGCAGGTGTCGGCGATGTCGGGGGCGGCAGATTAGGGGTTAATAAATGTAAGATTAGGGGTGTTTAGACTCAGGGTTTATGTTAGGGTGTTAGGTGTAAACATAACTTTTATTTCCCCATAGGAATCAATGGGGCTGCGTTACTGAGTTTTACGCCGCTTTTTTGTTAGACTTTTTCTCAGCCGGCACTCCCCATTGATGTCTATGGGGAAATCGTGCACGAGCAAGTACGACCAGCTCACCGCTGACTTAAGCAGCGCTGGTATTGAAGTGCAGTATGGAGCTCAATTTTGCTCTACACTCACTTATTGCCTTTTAACGCCGGGTTTGTAAAAACCCTTAATACCAGCGCTGTAGGTAAGTGAGCGGCGAGAAAAAAAACTGCACGTAGCACCGCATAGCTCATAACGCAAAACTCGTAATCTGGCCATTTGTGTTTAGAGAATGGAATTAAAAAAAATCCCAAGCCTACAGCTATTCATAAAGAGATTACATCATCAAATGATATATGAACAGTATGATATAGATAGACAATCTGAAAAACAAATTGCTAGATTCTTCAGAAAATGGGAGTGGTATATTAAACAACAACAGCAATAAACACAACAATTGGTAATTAAAGTATTTGAAAGTTACCAATTTATACAAGAGGAACAGCTCAGAGGGAATTGGCTGTTGGCTTGATGGGGGAAGCTAGAGGGGAGAGGGGGTTTACCTTCCCCTTTTAGTTTAATTTTATTCCTTCCCCATTGTCCTATAAATAGATGTAGGTAAAGGATTAAACAAAATATCCTGATCATTTAAGAAGTAAAGGATTTACGTTATATAAGGGATAATAGAATTAAGTAAGAAATGTAAATGTTGAAAGAAAAAAAAAATTCCTATGTTAGTTTATCATAATAACAAGACAATTAAGATTATAAGGATAAACCATTTTATTAGTCTACACTATTATGTCGATTTATAGTCAATTTGAATGTTGAAAAGATTATAACAGAAAAAAAGATACACAAACATGGGGAACAAAATATATAATATTTTTTTTCATTGTTTCCTTTTGTTTATAGAATCCTCACAATCTGTGTATATAATGTACATAATTTATGCTTACCTGATAAATTTATTTCTCCACGGAATCATCAATTATTTGTGGGAATATCACTCCTGGCCAGCAGGAGGAGTCAAAGAGCAAAGCTGCTATATATGTCACTTCCCTTACCTATAATCCCCAGTCATTCGGCTGAAGGAAAAATGGAAAAAGAAGATAACACAAAAGTGTAGAGGTGCCTGAGGTTTTAGAAAAAATAACTGTCTTAAATAAAGGGTGGGCCATGGACTCACCATATCCAGAAATAAATAAATTTATCAGGTAAGCATAAATTATGTTTTCTTTCCTAAGATATGATGAGTCCACGGAATCTTCAATTACTAGTGGGAATCAATACCCAAGCTAGAGGACACAGATGATAAGGGAGGGACAAGACAGGTAGACCTAAACAGAAGGAACCACTGCCTGAAGAACTGTTCTCCCAAAAGAAGCCTCAGCTGAGGCAAAAGTATCACATTTATAAAACTTTGAAAAAGTATGCAAAGAGGACCAAGTTGCAGCCTTGCAAATCTGTTCCACAGAAGCTTCATTTTTAAATGCCCAGGAAGAAGAAACAGCCCTCGTGGAATGAGCAGTGATTCTCTCAGGAGGTTGCTGTCCAGCAGACTCATAGGCCAAATGAATAATACTCCTTAGCCAAAGAGAAAGAGAAGTAGCCGTAGCTTTCTGACCCTTGCGCTTCCCAGAAAACCAAACAAACATAGCAGAAGACTGACAAAAGTCCTTAGTTGCCTGTAGATAAAACTTCAATGCACGCACAACATCTAGGTTGTGCAACAAACGCTCCTTAGGAGAAGAAAGATTAGGACACAAAGAAGGAACCACAATTTCCTGATTAATATTCTTGTTTGAAACAACCTTACGTAAGAAACCTAATATTAATATTCTTGTTTGAAACAACCTTACGTAAGAAACCTAATTTAGTATGTAGAACCACCTTATCGGAATGAAAAATAAGATAAGGAGAATCAAACTGCAGAGCCGAGAGTTCTGAAACTCTCAGAGCAGAAGAAATAGCATCAAGAAACAAAACCTTCCAAGATAACATCTTAATATCTAAGGAATGCATAGGTTCAAATGGAGCCCGCTGTAAAACTCTAAGAACAAGGTTAAGACTCCAGGGAGGAGTAACAAGCTTAAACACAGGCCTAATCCTAACCAAAGATTGCACATCTGGCGCATCCGCCAAACGCTTATGCAACAAAATAGACAACGCAGAAATCTGACCCTTCTCCAGACCCTCCTGGAGAAAAGACAAAATCCTAGGAATCCTGACTCTACTCCAAGAGTAGCCTCTGGATTCACACCAATACAGATATTTACGCCATATCTTATAGTAAATCTTTCTTGTCACAGGCTTACGAGCCTTAATCATGGTCTCAATGACTGACTCTGAAAACCCATGCTTAAATAAAATCAAGCGTTCAATCTCCAAGCAGTCAGCTTCAGAGAAACAAGATTTGGATGAAGAAAGGGACCCTGAAGTAGAAAGTCCTTCCTAAGAGAGAGTCTCCACCAAGGTGGGGACGACATTTCTACTAGATCTGCATACCAGATCCTGCGAGGCCACGCCGGTGCTAGGAGAATAACCAATGCACTCTCCTGCTTGATCCAAGCAATGACTCTTGGCAGGAGAGCGAACGGAGGATATATGTATGCTAGACTGAAATTCCAAGGGACCGTCAGAGCATCTATCAAGAAAGTCTGTGGATCCCTTGACCTTGAGCTGTACCTCAGAAGCTTGGCATTCTGCAGAGAAGCCATAAGATCCCGTTCTGGCTGCCCCCAATTGAGGATTGAACTGGAAAATACTTCCGGATGGAGTTCCCACTCCCCCAGATGAAAGGTCTCTCGGCTCAGAAAATTCACCTCCTAATTGTCCACTCCTGGGATGAGGATCGCAGAAAGGCAACAGTTGTGAGACTCCGCCCACTGGATTATCCGGGCCACCTCTGTCAGGGCCAAGGAATTCTGAGTTCCCCCTGGTGGTTGATGTACGCCACTGATGTTATGTTGTCCGACTGGAACCTGATAAACCAGGCTAAGGCTAACTGAGGCCAGGCCAGTAGCGCATTGAAAATCACTCTCAGTTCTAGAATGTTTATAGGGAGAACTGACTCCTCCCGTGTCAAAGACCCTGAGTCTTCAATGAGCCCCAAATTGCTCCCCAACCTAGAAGGTCACCCAGGAAGGTCTGCGAAAAACAAATTCCCTGGGAGAGGTGTTCCTGAGACAACCACCACAGAAGAGAGTCCCTTGTCACCTGATCCAGAACTATTTGCGGAGACACATCCGCATAGTCCACGTTCCATTGCCTTAACATGCATAACTGCAGAGGTCTGAGATGGAACTGAGCAAACGGAATGATGTCTATGGAAGCTACCATCAGACCAAATACCTCCATACATAGAGCCACTTACGGCCGAGGAAAGGACTGAAGGACAAGAAAAGAGCCGAAGATCTTTATTTTTCTGACCTCTGTCAGGAATATCTTCATTGGGAGTCTATTACGGTCCATAAAAACACTACTCTTGTGGCTGGAATTAGAGAACTCTTTCCCAAATTCACCTTCCAACCGTGGGAGCGAAGAAAAGACAACAAGATCTCCATATGAGAGATTGCTTGTTGAAAAGCCGGTGCCTGAACCAGTATGTGGTCCAGATATGGCGGCATTGCAATGCCCCGAGACTGAATTACAGCCAACAGAGCCCCCAGGAACTTTGAGAAAATTATGTGGCAAGGCCGAATGGAAGAGCCTCAAACTGAAAGTGCTCGTCTAGAAAATCGAATCTCAGAAACTTGTGATGATCCCTGGGGATGGGAACATGAAGGTATGCATCCTTTAGGTCTATGGTTGTAATGAACTGACCCTCTTGAATCAAGGGAAGAATGGAATGTATAGTCTCCATTTTGAAGGATGGTTCTCTGAGGAACTTGTTTAAACACTTTAGGTCTAAAATAGGTCTGAAAGTCCCCTCTTTCTTGGGAACCACAAACAGATTTGAATAAAATCCCAGACCCTGTTCCTGCAGAGATACTGGAACTATAACTCCCAGGGCAAAAAGATCCTTGATACAATTTAAGAACACCTCTCTCTTTATCTGGTCTACAGATAATCTTGAGAGAAGAAACCTGCCTCTGGGAGGAAAAATCTTGAGTTCTATCTTGTACCCCTGAGATACAATTTCCACAGCCCACAGGTCTGGGACATCTCATATCCAAAGCTGAGCAAATTGAGAAAGCATGCCCCCTACTAGATCTGTTCCTGGATTGGGGGCCTGTAAGGAAGCATTCGTAATAAAGGAATTGGCTAACTTAAGAGCCTTAATCCTGTCCTGGATCTCCTCAAGAGGAGTATCTGTCTGAAAATAATCAGACAAGGCATCAAACCAGTAAGCTGCAGTGCTGGTAGCAGTAGCAATACACACCACAGGCTGCCATTGAAGACCCTGGTAAACATATATTTTCTTTAATAATGCCTCCAATTTCTTATCCATTGGATCCTTAAAAGAACAACTATCCTTGATGGGAATAGTGGTCCTTTTAGCCAAAGTGGAAATAGCTCCTTCCACCTTAAGAACCGTTTGCCATGACTCCTTAATAGAGTCAGCTATAGGAAACATTTTCTTAAAAATAGGAAATGGAGAAAAAAGAATACCAGGTATCTCCCTCTCCCGTGCAATAATCTCAGAAGCATGGTCTGGAACAGGAAATACCTCAACTGCAGAGGGAACATAAAAATACGTGTTCAGCTTACTAGACTTCTTAGGGTTAACAACGATAGTAGAATCGGAGTCATCCAAGGTAGCCAAAACCTCCTTAAGTAACAAGCGGAAGGTGTTCCAGCTTAAATCTGAAGGACACAACTTCAGCATCAGTAGAAGGAATTATACTGCCTGAATCCAAGATTTCACCCTCAGATGCACTCAAAGAATCATCATCCTCAGACTTCTGAGAGGAAATACTTTGATGAGCCACTTCAGGATCAGAAACCTTAGTTACTGTTTCTTTAAATTTCCTTTTGCGTTTTCCCTGCAGCATGGTAAAAACAGACAGCGCCTCAGATATCGCAGAAGATACCTGGGCAGCAATATTTTGCAAAGTAACCCCAGACGAAGCATGAGAGGAAACGCAGGGCACTGCATGTGCAGATGAATAGGATTGGGACACTTGAGGGACACAGCTGTGGCACATCTGAAACAGGAGGCTCCTGAACAGCATCCGCCTTAGCTAATGATGGCTCAGGGTCAAAAAGTCTATTTCTATAAGCTAAAGTTCTTTTAATAAATGAAGAACAAAAAGGTACTGGGGGTTTCCCCTGGGCATCAAAACATAAGCTACAGGTAACACATCCTGCACAGCCTCTTTATCCATAATACAAAAAAAAAAAGCAAAATAAAAAATCTAACTTTCTTCTTTTTTTTTTTTTAACTTTTTTTTTTAACTTTTTTTTAAATATCTTTTAACAAATGATATAATACAGAAAAAAAAACAACGCTCTTAAATAAATGCCTTTAAATTTACCAAATCAAGAAAATATACCCCAGGCAACACTCTACACCTCAGCAGAATTACTGAGGTGCCCTACCCGTCCTGCAACCTGCAGCAAACAGAGGATAAAAACATTTATTTTCATTCCCCCAATAAAAGTACATAATTCGTTACTAAAAACAGATCCTCACTGAGCCATTAATAAAATAAATAACTCATCACACTGACAGTGCCTGCAAAAACTGCCATAAAAACCTGCACCCTGACAGGAATAATAAAAAACGTCCCCCTGCATTGTTTCAGCTGAATAAGTGCCAAATGTTTCCCTGCTTACGTAGAAAAATAAAACTGGCACTTACCTTAATATTTATCTGTCTAGTAGTAGGACGGCTCACCTGGTTTGAGAGGATGCCATCCCTCACTGGGAGTTCTCCCTTGATGAATGACATAAGCCATAGCTGTGACATTGTCTGTCTGAATAACAAAATGTATGCTTACCTGATAAATGTATTTCTCTTGTGCTGTATCCAGTCCACGGGTTCATCCATTACTTGTGGGATATTCTCCTTCCCAACAGGAAGTTGCAAGAGGACACCCACAGCAGAGCTCTCTATATAGCTCCTCCCCTAACTGCCACCCCCAGTCATTCAACCGAAAACAAGCAAGAAAAAAGGAGAAACTATAGGGTGCAATGGTGACTGTAGTTTAAAAATAAAAAACACCTGCCTTAAAATGACAGGGCGGGCCGTGGACTGGATACACCACAAGAGAAATACATTTATCAGCATAAATTTTGTTTTCTCTTGTAAAGGTGTATCCAGTCAACGGGTTCATCCATTACTTGTGGGATACCAATACCAAAGCTTTAGGACACGGATGAAGGGAGGGACAAGGCAGGAACTTAAACGGAAGGCACCACTGCCTGTAAGACCTTTCTCCCAAAAATAGCCTCCGAAGAAGCAAAAGTATCGAATTTGTAGAATTTAGAAAAGGTATGAAGCGAAGACCAAGTCGACGCCTTACAAATCTGTTCAACAGAGGCCTCATGTTTAAAAGCCCATGTGGAAGCTACTGCTCTAGTAGAATGAGCTGTAATTCTTTCAGGAGGCTGCTGGCCAGCAGTCTCATAAGCTAAGCGGATTAAGCTTCTTAGCCAAAAAGAAACAGAAGTTGCCGAAGCCTTTTGGCCTCTCCTCTGTCCAGAGTAGACAACAAACAAAGGATATGTTTGACGAAAATCCTTCGTAGCTTGTAAATAAAACTTTAAAGCACGAACCACATCAAGATTGTGTAATGGATGTTCTTTGAAGAAGGATTAGGACATAATGAAGGAACAACAATCTCCTGATTGATATTCTTATTAGATACCACCTTAGTAAGAAACCCAGGTTTGGTACGTAAAACTACCTTATCTGCATGGAAAATCAGATAAGGGGAATCACACTGTAAAGCAGATAACTCAGAAACTCTTCGAGCCGAGGAGATAGCTACTAAAAACAGAACTTTCCAAGATAAAAGTTTAATATCTATGGAATGCAAAGGTTCAAACGGAACCCCTTGAAGAACTTTAAGAACTAAATTTAAACTCCATGGCGGAGCGACAGGTTTAAACACAGGCTTGATTCTAACCAAAGCCTGACAAAATGCCTGAACATCTGGAACCTCAGCCAGACGGTTGTGCAAAAGAATAGACAGAGCAGAAATCTGTCCCTTTAAGGAACTAGCTGACAATCCCTTCTCCAATCCTTCTTGGAGAAAGGATAATATCCTAGGAATCCTGACCTTACTCCATGAGTAACCCTTGGATTCACACCAATGAAGATATTTGCACCATATCTTATGATAGATTTTCCTGGTGACAGGCTTTCGAGCCTGAATTAAGGTATCAATGACTGACTCGGAAAAACAACGCTTTGATAAAATCAAGCGTTCAATCTCCAAGCAGTCAGACGCAGAGAAATTAGATTTGGATGTTTGAAGGGACCTTGAAGTAGAAGGTCCTGCCTCAGCGGCATAGTCCGTGGTGGAAGAGATGACATGTCCACCAGATCTGCATACCAAGTCCTGCCGAAGCTCTCTCCTGCTTGATCTTGGCAATCAGACGAGGGAGCAGAGGAAATGGTGGAAACACATAAGCCAGGCTGAAGGACCAGGGAGCTGCTAGAGCATCTATCAGCGCTGCCTGGGGATCCCTTGACCTGGACCCGTAACAAGGAAGCTTGGCGTTCTGACAAAACGCCATGAGATCCAGTTCTGGTTTGCCCCATAGTTGAATCAGCTGGGCAAATACCTCCGGATGGAGCTCCCACTCCCAAGGATGAAAAATCTGCCGACTTAGAAAATCCGCCTCCCAGTTCTCTACTCCTGGGATATGGATAGCTGAGAGATGGCAAGAGTGAACCTCTGCCCATAGAATTATCTTTGAAACCTCCAACATTGCCAGGGGGCTCCTTGTTCCCCCCTGATGGTTGATATAGGCTACAGTCGTGATGTTGTCCAACTGAAATCTGATGAACCTGACCGCAGCTAGCTGAGGCCAAGCCTGAAGAGCATTGAATATCGCTCTTAGTTCCAGAATGTTTATCGGAAGGAGGGCTTCCTCCTGAGTCCACGAACCCTGAGCCTTCAGGGAGTTCCAGACTGCGCCCCAGCCCAGAAGGCTGGCATCTGTCGTCACTATAGTCCATTCTGGCCTGCGGAAACTCATTCCCCTGGACAGATGGACCCGAGATAGCCACCAGAGAAGAGAATCCCTGGTCTCTTGATCCAGATTTATCCGAGGAGACAAATCTGTGTAGTCCCCATTCCACTGATTGAGCATGCAAAGTTGCAGTGGTCTGAGATGTAGGCGGGCAAACGGAACTATGTCCATTGCCGCTACCATTAGGCCGATTACTTCCATACACTGAGCCACTGACGGCCGAGAAGTGGAATGAAGAGCACGGCAGGAAGTTAGAAGTTTTGACAACCTGACCTCTGTCAGAAAAATTTTCATTTCTACTGAATCTATCAGTGTTCCTAGGAAGAAAACTCTTGTGAGAGGGGAGAGAGAACTCTTTTCTTCGCTCACCTTCCACCCGTGAGACCTCAGGAATGCCAGAATAATGTCCGTATGGGACTTGGTGATTTGAAAAGTCGACGCCTGTATCAGAATGTCGTCTAGGTAAGGAGCCACCGCTATGCCTCGTGGCCTTAGAACCGCCAGTAGGGACCCTAGAACCTTCGTAAAGATTCTTGGTGCCGTGGCTAACCCGAAGGGAAGAGCCACAAACTGGTAATGCCTGTCTAGGAAGGTGAACCTGAGGAACTGATGATGATCTCTGTGTATCGGAATGTGGAGATAAACATCCTTTAAGTCCATGGTAGTCATATATTGACCCTCCTGGATCATAGGTAGGATGGTTCGAATAGTCTCCATCTTGAAGGATGGGACCCTGAGAAATTTGTTTAGGATCTTGAGATCCAAGATTGGTCTGAAAGTTCCCTCTTTTTTGGGAACTATAAACAGATTTGAATAAAAACCCTGGCCCTGTTCCTCCCTTGGAACTGTGTGGATCACTCCCATAACCAGTAGGTCTTGAACGCAACGTAAGAATGCCTCTCTCTTAATCTGGTTTGCAGATAATTGTGAGAGATGAAATCTCCCTTTGGAGATGAAGCTTTGAAGTCAAGAAGATATCCCTGGGAAACAATCTCCAGAGCCCAGGGATCCTGGACGTCTCTTGCCCAAGCCTGGGCGAAAAGAGAAAGTCTGCCCCCAACTAGATCCGGTCCCGGATCAGGGGCTACTCCTTCATGCTGTCTTAGAGGCAGCAGCAGGTTTTATGGCCTGCTTCCCCTTGTTCCAAGCCTGGTTAGGTCTCCAGACTGGTTTGGACTGGGCAAAATTTCCCTCTTGATTTGCATTAGAGGAAGTTGAAGCTGCGCCACTCTTGAAGTTTCGAAAGGAACGAAAATTAGTCTGTTTGGTCCTTAATTTGTTGGACCTATCCTGAGGAAGGGCGTGACCTTTTCCTCCAGTAATATCAGAAATGAACTCCTTCAGTCCAGGCCCGAATAGGGTCTGCCCTTTGAAGGGGATGTTGAGAAGCTTAGACTTTGAAGTAAGGTCAGCTGACCAGGATTTAAGCCATAGCGCCCTACGCATCTGAATGGCAAAACCTGAATTATTAGCCATTAGCTTGGTTAAATGAAAAACGACATCAGAAATAAAGGAATTAGCTAAATTAAGAGCTTTAATCCTGTCTAGAATATCATCTAACGGGGTCTCCACCTGTAGAGCCTCCTCAAGAGACTCGAACCAGAAAGCCGCTGCAGCAGTGACTGGGGCAATGCATGCAAGAGGCTGGAGAATAAAACCTTGGTGTATAAAGATTTTCTTAAGGAAACCCTCTAATTTTTTATCCATTGGATCTAGGAAAGCACAACTGTCCTCGACGAGGATAGATGTACGCTTAGCTAGGGTAGAGACTGCTCCCTCCACCTTAGGGACTGTCTGCCACGAGTCCCGTGTTGCGGCATCTATGGAAAACATCTTTTTAAAAGCAGGAGGGGGAGAGAACGGTACACCTGGTCTATCTCATTCCTTGGTAATAATTTCTGAAAACCTCTTAGGGACTGGAAAAACGTCAGTGTAAACAGGCACTGCAAAGTATTTGTCCATTTTACACAATTTCTCTGGGACTACAATGGGGTCACAGTCATCCAGAGTCACTAAAACCTCCCTGAGCAACAAGCGGAGGTATTCAAGCCTAAATTTAAACGCTGTCATTTCAGAGTCAGACTGAAGTAACGCCTTCCCTGAATCAGAAATGTCACCCACAGTTAGAAGCTCTCCTGCTTCGACTTCTACATATTGTGAGGGTATATCGGACATAGCTACTAAAGCGTCAGAAAGCTCTGTATTTGTTCTAGCCCCAGAGCTGTCTTGCTTTCCTTGTAACCCTGGCAGTTTGGACAATACCTCTGTGAGGGTATTAGTCATAACCGCCGCCATGTCTTGTAAGGTAAACGCATTGGACGCGCTAGATGTACTTGGCGTCACTTGAGCGGGAGATATAGGTTCTGACACATGGGGAGAGCTAGGTGGTTTAACCTCCCTTTTGTCAGTCTGAGAAACCTCTGGTGATAAATCTTTAAATGCCATAATATGGTCTTTATAACTTATAGAAATATCAGTACATTTGGTACACATTCCAAGAGGGGGTTCCACAATGGCTTGTAAACATAATGAACAAGGAGTTTCCTCTATGTCAGACATGTTTAACAGACTAGTAATGAGACCAGCAAGCTTGGAAAACACTTTAATAAATGTGAAACAGCAATTAAACAAAAACATTACTGTGCCTTTAAGAGAAAAAAACTACCACATAAACTGCAAAAACAAAATTTATGCTTACCTGATAAATTTATTTTTCTTGTGGTGTATCCAGTCCACGGATTAATCCATTACTTTTGGGATATTCTCCTTAACAACAGGAAGCTGCAAGAGGACACCCACAGCAGAGCTGTCTATATAGCTCCTCTCCTAACTGCCACCTCCAGTCATTCGACCGAAGACAAGCAAGAGAAAGGAGAAACTATAGGGTGCAGTGGTGACTGTAGTTTAAAAATAAAAAACACCTGCCTTAAAATGACAGGGCGGGCCGTGGACTGGATACACCACAAGAGAAATAAATTTATCAGGTAAGCATAAATTTTGTTTTCTCTTGTAAGGTGTATCCAGTTCACGGATTCATCCATTACTTGTGGGATACCAATACCAAAGCTATAGGACACGGATGAAGGGAGGGACAAGGCAGGCGCTTAAACGGAAGGCACCACTGCCTGTAAGACCTTTCTCCCAAAAATAGCCTCCGAAGAAGCAAAAGTATCAAATTTGTAGAATTTAGAAAAAGTATGAAGCGAAGACCAAGTCGCCGCCTTACAAATCTGTTTAACAGAAGCCTCATTCTTAAAAGCCCCTGTGGAAGCTACCGCTCTAGTGGAATGAGCTGTAATTCTTTCAGGAGGCTGCTGGCCAGCAGTCTCATAAGCTAAGCGGATGTTTGACGAAAATCCTTCGTAGCTTGTAAATAAAATTTTAAAGCACGAAGCACATCAAGATTGTGTAATAGACGTTCCTTCTTTGAAGAAGGATTAGGACATAGTGAAGGAACAACAATCTCCTGATTGATATTTTTATTAGATACCACCTTAGGAAGAAAACCAGGTTTGGTACATAACACTACCTTATCTGCATGGAAAATGAGATAAGGGGAATCACATTGTAAAGCAGATAACTCCGAAACTCTTCGAGCCGAGGAGATAGCTACTAAAAACAGAACTTTCCAAGACAAAAGTTTAATATCTATGGAATGCAAAGGTTCAAACGGAACCCCTTGCAGAACCTTAAGAACTAAATTTAAACTCCATGGCGGAGCAACAGGTTTAAACACAGGCTTGATTCTAACTAAAGCCTGACAAAATGCCTGAACATCTGGATTAAGGTGTTAATGACCGAATCAGAGAAACCACGCTTTGATAAAATCAAACGTTCAATCTCCAAGCAGTCAGACGCAGAGAAAATAGATTTGGATGGTTGAACGGACCCTGAAGTAGAAGGTCC
Organism: Bombina bombina; assembly: GCF_027579735.1. Classification (NCBI taxonomy): domain Eukaryota; kingdom Metazoa; phylum Chordata; class Amphibia; order Anura; family Bombinatoridae; genus Bombina; species Bombina bombina. The sequence goes on from NC_069499.1 coordinate 1,142,168,900, forward strand.
TGCCTCAGCGGCAGAGTCCATGGTGGAAGAGATGACATGTCCACCAGATCTGCATACCAAGTCCTGCGTGGCCATGCAGGTGCTATCAAAATCACCGAAGCTCTCTCCTGCTTGATCTTGGCAATCAGACGAGGGAGCAGAGGAAACGGTGGAAACACATAAGCCAGGTTGAAAGCCCAAGGCGCTGCTAGAGCATCTATCAGCGCTGCTAGAGCATCTATCAGCGCTGCTAGAGCATCTATCAGCGCTGCCTTGAGATCCCTGGACCTGGATCCGTAACAAGGAAGCTTGGCGTTCTGACGAGACGCCATGAGATCCAGTTCTGGTTTGCCCCAAAGTTGAATCAACTGTGCAAATACCTCCGGATGGAGTTCCCACTCCCTCGGATGAAAAGTCTGCCGACTTAGAAAATCCTCCTCCCAGTTCTCTACTCCTGGGATATGGATAGCTTATAGATGGCAAGAGTGAACCTCTGCCCATAGAATTATTTTTGAAACCTCCAACATTGCTAGGGAACTCCTTGTTCCCCCTTGATGGTTGATGTAGGCTACAGTCGTGATATTGTCCGACTGAAATCTGATGAACCTGACCGCAGCAAGCTGAGGCCAAGCTTGAAGAGCATTAAATATCGCTCTTAGTTCCAGAATGTTTATCGGAAGGAGTGCCTCCTCCTGAGTCCACGAACCCTGAGCCTTCAGGGAGTTCCAGACTGCACCCCAGCCCAGAAGGCTGGCATCTGTCATTACTATTGTCCAATCTGACCTGCGGAAGGTCATACCCTTGGACAGATGGACCCTAGATAGCCACCAGAGAAGAGAATCCCTGGTCTCTTGACCCAGATTTAGTAGAGGGGACAAATCTGTGTAATCCCCATTCCACTGACTGAGCATGCAAAGTTGCAGCAGTCTGAGATGTAGGCAGGCAAACGGCACTATGTCCATTGCCTCTACCATTAAGCCGATTACTTCCATACACTGAGCCACTGAAGGGCGAGAAGTAGAATAAGGAACACGGCAGGAATTTAGAAGTTTTGACAACCTGGCCTCTGTCAGGTAAATCTTCATTTCTACAGAATCTATTAGAGTTCCTGGGAAGGAAACTCTTGTGAGAGGGGATAGAGAACTCTTTTCTTCGTTCACCTTCCACCCATGAGACCTCAGGAATGCCAGAACAATGTCTGTATGGGACCTGGCGATTTGAAAATTCGACGCCTGTATCAGAATGTCGTCTAGGTAAGGGGCTACTGCTATACCCCGCGGCCTTAGGACCGCTAGGAGTGACCCGAGAACTTTCGTAAAGATTCTTGGTGCCATAGCTAACCCAAAGGGAAGAGCCACAAACTGGTAATGCCTGTCTAGGAAGGCGAACCTGAGAAACCGATGATGATCTCTGTGTATCGGAATGTGAAGATAAGCATCCTTTAAGTCCACGGTAGTCATATATTGACCCTCCTGGATCAAAGGTAGGATGGTTCGAATAGTCTCCATCTTGAAGGATGGGACCCTGAGAAATTTGTTTAGGATCTTGAGATCTAAGATTGGTCTGAAAGTTCCCTCTTTCTTGGGAACCACAAACAGATTTGAATAGAAGCCTTGCCCCTGTTCCTCCTTTGGAACTGGGTGGATCACTCCCATAACTAGGAGGTCTTGAACACAATGTAAGAATGCCTCTCTCTTCATCTGGTTTGCAGATAATTGTGAGAGATGAAATCTCCCTTTTGGGGAAGAAGCTTTGAAATCCAGAAGATATCCCTGGGACACAATTTCTAACGCCCAGGGATCCTGGGCATCTCTTTCCCAAGCCTGGGCGAAGAGAGAAAGTCTGCCCCCTACTAGATCCGTTTCCGGATCGGGGGCTGGTCCTTCATGCTGTTTTAGAGGCAGCAGCAGGTTTTTTTGGCCTGCTTTCCTTTGTTCCAAGCCTGGTTAGGTCTCCCGACCGGCTTGGACTGGGCAAAATTTCCCTCTTGATTTGTATTAGAGGAAGTTGAAGCTGCGCCACTCTTTAAGTTTTGAAAGGAACGAAAATTAGTCTGTTTGGTCCTTAATTTGTTGGACCTATCCTGAGGAAGGGCGTGAGCTTTTCCTCCAGTAATATCAGAAATGATCTCCTTCAGTCCAGGCCCGAATAGGGTCTGCCCCTTGAAGGGAATGTTGAGAAGCTTAGACTTTGAAGTAAAGTCAGCTGACCAGGATTTGAGCCATAGCGCCCTACGCGCCTGAATAGCAAAACCTGAGTTTTTAGCCGTTAGTTTGGTTAAATGAACAACGGCGTCAGAAACAAATGAACTGGCTAGCTTAAGAACTTTAAGCTTGTCAAGGATATCATCCAACGGGGTTTCTACCTGTAGAGCCTCTTCTAGAGACTCAAACCAGAAGGCAGCAGCAGCAGTGACTGGGGCAATGCATGCAAGGGGCTGGAGAATAAAACCTTGTTGAATAAAAATTTTCTTAAGGTAACCCTCTAATTTTTTGTCCATTGGATCTAGAAAAGCACAACTGTCCTCGACAGGGATAGTTGTATGCTTCGCTAGAGTAGAGACTGCTCCCTCCACCTTAGGGACCGTTTGCCACAAGTCCCGTGTAGCGGCATCTATAGGAAACATATTTTTAAAATCAGGAGGGGGAGAGAACGGTACATATGGTCTATCCCATTCCTTAGTAATAATTTATGAAAACCTCTTAGGGATTGGAAAAACATCAGTGTAAACAGGCACTGCATAGTATTTGTCCATTTTACACAATTTCTCTGGGACTACAATGGCGTCACAGTCATCCAGAGTTGCTAAAACCTCCCTGAGCAACACGCGGAGTTGTTCAAGCTTAAATTTAAATGTAGACATATCAGAATCAGGTTGAAGTGTCTTCCCTGAATCAGAAAAATCACCCACAGATAGAAGCTCTCCTGCTTCAGGTTCTGCACATTGTGAGGGTATATCAGACATAGCTACTAAAGCATCAGAGAGCTCTGTATTTGTTCTAGCCCCAGAGCTGTCTCGCTTTCCTTGTAACCCTGGCAGTTTGGACAATACCTCTGTAAGTGTATAATTCATAACTGCCGCCATGTCTTGTAAAGTATACACTATGGGCGCGCTAGATGTACTTGGCGTCCCCTGAGCGGGAGTTATAGGTTCTGACACGCGGGGAGAGTTAGTCGGCATAACTTCCCCCTTGTCAATTTCCCCTGGTGATAAATCTTTTAAAGCCAGAATATGGTCTTTAAAATTTATAGTAAGATCAGTGCATTTGGTACACATTCTAAGAGGGGGTTCCACAATGGCTTCTAAACATAATGAACAAGGAGTTTCCTCTATGTCAGACATGTTTAACAGACTAGTAATGAGACCAGCAAGCTTGGAAAACACTTTAACAAATGTGAAAAAGCAGAATATAAAAAACGGTACTGTGCCTTTAAGGGAAAAAAACAAACACATAAACTGCAAAACAGTGAAAAAAAGCAGTAAACTCTACGAAATTTTTACAGTGTGTATAAAAGACTAAAATAGCATTGCACCCACTTGCAAATGGATGATTAACCCCTCAGGCTCAAAAACGAAGCAGAAAAACGGTAAAACCGTTATAAACAGTCACAAGCAAACTGCCACATCTCTACTGTGGCTCCTACCTGCCCATAAAACGACTTTTGCAGGCACAAAAACCCTTTACAGAGGTCCTATATGTCAGGGGACTGCTTCAGGGAAGCTGGATTTCTCAGATTGTAAAAACTACTGCGCAATTAGAGTGCAAAAATAGGCCCCTCCCACCATGCACTCAAAGTGAAAGGGCCCTAAATAACTACTCCTAGGAGAAATCTAGTCAGCCATGTGGAAAACTAGGCCCCAAATAAAGATTTAGAAAAGAAAATTACAGCGCTAAAATCTAAAGGTTTATCTTGAGCCACTCTCCTACCACCTCCCCTAGATGGCTGAATGAAAGAACTTAACAAAAAAACGTAAATGAGAGGGCGCTAAAAGCTAAGAGAAACCAACACACTTAATCTACATTAATTAAGCATCTATAGTAAAGAAGACAATACACCAAGTAATTTGAAAGGATTTACTATCAAAAAAAATTAATAAAGTTTCACAATATGCGGGACGTCTCCCTGCAACAATAAAAATAAAAATAAAATAAATCAGAAGAAAAATACTATATGGAATACCACCCAAAAATTAAGAAATATAGAAAATGAAAAGATGAAAAAATGAAAAAATATATCAAAAATCAAAAATCAAAAAACAAAAAACAAAAATTTTTTAAAAGGCAATATTGTTGGCTAAGAGAATGTCCAAGGTAACTTCAAATGTTCCTCTTTGTTGCTGGGGGATCCAGTGTGTATCAAAGATGGAAAACAAATGTTGCTGATATAATAGTTACTCCTTATGTTTGTATCAACTCCTCAAGTGTTAACACTTATAGCAATTATTTCCCATAATTTTATGTGTTGGCCAAAATACTGCTTCAATGTATGCAGAATGTTATGTGTAGGCCAAAATACTGCTTCAATATATGCAAAATGTGCAGTAGGTGGGACTTTGTTTATGAAGAATTGTATATTTGGATCACTACAGATAAATAAATATTGACTCTATGAGCCTTGTTCGATAGTCACTGATTATTAGTATTTGTATACACTTCTCACCTTAACAGCCTGCTATATGACATTTTACTTGGCAAAATTTACTTATACTTTTTACCTGAACTTTTCCTCGCCAAGCGCGATGACACTCTTATGCGGCTGTATGCCAGATGATCGCTTGTGACAGGCAGCTTGGGGTAATACCGGAATCTTTACCTCACCAAGTTCGATGGCAATCTTGAACGGCTGTATATCAGATGACTACACTTGACAGGCAGCTGGGGTAATGCCGGAATCTTTCCTTCTCCGAAACCGTTACCTCTCCAGTCAGCGTCTTTACAGATCTTCGCCTCCGTTGGTTGTATGCAGCTGTAGCAAAAGGGTAATCAGCTGGGCTGATATTTTGAAGCAACCTCCGCTCTTAGCGTGTTTCACGCGCGGGTAATCCACTAGGTACCTAGTTGTAAGTTCTTGTCAGGGTCAGCAACTCTCTTTCTCTACGCGTTTCACCCGTGTAGATGGGCTTTCTCAAGATGACAGTTGCTCCCGGAACTCATGTTTAAAAATCCGCTGCTGTGTTTCAATTGGATGATCATTTTCCTCAATTAGATCTTAAGGTGAGTTGCTTGTTAAGGTGGTATGTAGAGATCCAAAGCAAAACTTCTTTGTTGCAACATTTGAATATTCATCATTTAAAGGAATTTTCTATAAGTTTTTTCTGACCCCAGGAAGTTTCAATTATTTGACATAGGTTATATCCGTACATAATTATTGCAATCCGTACATAATTAATATAAAGTGCTAAATGCATTAGCAGAAAAAACATAAAAACATTAACAGAAAAAACGTTATCAGGGTGGTATATTCCATTAGGCGGTATTCCAAAGTTTAAAATTTTTTTATTAAATTCACTCTATAGTTTAAACAATTTTCTCTGAATAGAAGAAGTTAGTAATCAGATTGTACTCTGTATTCTTTACTGAGATAAATAAAATGGACTTTATTCATTAGAATTTGTTCTCCTAAAGGTACATTTTAAGATGTATAGTAGTACTATTAAATTGTCCATGCCTGGCTTTGTAATAGAATTATGTTTTTGTTTTTTGTAGTACATATTATTAAAAATCTGGGAGAGTTATTTATATATAAAAACAGAGGATGTGAATTGGTCACTTTGGGCTTATGTTTTACATATCGTCTATAATTTTGGGGGGTCTCTCTTGCTTTTAAACTCCTAGAAATGGTGATAGGTCCATTTCTGAGTTCAGACCTCTTGGATGGAGGGTGTCAAATCGATATATGAGCTCAGATTCCTTCTTTAATAACTTTTTTTCAAAATTGCCCCCTCTCCAGTCTCCTCTTACTATATGTATACCCCAAAATTTGAAGTGTTGCAGACTATTATTGTGGGTTTCCCTAAAATGCTTATAGAGATGGGTATCCAGATTACCCTTTTCGATGTTGCAGAGATGCTCTCTAATCCTATCTCGTAGCATTCTAGTGGTTTCACCAATATAAAATAAATTACAAGAGCATTTAATAAGGTATACCACCCCTTTTTGTGAGCATCTAATAATATCTTTAATATTGTAATCTTCTCCTGTTTTTGTTATATGAACCTTGCTACTTTTATTGCTGTATCTGCAAGCCCTACATAGATGACAGGGGAAGAACCCTTTTAAATTGTGGCCTTGTAAATCTCGATCAATTAAGCTGGTTCCCTCTTTCTTTAGTTCACTTGGTGCCAGAATTTGTTTTAAGTTTTTTGCTTTCCTAAATATAATTTTTGGTTTATAAGCTACCATATCTCCTATTAAAGGATCTTTTTTGACTATGTGCCAATGTTTATTTATTGCTTTCCTTATTGCTTGATGGTTTTCACTATAGTCAGTAATGAATGCTACATGGTATTCTTTATTATCAGTTTGAACATTAGACATGCTTTTATCTTTATATTGAAGAAGAGTGCTTCTTTCTGTTGTTGCTGCTCTATTAATGGCTCCTTCCAGTTCTTGCTCTGAATAACCCCTATCATAGAATCTTTGTTGCAAGATGTTAGTCTGTGTCTGGAAATCAATTTGTCTGGAGCAATTTTTCTTAATTCTAAGAAATTGTCCTGTTGGTATATTCTCTTTCCATCTCTTATGATGGCAACTTTTCTTATGCACATAATTATTGCAATCAACCTTTTTAAAAAATGTTCTTGTTGCAATATTGCCATCATCTATAAATAGTTCTAGATCTAAAAACGAGATCGAGGTCATACTGTACTCATAGGTAAAGTGTAGACCTCTATCATTAATGTTCATTGCTTGAAAAAAGAGTTTTAAATTATCCTCGGATCCTCGCCATATAATTAGAATGTCATCTATGTACCGTTTGAAGAGCACGAGGTCCGCGCCAAATTCATGTGTGTTGAGAAAATGGTCTTCCCAATCACCCATGAAGATATTAGCATAACTTGGCGCGAACCTCGTGCCCATCGCGGTACCTTCGAGCTGGAGATAGTATTTCCCATTGAATTCGAAGTAGTTATTCTCCAAAATAAATTTTATCCCTTTCAGGATAAATTGACTTAGCTGTGTACGGACATTGGCATCTTTGCTGAGAATGTTTTCCACAGCTTGTATGCCTTTATTGTGGTCTATGACTGTATACAATGAGGTAACATCGCTTGTGGCGAGAATAAAGTTATCCTCCCATCTAATATTTTCCACCAATTGGTATACCTTATTAAATGCTCTTGTAATTTATTTTATATTGGTGAAACCACTAGAATGCTACGAGATAGGATTAGAGAGCATCTCTGCAACATCGAAAAGGGTAATCTGGATACCCATCTCTATAAGCATTTTAGGGAAACCCACAATAATAGTCTGCAACACTTCAAATTTTGGGGTATACATATAGTAAGAGGAGACTGGAGAGGGGGCAATTTTGAAAAAAAGTTATTAAAGAAGGAATCTGAGCTCATATATCGATTTGACACCCTCCATCCAAGAGGTCTGAACTCAGAAATGGACCTATCACCATTTCTAGGAGTTTAAAAGCAAGAGAGACCCCCCAAAATTATAGACGATATGTAAAACATAAGCCCAAAGTGACCAATTCACATCCTCTGTTTTTATATATAAATAACTCTCCCAGATTTTTAATAATATGTACTACAAAAAACAAAAACATAATTCTATTACAAAGCCAGGCATGGACAATTTAATAGTACTACTATACATCTTAAAATGTACCTTTAGGAGAACAAATTCTAATGAATAAAGTCCATTTTATTTATCTCAGTAAAGAATACAGAGTACAATCTGATTACTAACTTCTTCTATTCAGAGAAAATTGTTTAAACTATAGAGTGAATTTAATAAAAAAATTTTAAACTTTGGAATACCGCCTAATGGAATATACCACCCTGATAACGTTTTTTCTGTTAATGTTTTTATGTTTTTTCTGCTAATGCATTTAGCACTTTATATTAATTATGTACGGATTGCAATAATTATGTACGGATATAACCTATGTCAAATAATTGAAACTTCCTGGGGTCAGAAAAAACTTATAGAAAATTCCTTTAAATGATGAATATTCAAATGTTGCAACAAAGAAGTTTTGCTTTGGATCTCTACATACCACCTTAACAAGCAACTCACCTTAAGATCTAATTGAGGAAAATGATCATCCAATTGAAACACAGCAGCGGATTTTTAAACATGAGTTCCGGGAGCAACTGTCATCTTGAGAAAGCCCATCTACACGGGTGAAACGCGTAGAGAAAGAGAGTTGCTGACCCTGACAAGAACTTACAACTAGGTACCTAGTGGATTACCCGCGCGTGAAACATGCTAAGAGCGGAGGTTGCTTCAAAATATCAGCCCAGCTGATTACCCTTTTGCTACAGCTGCATACAACCAACGGAGGCGAAGATCTGTTAGATCTAGAACTATTTATAGATGATGGCAATATTGCAACAAGAACATTTTTTAAAAAGGTTGATTGCAATAATTATGTGCATAAGAAAAGTTGCCATCATAAGAGATGGAAAGAGAATATACCAACAGGACAATTTCTTAGAATTAAGAAAAATTGCTCCAGACAAATTGATTTCCAGACACAGACTAACATCTTGCAACAAAGATTCTATGATAGGGGTTATTCAGAGCAAGAACTGGAAGGAGCCATTAATAGAGCAGCAACAACAGAAAGAAGCACTCTTCTTCAATATAAAGATAAAAGCATGTCTAATGTTCAAACTGATAATAAAGAATACAATGTAGCATTCATTACTGACTATAGTGAAAACCATCAAGCAATAAGGAAAGCAATAAATAAACATTGGCACATAGTCAAAAAAGATCCTTTAATAGGAGATATGGTAGCTTATAAACCAAAAATTATATTTAGGAAAGCAAAAAACTTAAAACAAATTCTGGCACCAAGTGAACTAAAGAAAGAGGGAACCAGCTTAATTGATCGAGATTTACAAGGCCACAATTTAAAAGGGTTCTTCCCCTGTCATCTATGTAGGGCTTGCAGATACAGCAATAAAAGTAGCAAGGTTCATATAACAAAAACAGGAGAAGATTACAATATTAAAGATATTATTAGATGCTCACAAAAAGGGGTGGTATACCTTATTAAATGCTCTTGTAATTTATTTTATATTGGTGAAACCACTAGAATGCTACGAGATAGGATTAGAGAGCATCTCTGCAACATCGAAAAGGGTAATCTGGATACCCATCTCTATAAGCATTTTAGGGAAACCCACAATAATAGTCTGCAACACTTCAAATTTTGGGGTATACATATAGTAAGAGGAGACTGGAGAGGGGGCAATTTTGAAAAAAAGTTATTAAAGAAGGAATCTGAGCTCATATATCGATTTGACACCCTCCATCCAAGAGGTCTGAACTCAGAAATGGACCTATCACCATTTCTAGGAGTTTAAAAGCAAGAGAGACCCCCCAAAATTATAGACGATATGTAAAACATAAGCCCAAAGTGACCAATTCACATCCTCTGTTTTTATATATAAATAACTCTCCCAGATTTTTAATAATATGTACTACAAAAAACAAAAACATAATTCTATTACAAAGCCAGGCATGGACAATTTAATAGTACTACTATACATCTTAAAATGTACCTTTAGGAGAACAAATTCTAATGAATAAAGTCCATTTTATTTATCTCAGTAAAGAATACAGAGTACAATCTGATTACTAACTTCTTCTATTCAGAGAAAATTGTTTAAACTATAGAGTGAATTTAATAAAAAAATTTTAAACTTTGGAATACCGCCTAATGGAATATACCACCCTGATAACGTTTTTTCTGTTAATGTTTTTATGTTTTTTCTGCTAATGCATTTAGCACTTTATATTAATTATGTACGGATTGCAATAATTATGTACGGATATAACCTATGTCAAATAATTGAAACTTCCTGGGGTCAGAAAAAACTTATAGAAAATTCCTTTAAATGATGAATATTCAAATGTTGCAACAAAGAAGTTTTGCTTTGGATCTCTACATACCACCTTAACAAGCAACTCACCTTAAGATCTAATTGAGGAAAATGATCATCCAATTGAAACACAGCAGCGGATTTTTAAACATGAGTTCCGGGAGCAACTGTCATCTTGAGAAAGCCCATCTACACGGGTGAAACGCGTAGAGAAAGAGAGTTGCTGACCCTGACAAGAACTTACAACTAGGTACCTAGTGGATTACCCGCACATGAAACACGCTAAGAGCGGAGGTTGCTTCAAAATATCAGCCCAGCTGATTACCCTTTTGCTACAGCTGCATACAACCAACGGAGGCGAAGATCTGTAAAGACGCTGACTGGAGAGGTAACGGTTTCGGAGAAGGAAAGATTCCGGCATTACCCCAGCTGCCTGTCAAGTGTAGTCATCTGATATACAGCCGTTCAAGATTGCCATCGAACTTGGTGAGGTAAAGATTCCGGTATTACCCCAAGCTGCCTGTCACAAGCGATCATCTGGCATACAGCCGCATAAGAGTGTCATCGCGCTTGGCGAGGAAAAGTTCCGGTAAAAAGTATAAGTAAATTTTGCCAAGTAAAATGTCATATAGCAGGCTGTTAAGGTGAGAAGTGTATACAAATACTAATAATCAGTGACTATCGAACAAGGCTCATAGAGTCAATATTTATTTATCTGTAGTGATCCAAATATACAATTCTTCATAAACAAAGTCCCACCTACTGCACATTTTGCATATATTGAAGCAGTATTTTGGCCTACACATAACATTCTGCATACATTGAAGCAGTATTTTGGCCAACACATAAAATTATGGGAAATAATTGCTATAAGTGTTAACACTTGAGGAGTTGATACAAACATAAGGAGTAACTATTATATCAGCAACATTTGTTTTCCATCTTTGATACACACTGGATCCCCCAGCAACAAAGAGGAACATTTGAAGTTACCTTAGATTGGACATTCTCTTAGCCAACAATATTGCCTTTTAAAAATTTTTTGTTTTTTGTTTTTTGATTTTTGATTTTTGATATATTTTTTCATTTTTTCATCTTTTCATTTTCTATATTTCTTAATTTTTGGGTGGTATTCCATATAGTATTTTTCTTCTGATTTATTTTATTTTTATTTTTATTGTTGCAGGGAGACGTCCCGCATATTGTGAAACTTTATTAATTTTTTTTGATAGTAAATCCTTTCAAATTACTTGGTGTATTGTCTTCTTTACTATAGATGCTTAATTAATGTAGATTAAGTGTGTTGGTTTCTCTTAGCTTTTAGCGCCCTCTCATTTACGTTTTTTTGTTAAGTTCCCAAATAAAGATTTATCACCCTCAGTAAAAAACGTTTTTTATATATCATGCAAACGTTTAACATACTAAGTAATAAGAGCAAGTAACATGAATATTACCCTTTACTGCAAGCATGATCCCAGTCGTTTGTTAAATCACTGTAATCAGGCTTACCTTAAATATATCAGGCACTGTCAGCATTTTCTAGACCTTATCATCTCTCTAGAAAAAAATATACTGAACATACCTCAGAGCAGTTAATTCTGCAGGCCATTCCCCCAGCTGAAGTTTTCCCATACTCTTCAGTTATGTGTGAGAACAGCAGTGGACCTTAGTTACAACCTGCTAAGATCATCAAAAACCTCAGGCAAAACTCTTCTTCTAATTTCTGCCTGAGGTAAAAACAGTACAACGCCGGTACCGTTTAAAAATAACAAACTTTTGATTGAAGATAAACTACACTATTCACCACATATCTCTTGATACTTCCTTTCTTGTCGAGAGCTGCAAGAGAATGACTGGAGGTGGCAGTTAGGGGAGGAGCTATATAGACAGCTCTGCTGTGGGTGTCCTCTTGCAGCTTCCTGTTGGGAAGGAGAATATCCCACAAGTAATGGATGAATCCATGGACTGGATACACGTTACAAGAGAAACAGTGTTAAAAAGTAGTAAACTCTATGACATTTTTACAGTGTGTATAAGGGACTAAAGCAGCATTGCACCCACTTGCAAATGGATGATTAACCCTTTAGGCCCCAAACCGGATTTGAAAACCGTTAAAACCGTTAATAAACAGTCAAACACACTACCACAGCTCTGCTGTGGCTCCTACCTGCCCTTAAACACGATTTTTGCAGGAAAAAAACCTCTATAGTGGTCCTAGATGCCAGAGGACTCCTTTTAGGGAAGCTGGATGTCTCAGTCTGAATATCAACTGCGCATTTAGAGCGTGAAAATAGGCCCCTCCCACCATGCACTCCTAGGAGTAATCTGACTAGCCATGTGGAAAACTAGGCCCCAAATAAAGATTTATCACCCTCAGAGAAAAAACGTTTTTTCTATAAACCATGCAAACGTTTTGACACTAAGTAATATGAGTATTAACATGAATATTACCCTTTTTTGTAAGCATGATCCCAGTCGTTGTTAAATCACTGCATCAGGCTTACCTGAAATATACAAGGCTCTGTCAGCATTTTCTAGACCTTATCATCTCTGTAGAAATAAATATACTGAACATACCTTAAAGCAGGTAATCTGCAAACCGTCCCCCCAACTGAAGTTTTCTTTCCATACTCTTCAGTTATGTGTGAGAACAGCAATGGACCTTAGTTACAAACCGCTAAGATCATCAACCTCCAGGCAGATTCTTCTTCTAATTTCTGCCTGAGAGTAAAACAGTACAACGCCGGTACCGTTTAAAAATAACAAACTCTTGATTGAAGGTAAAAACTACACTAAGTCACCACATCTCTCTTACACTTCCTATATTGTCGAGAGTTGCAAGAGAATGACTGGGGGTGGCAGTTAGAGGAGGAGCTATATAGACAGCTCTGCTGTGGGTGTCCTCTTGCAACTTCCTGTTGGGAAGGAGAATATCCCACAAGTAATGGATGAACCCGTGGACTGGATACACCTTTACAAGAGAAATATACATATATCTTTATATGTGTGTATATATGTATTTATATGTATATACATACACACATTTAAACATATACAGTCATGGCCAAAAATATTGGCACCCCTGCATTTCTGTCAGATAATGCATCACTTCGTCCACAAAATTGTTGCAATTACATATGTTTAAGTATTCTCATGTTTATTTCTTTTGTTTGTATTGGTATGACACAAAAATGTGGAGAAAAAAAAGTCAAATAAACTATTGGAATTGCTCAACCTGGCCACCAGGAGGAGGCAAAGGTACCCCAAACAAAGCATAAATATCCCTCCCACTCCCCCTACCCTCTTAGTAGTTCAGGCTAAGGATAAAGAAGGCATTTGACCTAGAAGAGGTTGAATTTAGTACTGATTGGGGTAAAGCCCTATCTGATTGCTCCATGACCCTCATTAAGATACTTATCAAATATAGAGAATATAAACTCAAAAAAAGTAAACATAGCTATCGAAGCATTATTACCTAAAATACAGACATTTAAAAGTGAGGAAAAGTGGAATACACTCAACAACAATATTCAAAAGAGAAATGAAAAATTAAACAAAGAAATTGAACTTATTAAATATAAAACACTGTGCAGACACATGGATGATTATAAGAATAACCAGGTTTATTCTTATAAAAAAGCGCAAAGCAATAATATACTTAAAAGCGTAAAATTTAACACTGAAAATACGAATAAACCCCACAAACCCAATTCATATGTACATAAGGAACATAAAGATATCTATCATGGAAACGACCAATACAGAAACAAACAGAAACCACAGAATAATAACACATACTATACACCATCTAATATCCATGATAGAACAGAACAAGGTAGACCTTCCACCTTCATTCAGCCCAGAACATTTAGATAACACAAGCCCCATCACTGTACATATTCATCCCCCAGACATTATAATTATACATCTGACAGGACCGACGATTTTGATCATCCATCACGGAGACAGCACTATCAATCTACAAATCATGAGAACTATAACCATAATGAAGCACAGGGGGATTCACATAGGGATTTACATAGACAATATAACGAACCCAAAAAGCCTGAACCATTTACTCACAATAGATATGAGCCCCTACTACAACATAGGGATTCAGATTCAGATTGGCACCATCAGGGTGCAAGACCCAGACAACATACGTTCCCTAATAATGAACATAGAAACCAATATCGCCATACTAATAATTTTTTAGAGAGGGAAAGGGGAGCACCCCTAGTTCCAGATCCCCATATTTATTACAGAACAAGGGAAAAACCCTCAACATACAATCAGACAGATCCAAAACAGACTCCTCAGAACCAAAAAAGAAAAAGAACAAGCGAGGAGCAAGAGGCGGAAGAGCAATACAGATAGATAGAGCTAGGAAAGAAGAACAGACAAATAAGAAGAGGGAGAGCATCTACAATTTATCCTAAATAATAATGAAGTCAACCTTATAGCAAAGGGTTTGAATTACGCCCCTTAAGTGTGCTCCAAAGAAATTCCAAACCTACATAGACTTACAACAGTACATCAGGAAATGAACCCTTAAACGCTACTTCATCAAACACCCTCCCGCCCCTCTGAATGTACGTCAATACACTAGTGATAACTCAGGTCAATATATCATTGATGAATTAAATACAACTAATAGAGAGAATGCTCAGATTGCAGTAAAAAGGGAACTAGAAAAAGAAAATGTATGCTTACCTGATAAATGTATTTCTTTTTTGACACGATGATTCCACGGATCATCTTAATTACTACTGGGAATACCTCTCCTACCCTGCAGGAGGCGGCAAAGAGCAATATAGCAAAACTGTTAAATAGCTCCTCCCCTCCCTCCCACTCCAGTCATTCAACCAAAATTAAGAAGGGAAAGGAAAAAAAAAAAAGGTGCAGAGGTGTCTGAAGTTTATAAAAAACAACCTGTCTTCCAAAAAAGTAAAGCAAAGTACATAATAAAAACAAGAAGGACTTCTACATAAATGCGATAGAGCAAGTAAATACAGGAAGCAAAGGTGGTAGTAGACTTTTGGAACTGAGGGAAAGGCAAACTTTTTGGATCTATACACTGAACACACTAGAACCTAATGGTCTGAATAAGACCATTAGTTCCCTTATGCCACCCAGCTGGATTTTATTGTAGAGGGCAAAGGGAGCGCAGGCAAGTGTGAGTAAGTGTAGGTTTGATAGAACTGCAAACAGGTTAATACTCCAGCAACACACACTCTTGCAACTATTTGAATAGAAAAAACTTAGGACTGTCCAGGTTTTCAATACTCTGATACCCTCAGTGTACATAATATAATGTAAGCCTGTGAGAGTCACTGCAAACATCTATACATATAACCTTTATATAATAAAAGGGATCCCCATTAGGCTCCATATATTTATTATTCATAAAACAGAAGAGACCACTATTATTACATTCCACCCTTGGCTAGGGTAACCTTAGCCCCTTTCGAAACGTATAGCCAATTAAAACACTACTGCATGCCCCATAAGAATGGACTAATGCTATACAACATATTGGTGTTATACATAAAATTAATGTACATGTAGTAAAAGCATACATATACACAATGCAGACAAATGCTACTAATCCAGGGACCTCCTTTTAGGCACAAGCAATGACTACTTCACTCATATATATATAAACGTGAGGAGGGAAGAGAGAAAATAAATTGTTTGGTTCTAAGGTATAAAATAGGTGATACTTTTAATAGGACAAAAACATTTATGTAGGATGTATCACATTAAAGGGATACTCAGGCTTTATTAAATTTTCATGATTCAGATACAGCATGTAATTTTAAACAACTTTCCAATTTACTTCCATTAAAAAAAATGTGCACAGTCTTTTATCTTTACACTTTTTTTGAGTCACCAGCTCCTACTGAGCATGTTCAAGAACTCAGACTATACGTATATGCATTTGTGATTGGCTGATTGCTATCACATGGTACAGGGGGAGTGGAAATATACATAACTTTAAAATGTGTTAGAAAAGAATCTACTACTCATTTGAAATTCAGAGTAAATGCTATTGCATTGTCTTGTTATCTTGCATTTGTTGTTTATGCAAATCTGCTGTGTTTACTGGTCCTTTAAGGTTTTATACATCTAATCATAAACCCATAGTTACTGTGCTCTAAACATCTAAGAGCTAAATATGATAGTAAAGTACCAGCAGTAAGGTGGCTGGGCTTGTTTACATAGTACTAAAAGGTCCTGGTAATAGACTTATTTTTTTCCAAATGTATGAAACAGATATAGTATTACTAGGATATAAACGTTGAATCAGGGTGTATTACTTTAAGGTTTTGATACATTTTCACAAACACCCGTAGCCATTGTGCTTTAAACAGACATGAGCTAAATAAGATATATAAAGAACTAACACTAAGCTTGATGTGTGCGCACATAAAATATTAAAAGGTCTTTTAAACAGAATCAGCACCAGCCAATGTTAATGTCTAGTGAGGGCACTCGCCAGTAAGGAACAGGGAGGACATGGCTATACAGCTAATGAGCCCAGGAACGCTATATAAATCGGATAGGATGGAGGCGGCCCCTACCTCTGATGAAGCAACCAATGGTGTTGCAAAACGTGTTTGACTCCGTCCCCTGCACTAAACACTTTATTGAAATACCGGAGCCAACTGGTAGCTAGACATCGCATACATTACAGTGCGATCTGGTAATAAATACTCAAGCCCGGTTTTCATAAAGATTTTATACAAAATAGAGCAGCACTGTAACAGTCTAATAACCTGGCATGAATCGATATATGCTGGCTATGAACCACTAACACTGCTTATTTGTTTCAGCCTCCAAAGGAGGCGTTTTTAACTTCTGCCCTGCACACTGGTTTTAAACGAAAGTTTTAAAGAACTGTATACCTATATTGTGTGTGTGTATATACATGTTAATCTACCCATTAAATTGTAATATTTTATACACTGGGTTCATATGGCCTCTTTAACCTAAGAGCTCCCTTACTGTACATGAGAGCTATACACCCAAGTCTCTGCTGTATTGTGGGACAGTATTCCTGGCTATAACTGGAATAAGGGGACTTCAGCAGAAACAGCACAAGGAGATCATAAAGAGAGATCACCTCTAACCAAGTGTCTTATCCATACTTCATACTGGAAGAGGTTGAATCACGTGAGTGTGCATTTATTAATTTATTAATTTATTTTAGTGAATAACATTGATACAAACAATCTTCACTAGGAGTGCCCCCTTTGTGCGCTTGTCCACTCTCTATCGTTTCAGAACAACCTGGGGAGGATCTTCTCTTTGAATAGGAAACTCCCATTTTGGACGCAGCAGATGAAATTAGAGGCATTTGGGGAACTGTCACACATCCTGCTAAAAATCGGACATTATTGTGGACTGCCCTACCATTCTCCACTTTTGCTGGACTGGTCTTGTAACCAAGTGGTATAAGTAAGAGGCTTACTGGTGGCTAATTATAATATCCACATTGTATGATTTATTACTTACTACTAAAAGTATATACATACACGTATATTACACTATTGTACTAAGTTATTGTTCCCTGGTTCAACTCTAAGTATCAGAACAACATCCCTAAGCGCAGACATACCCCTTTGTTGTAAAATATATATATATATATATATATTTGAACACAGGCCTAATTCTCACAATAGCCTGACCAAAGGACAAAACAGCTGGCAACCTAGCCAACCTTTTATGAAGTAAAACAGAAAGGGCAGAGATCTGACCCTTAAGTGAACAACCCGAAAGGCCTTTCTCTAAGCCTTCTGGAGAAACAAAAGAGGAACCTTCACCTTATGCCAGGGAAAACCTTGTTCTTCACACCAAGACAAGTAGGTTCACCAAACCTTGTGATAAATGCGTCTAGTCACAGATTTACAAGCCTAAATTAAAGTATCAATGACCTTGTCAGAGAAACCTCTCCTGGACAATACTAAGTGTTCAATCCCCATGCAGTCAGCCTCAGAATCTAGATTTTGATGATAAAACGGACCAGAAGGTCTTGTCTCTGAGGCATTCTCCAGGGAGGAG
Organism: Bombina bombina; assembly: GCF_027579735.1. Classification (NCBI taxonomy): domain Eukaryota; kingdom Metazoa; phylum Chordata; class Amphibia; order Anura; family Bombinatoridae; genus Bombina; species Bombina bombina. Next base: position 1,142,187,015 of record NC_069499.1, read on the forward strand.
CAGATGACATCTACATGAGATCTGCAAACCAAGTTCTGCATGGCCACGCTGGAGCAATCAGAAACGCGGAGACGCCTTCATGTTTTACTTGTAGGAAGGAAGAGGAATAGGAAGAAAGACATAAACAAGACTGTATAAATAAAAGGAGAGAAGCGCTCAACCTTGGAACGAACAATAGCATAATAGCTTGTTCTATGGCTAGTTACCACCCAAGACGCAGCCTCTTTTTGCTCAATATGTGCTTTTCACAGAGAAGAACTTTCCTGAAGCATATCAGTCTGATCCTGACTTAACAGGTACAGACATACTGCAACCAGCTTGGAACGACTCTGATATGTCAGAAAGATCTTCATGGATAGTAAATAGATGATAGTTCAGAGAAAAACAACCATGGTACTGGGGAACAGGGAAATCTTTTCTAGATTTATATTCCATTCAAGAGTTCGCGAAGACACAGAAGAGACTCCGTCTGGTTTCTTGCCAAAGGAAAAGATGGAGCTTAAACCAAGATATCGCCCAGGTACGGAGCTACAGCAATACCCTGAGATCTGGCCACTGCTAGGAGAGCTCCCAAAATCTTTGTGAAAATTCTCTGAGCAGTAGCTAAGCCAAATGGCAAGGCTATGAACTGGAAATGTTGGTCCAGGAATGCGAACCTCAGAAACTGAAAATGATCCTTGTGGATCGGAACATGGAGGTATGCATACTTCAAATCGATTGTGGGCATGAACTGTCCCTCCTGGATTAAGGGAAGGATGGACCTGATAGACTCCATTTTGAAGGAGGGGACCCTGAGAAACTTGTTAAGACATTTTAAGTCTAGAAATGGGTGATAAGTTTTTGGGAACTACAAAGATTTGAGTAAAAACCCTGACCGCTTTCTGATGAGGGCACCGGGACGATTTCTCCCAAGGAGAAGAGATCCAAAACACAGTCTAAAAAGGCTGTTCTTTTCTCTGGTCTTGAGGGACGAGATTTGAACCCTATCTTGAAACCCTGGGAAACAACGTCTAATACCCAGGGACCCTGAACGTCTTGGGCCCTAGACTCTAGGAAAAAAAAACAGTCTCCCCCCTACTTGATCCGTTCCCAGATCGGGGGCTGGCCCTTCATGCAGATTTGTTATCTGTAGTCTTCTTGGCTTGTCTGGGACTTGTCCCTTAGTTCTCACCTTCTTATACTGGGGAAGGAAGGCACCCTTCCCTCCTGTTACCGTGGACATGATGGAGTCCAGGCCTGGCCCTTGAATGGTAAGAAAAGAAGTCTGATCTTATATACTATATCTGCAGACCAAGACTTTAACCAAAGAGCTCTACGCGACAAGACAGCAAAACCTGAAGTCTTAGCATTCAGAAGGACAGTTTACATATTAGCATCACAAATAAAGGAGTTGGCTATCTTGAGAGCCTTAATCCTGTCCTGTATATCCTCCACGGGGTATTCAACCTCAATTAATTCTGACAACAAATCACACCAGTAGGTAGCAGCACCTGCAACAGCAAACTGAAAATAGAAGGCCCATATGTTGGAACATCTTTCTTAGAAAGCCTTCCAATTTCCTGTCCATGGGATCTCTAAAAGAGGAGCTATCCTCTAGGGGGAAATTAGTACGCTTGGCGAGAGTAGACATGGCCCCATCTACCTTAGGAATAGAGTTCCATAACTCTAAATGTGATTCAGGGGCTGGAAACAGCTTCTTAAAAGGTTGTAGAGGGGGAGAAAGGAGTCACAATCTTTCCTCATTTCCTTGAAATAATTTTCGCCATTCGTACAGGTACCAGGAAGGTTTCAAGAACCTTCTTTTCCTCATAGACCCTAATTTAGGGATAATAGGTTCCTCAGGAAGCTTAGCGTATGGAACCTCTAGAGTAGACAATACATCCTTCAAAAGAAAGCGAAGGTGCTCAACTTTAAACCTAAAATTTGGTTCCTCAGGAGAAGGAGATTTAATATCAGATATCTCTGACTCTGAAAGCTCACCCTCAGATGCAACATATGTTAATTCATCCTCAGAAAGGTGAGAGAAGCTATTAACCTTCAAGTCAGTGGAACTATGCTTAACCTTTCTCTTATGTTTCCCAGAGATAGGTAAAGCGTTTAATGCAGCTGATACAGCAGATTGAAGCTGGAAAGTAAAATCTGCTGGAAAAAATTAACTCCAGCAGGAGATAAAGGGGCGCTGCCTGTGTCAGAGGGTTATAAGGGGACTGCGGATGCAGAATAGGCAGAGTCCTGAGAGGTGGAAGGCTAAGAGCAAATAAAAGTGCCAGGGAATAAACCAGATTTAGACCCCTTCTTGGTCTTTAACACAGAACATAAGCAAATAGAACAGAATTGTGCAGGTGGGCAATCCATTGTCTCCTCACAATACAAACATGCATTAGTTACAGTGATCGCTGAAACAGAACCCTCTGAGGGGCTAATATCAGAATCCTCCATAGCGGGTATAAGGTCTCAATACAGTTAGTTAAAAATTTTAGCGTGGCACCTCTACCCTCATACTTGGCTGAGTTACTCACCACCTCCTAGCTAGACAACCTGGACCAGAATGAAGTCGGATCTCTCCCAATGCCTGCAGCAAACTCTGTATGCTAATTGCTACGCGGGACTCAGGAGCAAACTTCCAACCAGCCTCAGAGAAAAACTGTGCCCTTGTCACATGGTGCACATATCTAGAGACCGCCCCCAGCTAGTAGAGAAACCATGCGAAACTGAATATCAGCTACGTAGTGGTATATTGGCCCTGGTAGGAAAGTTTTTCCAAACTGCCCTGCATCATCTATCTGCGTTCTCATGAGCCAAAAAAAAAACTTACACGTGCTCCAGTTGGCAAGGAGCTAAGCAGCACATATAAATTAGCCCCAACTGCTCAGTATAATAACCTTCTTATATAAAAGGTATTAAATGTCCCCACATCCGGAAGAGGAATAAAAAGTATCACACTGTGAACTGTTTGCTTAAATGTCCTTATAACCTCAGGGAAGTTGCAGCCTTACTAGGCATAATTCCTAAAAGTAAAATAAAGGACTTACCCTCCAGGATCAAAGCTGTAGAGCAGGCACAGCGTTTCAAGATCCGACAGTCTCAAACACATCTGACAGGCACCCGAAGAGAAGAGGAAAACAGTGTAAAACATTAACAATGATTTCCCAGCAGGTGATAGCTTTAATTCTTAGATAGTGGTCAGAGATCGTTCCCTGTGACATCTAGAGCCAGCTTTCAACACAACTCTCACTGAGAGGATTACATGGTTACTCAAACACCCCAGGCCACACTTGAAAGGGAAAATACCCATTAATGGACTAATATTTCTTCTAACACTTCTCTGCCATCCTCCTATAGTGACGAAAGGCAAAGAATGACCTGGGGATAGGGGAAGTGGGAGGGATATTTATAGCCTTTAGCTGGGTGGCCAGGTGTTGATATTCCCAACAGTAATGAAATAGTGGACTCTCCCTGCCTTTGGAAAGAAAACACAAATTTATGGCCCACTAGAGGATCGAATAAAAGTTGAGCCCTCTACCATGTAAAATGTACACTAATGAGCCAAATAAACAGTATGTGGCATTCTAAGTAACCTCCGTAATGATCGAAAGGAAACACTATCACTGCCATAACAAGGGCAATCCCCTCAGAGATTAAACCCCCTTCTGATCCTTTTCCTAGCCCAACATCCCACTACGGAGACTTTTAGGTACCATATTGACCCTCTATGAGGCTACCGGTGCCCATCAGGTCAACATGCTGTAGAGTCCCAGCTAAGGTTCCCAATAAAAAACATAATTTATGTAAGAACTTACCTGATAAATTCATTTATTTCATATTGGCAAGAGTCCATGAGCTAGTTACGTATGGGATATACAATCCTACCAGGAGGGGCAAAGTTTCCCAAACCTCAAAATGCCTATAAATACACCCCTCACCACACCCATAATTCAGTTTAATGAATAGCCAAGCAGTGGGGTGATAAAGAAAGGATCAACAAAAGAAATTTGGAAATAATTGTGCTTTATACAAAACACCATAACCACCATAAAAAGGGTGGGCCTCATTGACTCTTGCAAATATGAAAGAAATGAATTTATCAGGTAAGTTCTTACATAAATTATGTTTTCTTTCATGTAATTGGCAAGAGTCCATGAGCTAGTGATGTATGGGATAGCAATACCCAAGATGTGGAACTTCCCGCAAGAGTCACTAGAGAGGGAGGGATAAAAATAAAAACAGCCATTTTCCGCTGAAAAAATTAATCCACAACCCAAAAAAATAAGTTTATTCTCATAAATGAAAGAAAAAAACTTAAATCAAAAGCAGAAGAATCAAACTGAAACAGCTGCCTGAAGAACTTTTCTACCAGAAACTGCTTCTGAAGAAACAAATACATCAAAATGGTAGAATTTAGTAAATGTATGCAAAGAGGACCAAGTTGCCGCTTTGCAAATCTGATCAACTGAAGCTTCATTCTTAAAGGCCCACGAAGTGGAGACTGATCTAGTAGAATGAGCTGTAATTCTCTGAGGCGGGGCCTGACCCGACACCAAATAAGCTTGATGACTCAAATGTTTCAACCAAGAAGCCAAGGAGATAGCAGAAGCCTTTTGACCTTTCCTAGGACCAAAAAATAAAACAAATACACTGGAAGACTTCCTGAAATCTTTAGTAGCTTCCACATAATATTTCAAAGCTCTTACCACATCCAAAGAATGTAAGGATCTTCCCAAAGAATTCTTAGGATTAGGACACAAGGAAGGGACAACAATTTCTCTATTAATATTGTTAGAATTCACAACCTTAGGTAAAAATTGAAAAGAAGTCCACAAAACTGCCTTATCCTGATGAAAAATCAGAAAAGGAGGCTCACAAGAAAGAGCAGATGGCTCAGAAACTCTTCTAGCAGAAGAGATAGCCAAAAGGAACAACACTTTCCAAGAAAGTAGTTTAATGTCCAAAGAATGCATAGGCTCAAATGGAGGAGCCTGTAAAGCCTTCAGAACCAAATTAAGACTCCAAGGAGGATAAATTGATTTAATGACAGGCTTAATACGAACTAAAGCCTGTACAAAACAGTGAATATCAGGAAGTATAGCAATCTTTCTGTGAAATAAAACAGAAAGGACAGAGATTTGTCCCTTCAAGGAACTTGCAGACAAACCCTTATCCAAACCATCCTGAAGAAACTGTAAAATTCTAGGAATTCTAAAAGAATGCCAAGAGAATTTATGAGAACACCATGAAATATAAGTCTTCCAAACTCTATAATAAATCTTTCTAGAGACAGATTTACGAGCTTGTAACATAGTATTAATCACTGAGTCAGAGAAACCTCTATGACTTAGTACTAAGTGTTCAATTTCCATACCTTCAAATTTAATGATTTGAGATCCTGATGGAAAAACGGACCTTGAGACAGTAGGTCTGGCCTTAACGGAAGTGGCCAAGGCTGACAACTGGACATCCGAACCAGATCCGCATACCAAAAGCTGTGTGGCCATGCTGGAGCCACCAGCAACACAAATGATTGTTCCATGATGATTTTGGAGATCACTCTTGGAAAGAGAACTAGAGGCGAAAAAATGTAAGCAGGATGATAACACCAAGGAAGTGTCAGCGCTTCCACTGCTTCTGCCTGAACATCCCTGGACCTGGACAGATATCTGGGAAGTTTCTTGTTTAGATGAGAGGCCATGAGATCTATCTCTGGAAGGCCCCACATCTGAACAATCTGAGAAAACACATCTGGAGGGAGAGACCACTCCCCTGGATGTAAAGTCTGATGGCTGAGATAATCCACCTCCCAATTGTCTACACCTGGGATATGCACCGCAGAGATTAGACAGGAGCTGGATTCCGCCCAAGCAAGTATCCGAGATACTTCTTTCATAGCTTGGGGACTGTGAGTCCCACCCAGATGATTGACATATGCCACTGTTGTGATATTGTCTGTCTGAAAACAAATGAACGGTTCTCTCTTTAACAGAGGCCAAAACTGAAGAGCTCTGAGAATTGCACAGAGTTTTAAAATATTTATTCGTAATCTCACCTCTTGAGATTTCCAAACCCCTTGTGCTGTCAGAGATCCCCAAACAGCTCCCCAACCTGAAAGACTCGCATCTGTTGTGATCACAGTCCAGGTTGGCCGAACAAAAGAAGCCCCTTGAACTAAATGATGGTGATCTATCCACCACATCAGAGAGTGTTGTACATTGGGATTTAAGGATATTAATTGTGATATCTTTGTATAATTCCAGCACCATTGGTTCAGCATACAAAGCTGTAGAGGTCTCATGTGAAAACGAGCAAAGGGGATCGCGTCCGATGCTGCAGTCATGAGACCTAAAACTTCCATGCACATAGCCACTGAAGGGAATGACTGAGACTGAAGGTGCCGGCAGGCTGCAACCAATTTTAAACGTCTCTTGTCTGTTAGAGACAGAGTCATGGACACTGAATCTATCTGGAAGCCTAAAAAGGTGACCCTTGTCTGAGGAATCAAGAAAGTTTTTGGAAAAATTGATCCTCCAACCATGTTTCCGAAGAAACAACACTAGTTGATTTGTGTGAGATTCTGCAGAACGTAAAAGACTGAGCTAGTACCAAGATATCGTCCAAATAAGGAAACACTGCAATACCCTGTTCTCTGATTACAGAGAGTAGGGCACCTAGAACCTTTGAAAAGATTCTTGGAGCTGTTGCTAGGCCAAATGGAAGAGCAACAAATTGGTAATGCTTGTCTAGAAAAGAGAATCTCAGAAACTGATAATGTTCTGGATGAATCGGAATATGAAGGTATGCATCCTGCAAGTCTATTGTGGACATATAATGTCCTCGCTGAACAAAAGGCAGAATAGTCCTTATAGTCACCATCTTGAAAGTTGGTACTCTTACAAAACGATTGAAAATGTTCAGATCCAGAACTGGTCTGAATAAACTTTCCTTCTTTGGGACAATGAATAGATTTGAATAAAACCCCAAACCTTGTTCCTGAAAAAAAACTGGCATGATTACCCCTGAAGACTCCAGGTCTGAAACACACTTCAGGAAAGCCTGAGCTTTTACTGGATTTGCTGGGATACTTGAGAGAAAAAATCTTCTCACAGGAGGTCTTACTCTGAATCCTATTCAATACCCTTGAGAGACAATGCTCTGAATCCATTGATTTTGGACAGAATTTATCCAAATATCCTTGAAAAACCTTAATCTGCCCCCTACCAGCTGAGATGGAATGAGGGCCGCACCTTCATGCGGACTTAGGGGCTGACTTTGGTTTCTTAAATGGCTTGGATTTATTACAATTTGAGGAAGGCTTCTAATTGGAAACAGATTCCTTGGGGGAAGGATTAAGTTTTTGTTCCTTATTTTGACGAAAGGAACGAAAACGGTTAGAAGCCTTAGATTTACCCTTAGGTTTTTTTATCCTGAGGCAGAAAAACTCCCTTTCCCCCAGTGACAGTTGAAATAATAGAATCCAATTGAGAACCAAATAAATTATTACCTTGGAAAGAAAGAGATAGTAATCTAGATTTAGATGTCATATCAGCATTCCAAGATTTAAGCCACAAAGCTCTTCTAGCTAATATAGCTAAAGACATGGATCTAACATCAATTTTGATAATATCAAAAATGGCATCACAAATAAAATGATTAGCATATTGCAGTAAGCGAATAATGCTAGATATGTCAGAATCCAATTCTTGTTGCGCTAAATTCTCCAACCAGAAAGTTGATGCAGCCACAACATCAGCCAAAGAAATTGCAGGTCTGAGAAGATGACCTGAATATAAATAGGCCTTCCTTAGATAAGATTCAAGCTTCCTATCTAAAGGATCCTTAAAGGAAGTACTATCTTCCATAAGAATAGTGGTACATTTAGAAAGAGTAGAAATAGCCCCATCAACTTTGGGGATTTTTTCCCAAAACTCTATAGAATTTGCTGGTAAAGGATACAATTTTTTAAACCTTGAAGAAGGAATGAAAGAAGTACCTGGCTTATTCCATTCCTTAGAAATCATATCAGAAATAGCCTCAGGAATAGGAAAAACCCCTGGAGAAACCACAGGAGGTTTAAAAACAGCATTTAAACGTTTATTAGACTGAACGTCAAGAGGACTGGTTACCTCAATATCCAAAGTAATTAACACTTCTTTTAATAAAGAACGCATATACTCTATTTTAAATAAATAAGTAGATTTGTCAGTGTCAATGTCTGAGGAAGGATCTTCTGTATCAGATAGATCCTCATCAGAAGAGGATAAATTATTATGTTGTTGGTCATTTGAAATTTCATCAACTGAATGAGAAGTTTTAAAAGACCTTTTACGTTTATTAGAAGGTGGAAATGCAGACAAAGCCTTCTGGATAGAATCAGAAACAAATTCTTTAAAATTCATAGATATATCATGTACATTAGAAGTTGAAGGAACTGCAACTGGCAATGTACTATTACTGATGGACACATTATCTGCATGTAAAAGTTTATCATGACAACTATTACAAATGACATTCGGCAAAATAATTTCCACAATTTTACAACAAATGCACTTAGCTTCGGTAGAACCGATGTCAGTTAGCAATGTTCCAGCAGAAACTTCTGAGGCAGGATCAGATTGAGACATCTTGCAAAATGTAAAAGAAAAAACAACATATAAAGCAAAATTATCAATTTCCTTATATGACAGTTTCAGGATTGGGAAAAAATGCAAATAGCATAGCCCTCTGATAGAGAAAAAGGCAAGAAGCAAACATCAATGGGGTATTGAAATAATGAAAAAGTTTGGAGCCAAGTATGACGCACAACGTAACTGAAAAGTTTTTTGGCGCCAATAATAACCGGAAATGACACACTCGCGCCACTAATGACGCAACCGTGTGTAAGGCTTCGGCGTCAACTATGATGCCGGAAATGCCGAAGTTGCGTCATAGACGTATTTTTCGCGCCAAAAAATTCTCGCGCCAAGAATGACGCAATAAATTTTAGCTTTTGACGCACCCACGGGCCTAATACCGCCCGCAATTTGCAAGAAGTAGTCAATTGAAAAAAAGACTAAACCCCAGGTAAGAAAGAAATTTCTTAAAAAATGTTCATTTTCCCCAAATATGAAACTGACAGTCTGCAGAAGGAAATACATGAACCTGACTCATGGCAAAGTACAATACATATATTTAGAACTTTATATAAATGCATAAAGTGCCAAACCATAGCTGAGGTGTCTTAAGTAATAAAAAACATACTTACCAAAAGACACCCATCCACATATAGCAGATAGCCAAACCAGTACTAAAACAGTTATTAGTAGAGGTAATGGTAAATTGAGAGTATATCGTCGATCTGAAAAGGGAGGTAGGAGATGAATCTCTACGACCGATAACAGAGAACCTATGAAATAGACCCCCGTTAGGGAAATAATTGTATTTAATAAGTGATACTCCCTTCACGTCCCTCTGACATTCGCTGTACTCTGAGAGGAATCGGGCTTCAACAATGCTGAGAAGCGCATGTCAACGTAGAAATCTTAGCACAAACTTACTTCACCACCTCCATAGGAGGCAAAGTTTGTAAAAAACTGAATTGTGGGTGTGGTGAGGGGTGTATTTATAGGCATTTTGAGGTTTGGGAAACTTGCCCCTCCTGGTAGGATTGTATATCCCATACGTCACTAGCTCATGGACTCTTGCCAAGAAAAAGAAGCAGTAAAGAGACTTTCCCTTCAGAGGTCTTCTGCTGTGCAGTGAACACAGCCTTCCAGGTCTGACAGCTCCATTCTAACATCTGACAGGGACCTGAGAACAGAGGAAAGCAGTGTAACTAACAATGTATGCCAGGAGGGGTGTTAGCATTACACACTGGATAGAGGCATGGGAAGCTTCCCTGCGACATCCAGAAACTAACCTTCATCAATATCTCTTACTAAGAGATTTACATGGCTACTACTTCACCCCAATCCTTACTTGCAGGAAACAATACATTAAAGGAAAAATCCATCATATACAAGCACCACTCTCTGCCTACCTCCTAGTAGATGAGCTTTTGCTGGGGTGTTTTCCCTCCTCCTGGTGGCAAGGTGTTGAATTTCCACAGGTAATTAATGAAATTGCGGACTCTCACTGCCATTAGAAAGAAATTACATAATCAGGAGCATTACACACCACTGCGAGTTCTTTAAGAATGTGTAGTGTTTGACTACTGGTGCATGGCCCTCATGTCTGTATTCTGCAGAAAAAAACATAACTTTTGCTTAATGGAAGTATATTGCAAAAATGCTTAAAATTTAAAATTGAAATGCATCCATGTATATTTTAATTTTGACCTATCACTTTAAGTACTGCGCTTAAAGTGTTTCATTATTGTTGTTTTTATTCCCCTATCTGGCATACTAAACATTAGGTACAGTAAGGTTAGAGCACCTTTCACTTCCACACTTGATAAACATATCAATGGGTGTGCTAATCGGGATCTGCTCAGTGCCTAAGACTGAGGTTACCCTTGATATGAACTGGAAATCAAAATTTATGCTTACCTGATAAATTTATTTATTTCTTGACACGGTGAGTCCACAGATTATCATCAATTACTGTTGGGAATATCACTCCTGGCCAGCAGGAGGAGGCAAAGAGCACCACAGCAGAGCTGTTAAAGGGACAGTCTAGGCCAAAATAAACTTTCATGATTCAGATAGAGCATGTCATTTTAAACAATTTCCAATTTACTTTTATCACCAATTTTGCTTTGTTCTCTTGGTATTCTTAGTTGAAAGCTTAACCTAGGAGGTTCATATGCTAATTTCTTAGACCTTGAAGGCCACCTCTTTTCAGAATGCATTTTAACAGTTTTTTACCACTAGAGGGTGTTAGTTCACGTATTGCATATAGATAACACTGTGCTCGTGACGTGAAGTTATCTGGGAGCAGGCACTGATGGGCTAGACTTCAAGTCTGTCAAAAGAACTGAAATAAAGGGGCAGTTTGCAGAGGCTTAGATACAAGATAATCACAGAGGTTAAAAGTATATTATTATAACTGTGTTGGTTATGCAAAACTGTGGAATGGGTAATAAAGGGATTGTCTATCTTTTAAAACAATAACAATTCTGGTGTAGACTGTCCCTTTAACCTCTTAAGGACATATGACGGAATGTTTCCGTCATAAAACAATTGAGCAAACTGAAAGCTGTGTCCTTAAAGGGTTAAGTATCACTTCCCTTCCCACACACCCCAGTCAATCGACCAAAGGAAAAGGAGAAAAAGAAATAACATAAAGTGCAGAGGTTTTTTTTGTTTTTTTGTTTTTTTTTTAAGTAAAAGAAACGGTGTATATGTGCTATCAAAGAAAAAAAAGAAAAGGGAGAGAAAAAAAAGGAAGAAGAAAAAAAAAGTATAAAGAGAAAAGAAAAACCACCCCTTAAGCTTGCCTTGCCCCTACCAGTCTAATTCTTTGTTTGTACGCACTTACTTGTTTTAAACCTGGTCAAACTCAGGAACTCAGAACCCTATAGCCCTGTTTTATCTATTTTAAGAACTTTCCAGTCAATTAGATTCTTTACAGTGAAAAGAGTATCTAGCCCTTATGACTAGATTATTTCATTGTTATCTTATCCCCTGCTATAATTTGCAAAGAAAAACCATACAGCATTTGCTTACCAAACCTCTGTTATAGGTACAATAATTATATACTTTAAATTGTACACAGCCCCTCTATGGTGACTTCATTAAATAGACAATAAAGCACATCCGCCTGAACCTTTGCAGGCTACTATCTGATGGGATTTTATACTAGCTCACCAGAAAAAACCTTTACAACTTATGTATATATATCCTCTTCATATACTTGCTAAGGTCACCATATAATATCAATATACAGGTTGCAATATTTCGATATAAATCATAGCTGTGTAGCAGAATGTCTCTTTCAATAAGGCACACCAGAAAAGAGAAAAAAAAAAAAATAACAAAAAAGTCTGTTTTCCAGAGAGGCGCCCTCTTTTCTTTTGAGTGGCTTCTTTCTCTAGGCTTCTAAACCTTAGTGTTAGTCTCCATAGACTGTAGGATCCTTGGAACCCTTATAAATGTTCTAAAAGGCAGTCCCTTGTATCTTGGATGGTGCTTACTCTGGGGCTTATGAAGTAACTCTTCCTTCCCAACTCTATGACCAGCTACCATCTAACAGGGCCTGTCCTTTTACCACATACTGGCACATGAATCAACTCCACGAACTGCCCTCTTGGATAGAATCTCTTACAGATGACTTGCAGATCCCGCACCCCCTGGAGTTTAATATAATCCAATAAAGTCTCTTAGGCCAAGACTACCACTGCTATCCCCTATAACCAGGATGGACTAGTATACTGTGGATTCTGGCCTTGCCTGTTTCACTTTATTGCACTCCCCGGTGGTCATATATTTTGCAATTTTAACTGTTTATAGTTATCAGTTACAGGCCCACCCGGGGGTAAACACATATGGCATACCTCAGCAACTTTTAACCAGTACTTGCGATTACTGCCGACTGTCCTCCTGGGGGTGCCTGGGCAGTTCTTACTGCTGTTGTCCCGTATTCCTGTGTGTTGAGCTGCTTTTCTCCTCCTCCTCAATAGTGGCATCTTAGTCAGGAGTTTTCCTGCTCGAATTCATAGCCCTCCTGCAGGCTCTGAAAACTCCTGAGACCGCTCTCTCCTTGAACGAACCGGCTTGTGACCACTTTACCTCCAAATGTTATGATTGCTGGGTCTTCCGGAAAGGTTCCTGATGCTCCAAACAAATGGCCGTGGCAAAGTCGGCCCAACGCCTGTCGTGAACTTCCGGTGCCTAGCGAACCACAGATGCTAGTTCGCACGCCCAATCTGGAACCGGTATCCTCCAAACAAGGGCTTTTGGCGCTGCGGTGCTGGAACTCTAGCTCAGGGTATTCCGATGGCGTACAAGCTGCCGTGTCCTCTAAGCTACGCCCCGGAAATCCATCCTCCTGATTAAAGGCAAAGTATGAAAAAAACACAATCTGGCCAGTAGAGTATACTGACCAAAGGTTTGCTGACTTCACTGCTTTGCACATTTGTAAACACTGACACAATATAACTTGGACACAGATGATCCCAGTTAGTAGGATCCTTATTCTCCCCAAGACATTAGTTTAGGAGAGACAGAGATACTGCACTATCCTCTACGGATATTTAACACGAATACTGTTTCTTTTTCTGCATATTCTTCTTTTTTATATATATGGACAAATACATTAAAACAAAATCACCAGCCATGCCTCCCAAAACTAAAGATAAAAAAATTTCTAACAAAAGTACGGACGTAATGACAGAAATCAACCTAGATGACTCACATGTAAATGTAACAGATCCACAAGGGCTTCTGCAACAGATCTCAGACCTATTACTACCGCAATTTAACAACATAAAACAAGAAATTTCTATTTTATCCCATGAAATAAGACAATTTGCTAATAGGCTAAATGAAGCAGAGTTAAGGATATCCAGTGTAGAAGACCAGGTACATAATGTAGATCAGACAGTACTTCAGCACAGTAAACAGATGCTCACTATGCAAAACAAAATCGAAGACCTGGAAGATAGAGCCCGCAGGAATAATATCAAGATAGTGAATTTAAAGATTTGATCATATTTGCTTCTAAAACTTTACCACAAAGTCTAGGGATACCTTTGGAGGAGTTACCAATAAAGATAGAAAGAGCACATAGAATAGGCAGCAGGAGAGAAGACCAGGAACATATAAAGGGCAGACCTATCATGATTAAAGTGTTGAACTTTCAAGATAAGGTTAATATATTCAGACAATACCGTAAACAACAAGAATTTAGGATAGCTAACAGTAGGATCTTCCTATTTCAAGACTTCTCAGCGGAAACAGCCAGTAAGAGGCGTGAGATGGCTCCTTACTGTACCAAGCTTATTGAAGCTAAATGGTCAGCGTGGATGACTTATCCAGCCAAAATATGCGTAGAAATTAATGGTGTAGTAAGGACTCTTCTGACAACTACAGAGGCTAAAGAGTTCTGCCAAGAACAGGGTTTGTGACACTGAAGTATTTTAGATTAGCTGAAATACTGTAAAGGTAATGTGATGACCAAACAAGTTATGGTTTTGATGTTTTTATTTATTATGTTAAAGTTCAGTGGAATGCTATGTGGAATACTGTTTTTGTTTTTTATTATTCAATTTTACAGTTTGTGCTTGCAGGATATGGCGGTCTGGTGTGGCGGAGGGTGGAGGTGGGATTGGGTGCTAAAAGTAGAAAAGCTCATGCTCCTGATAAGAGGACCTTGGGTAAAAAAAAAAGGATGACAGAGAAAATTAGCTTTTTATCCTGGAATGTAGGTGGAATTACATCACCCATAAAGAGAAAATTAATTATAAAACAATTAGGACAACTTAAGCCAAGCGTAGTATTATTACAAGAGACACATTTAAAGCCTACTGAAGCTGAGAAATTAAAGAGCAAATGGGTGGGGGAAGTAATAACATCACCATACTGCGGCAGGAAAAAAGGGGTAGCTATTCTCTTCAATAAACACAGCGAATATCAAATTATAAACCAAGAAATAGACAGTCAGGCGAGATTTATAATCTTGGAGGTACAAATTGATAATCTAAATGTGGTGATATGTAACGTTTATGGCCCAAACAAGATGGATGAGGAATTCTGGGAAGGATTGAATAACAAACTGATCAAATATATAGGGAAGAACATTATTGTAGTGGGGGATTTTAATCTGACACCTGTACCCCCAATAGATAGGCTTAAATGTAGCCAAACCAGGAACAATAAAAAAGAAGGTAGACTTTTTAAGAATTTTATGAAAGGGCTTAGATTACATGACATATGGCGGAATCAAAACCCTGATGTGCGTGCATTCTCCTGTCTATCTAAAACATTCAAGACTCTCTCAAGAATCGATTTTTTCTTAATTTCAGAAAATATGTTAGGTTTGAATTTGAAAACTGACATTAAAGAGATATGTATTTCAGACCACGCAATTATAACATTAGAACTCCAAAATACAGCCCAGGCTAGGGGGGGTGATAATAGACTCAGATACCCCAGACACTTAGTGCATAATATACATTTTAATAATTATATTATAGAAAAATGGAAGGAATATAAATTTCACAATAGAGGCTCTATAGGTAAATGTGAGATATACTGGGAAGCAGCCAAAGCATACTTCAGAGGAGTTATTAAAGCTTATATATGTAAATGGAAGAAGAAAAATAGGGAGCGTGAGTCCCAATTAAATAACCAACTTAAAAACGCATATACAGCATACATAAGCAATGCTAATCCGCAGACCTGGCTTAAATATCAGAATAGTAAACAGGAGAAAGAGATATTTGCAAAACAAATGATTACACAACAAGATAAGAAAGATAATGCTAAATATAGAGGACTATATGGAAGATCTGCTAAATACATAGCCAGATTAACTAAAATGCAGAGACAAAGAAACTATATAACAGCCATTAAATTAGGTTCACACAGAGCAAGTACGACCAATGAGGTGAAGTAGGCAATGTTTAAATATTTTAAAGAACTTTATACAAGTAGCTCGGTGGATACTCAACGCAAATTAGAATTCTGGGAGCAAATAGAAACTAAGAAACTTGGAAAGACAGATAGAGATAGGCTGAATCTTCCGATATTGGAGGAGGAAGTAACGCAGACGATAAATCAGTTAAAAAGTAATAAGGCCTCGGGACCTGATATGCTACCAGCCGAATTTTATAAAATGTTATCCTCTGAGATTACGCCTACTCTCACCAACCTTTTTAATGGCTATTTTTTAAAAGGGGAAATACATTCTAAATATTTTGCGGCATCTTCTATCACATTAATTCTGAAAAAAGGTAGAGATTCGGAAAACCCTGGATCTTACAGACCGATATCATTGTTAAACAGTGACTATAAGATTCTAACCACTATCATAGCAAACAGACTTAAAAAAAATTCTACATAAAATTATTCACATAGACCAAGTAGGTTTTATGACTGGACGCAACCCAGCTAGAAATATCCGAAAAGTACTTATTACCCTAGACCAATGCTATCAAGAGGTTAAACAAAATCTAAGTAAAGATACTCCAGACTTAGCTCTATTGGCGATAGATGCTGAAAAAGCTTTCGATGCCATAACCTGGGATCACCTATTCACAGCATTAGATAAGTTTGGAGTGCAAGGGAATATTGAATCTTTTATAAAACTCATATATAGGAATCCGATATCTAATCTAATTATTAATAATGAAACTACACCAGATATTACGCTTAAAAAAAGGCACAAGACAAGGGTGCCCACTATCACCCATGCTCTTTAATCTGTCAATAGAACCATTAGCCATCAGGTTAAGGAAAGAACTAGAAGGTATCAAAATTTTCCAACAGAAGATAGTACTATTGCTATTTGCAGACAACCTTTTACTATTTATCTCAGATATCTCAAAGAGTATTAAGCAACTCTTAGAGATCATAAGTCATTTTAGCTCATTTTCAGGTTATAAAGTGAATGTAGATAAATCAGAGATTATGTGGCTTTGAGGCGCAAATCAGAATCATAAAGGATGTCCCTTCAGAGAAGTAGATCAGATCAAATATCTAGGCCTAATCATTACTAAAAACCCGAAACATTGGTATGATAAGAATATTACTCCATGTCTGGATAAATGTATTGCAGACTGCAAAAGATGGAGAGAGCTCCCTATTAATATTACAGCTAGAGTGACGCTAATTAAAACAATAATCTTCCCACGTATACTATATCTTATGCAGAATATTCCTATTATAGTTAAACAGAAAGACTGTGTTAGGTTTAATAGGATGTGTAGTAACTTTATATGGGCGGGAGGAAAAACAAGATGCTCAGCAGAAGTACTAACTCTCCCATTTAAAGCTGGGGGATTAGCGTTACCTAACCTTCAACTATATAATTTAGCTGCTGTAGCGAAATATGCTGTAGATTGGATTATTGAAGGGGACTTTGTGACATATGGAGCATTAGAGGCAGATATATGTGCCCCATATGTTCCTAAAGCACTCTTACACTGTGAGATAAAAAATCTCCCAAAAGGAATCCTGCAGAGGCCAACGTTTAATAACGTAATAGTGGCCTGGCATAAAACTAGGTAAACTAGTAGGAGTTAATATGTGCATATCCAGATATTTACCGATCTTAGGGAATCCGAAATTCAAAATAGGATATAGTGTATATGGAGTACGGAATACATTTACAGACGTTGGAAAGCAAATGGGGGAGACTATACCCTCTGCAAACAAGGGCAGAACTACTAGACAGTCTCAGGATAGTAGTAAAGACAACTAAGGTTACTACTTGGAGAGAGTCACATTTTAAGATAATTAATCAACTGTACATAACTCCTAATAAAATAGCAAGGTGGTATAAAAATATGGAGATAGTTTGCTATAAATGTAGTGCCAAAGACGCAGATTTGGAACATTGCCTTTACAGTTGCCCAAAAATCTGCCAATTTTGGCAACGGATACTATATTGGCTTAATAAGTGGTTAGACCAAAAACTTCAAATAAATAGTAAAATGGTGCTCCTTTTATATAAGGGAATAGACTGGCACGAGAATCCTTATTTGATTAATACAGCACTTCTCCAAGGTGGAGCACTGATATTAGCTAATTGGAAATCACCAAAAGCACCCAGTATTATGCAATTTGTAAAAGAGATGATGAACCAAATGATACTGGAGCAATATGAGATCCGCATCGATGCGGAGAAACCTATCAAGAGTTTTTTCCGTAAATGGCTTAAAATAATTGAAGCCCAGTCATTAAGTATTCAACTCCAAATTATTAAACCTTTAGTTAGATCTAATATAGTCAGATCCTGGATAATTAATAATGAGCTACCAAATAATTGGAGTAGGCTTCTATAAAATATCCCATAAGATATATATTTCTGGATTTCATGAGCCTTTACCTCTACCCTCGGCCACACCAGAAGCAAATACGAGGGTATGCGTGAAAGGGTTTCACGCATCCTTCTGCAAGTTCTCACTGTATTTATTTTAGTGCTTTTTCTTTTTTTTTTTTTCTTTTTTTTTTTTTTGTATTTTTTTTTTTTTCTGTACCCCAGATTGCTAAGTGGTGCAACAAAAGGGGAATCTCAAGAATGTTGGTTATAAGTGAACTTCCTAGGAGAGCCAAGGAATAAGGATTATGGAAATTGTGTAACATAAATGCTGAATGTCCTTGTCCTCCTATCTATGTAATTGTAATTCTATAAAATCATAAAAAGATTTAAAAAAAAAAAAAAAAAAAAGTGCAGAGGTGCGTGAAGTTTATATCAATAACCCTGTCTAAAAAAAAGGGAGGGCCGTGAACTCACCGTGTCAAGAAATAAATAAATTTATCAGGTAAGCATACATTTTGTTTTCTTACTAATGACACTGTGCGTCCACGGATCATCATCAATTACTGTTGGGAATCAATACCCAAGCTAGAGGACACAGATGATACGGGAGGGACAAGACAGGTAATCTAAACAGAAGGCACTACTGCTTGAAAAAAACCTTTCTCCCAAAAGAAGCCCCAGCCGAGGCAATATCAAATTAAGAAAAGTTAGAAAAAACTTTTCCACAGAGGTCTCATTTTTGAAAGCCCGAAAAATACACTGCCCCAGCGGAGATGCTGAAATATCCTCTGGAGGCTGCTGTCCAGCAGGCTTATAAGCCCTACGAATAACACTTTGCAACCAAGGAAGAAAGTGGAATGAATTTTCCAGTAATTATGTTTAGAAAACAAAACAATGTAGAAGACTGACAAAAGTCCTAATATTGTAGATAAAATGATTTGGGCCGCACAACATCTAGGATGTGTAACAGCCGATCTACATGAGAAGGATAGGACAGAGAAAGGGAACCCAATCTCCTTTCTGTCCAAAAGGACCCTAGAAGAAAACCAAACTTGGTTCTGAGAACTACCTTATCTAACAGTAAATATGAGATAAGGAGAACCACACTGCCATGCTGAGAATCAGGAACTCTCTATGGACCGCGTAATTCCATGTAGAAAAAAAACCTTAAGAACAACGATAAGGCTTCAAGGAGGAGCAACCGACTTAACACAGGCCTGATACTGACCAGGACCTGATAAGGATTGTACATCCGGCCCATTCGCCAAATGCTAGGGTAAGAAGAGTACATAGCCACAGCTGGATTGGAACTCTCAACATTTAGCTTATAAAGCAGGAAAGTTCACCACTAAGCCATCGTAGGACACCATCCGCCTAAAGGAATTAGCCGGAATCTGACCTTGAGGCTACTAAGAGATAACTCCTTAAAATGTGCTTCAGAGATGACTTAGCACAAAAGAATGAATGTATTGGGTACTTGCTGTCATATATACCTCTAGTCTAAGGGCTGTCACTAAATGAGTGTTTAGCAACAGATGTATATGTATGATTCTCGCAAAAGAAGATAAAAATGAGATGCTTATAAGAATTATTCTTTATTTTAATATGACTTTATATGCCTTCGTTAGACAAAACCCTAACTATAGACAAATATTTAATCTGGGTTATCTAGCAGATTAAATTAATAATCATATTTATCAAATATTAGTTGACATAAACTATTTATTAATCACAGAAAGATGAATACATACCCCGAGATCTGGAGGCTGAAGATAACAATAGCTTCATACAAAGGCAAAGCTTATATACACATTTTAAGCCAATGAAATCAAAGCATACCATAAATGAAAATGCTATCTTTGTATATTTTAACTTCCTTAAAAGACTTTATAATTTTGGCTGACATATAGAAAATACTATTTTAACTTGTTCATGCGCAGTGTATTAGAGTGTTAATAATACTATGTGTCTAGCTAGCAGTATAGGTGTTTTGATTGACAACAGCAACTGAATGTAAATGTCACAGTTTTAAATACATTGTCTTTAAAACACTATTTAACCCATTACTAACTAAACTGACTAATCCTATCTAAGTTAATTTAATTTATAACTCTTCCATATTCTATATCTTAATTTATATCTAAATGTTTTATCTATGAATAACATATTTAATGTGTAATTCTTCTTTGAAATTGTATATTTTCCTAATCATGATTTTATAATTTATTCTAATCATGATTTTATAACTCCACATTCCCCCACTTTCTTTTCTTTTTGTCAGACACAATCCCAATGATTAAACACTAAGGGCCAACACAGAAGAAACTACCAGACATATTTCAAACAATAGACAGTGGATTTGACGTCATACACTACAATAAAGAATGTTCCAATAATTACATAGTTCATAAGTAAAGTTGTTCAAGTCTTGATTGAAGGAATCAAATCAATAGCAGCGTCATTGCAGAAAAAGTTCAGTTCATAACTACCTTAGTAGTAAGATACATTTGTTGCAGAATTGAAAGCAATAAAGTCTGTAGGAGCAGTTCCATCAAGAAATACATGTGTAATCTTCATAGTGCTTACAAACAGGAACAAATAGTGTATATAACCACTGAAAAGGCCAAGGAAGAACCATAGGGTGAAACAAGTAGATGACACAGTTAGCTGCAGGTAACGATTGCAGCAACCATAGGTAAACTTGTCACAAGGCCTCAGCATGTCCAGTAGTAGTCAGGCAGATCAATTCAGAAGAGCCCAAGTGAAAATCAAAAGAATTCCATCCAGACACCAAGAAAAGAGAGAGATAGGAGTATCCTAAAAATAAAAAATAAAAATAAAGTATAAGTATACAATATTGATATCAAATTATTCTATATGTCAGTCAAATTGGATTAGGAAGCCTAGTTGTATCAAGCGAAACTGAATAAGCAGAATATAAAGGTACATAACGTTTTTGTTGTGAATTAAGATGTTCTAGGGTTGTAAGTTGTCTAACTAATTTTTTGTTTAAATGCTTTTGATAACAAATACAACCACACATAAAAATAAACATAAAAATTTGAACAATAGTGAAAACAATAACAGGGTGTAACATAATATTAAAAAACTGAGTAGCTGTACTACTATATCCAAATACAGATTCCCACCAAGATATATTTGCATCCTGTAAAATACTAGAAGTAGCTGATTTTAAAATTCCTTGTTCATGTTCAACTGCAATTTTAGTATCTACAGAAATGTTTTAGATTTTGTAACAGGGAAGAAATTATAATAGAATCAGTTAACCATTTCTTCATTTGTGATCCCATACCCAAAGGTAAATTATAAACAGAAAAATTCATAACATGGTCCCATGTTAAATTTAAAGTAATATTAAGAGTTTGGGGCATGGTAAAATTCCAATTAGATGATGCAATATATTTAAGTTGAATAGTATTATACCAGGTACCAGGTAATAAATGAGAACTAGCAAATACATTATCCTGTGTTTGGAATATAATAGTATCAGAATTAAATAAATGAAAACAAACTCTGTCAGATCCTAAATAAAATACCGGTCTAAGTACATTAAAATGACTTTGTAAGGTACAAGACTTTTGATTTTCCCAACATGTTTCATTGGTTGTATGGAATTGTGAAAGGGAACAGATAAATAAATTTGCATTGGAATGACACAATGATACATCAACAAGTGTCCATTTTGATTCATCAATGTTATGCGACACCCATTGATGTGACAATACTGGAAACAGTAATGAACCATTAGCAGGAAGACCAATTGTCGCTAAGCGATAAATAATAGTATCTTTACCAGACCAAGGAATTAATGTATGAATCATACAAAATTCAGTGGTGCAGTCAGATAAAATTACTTCCCACCATAAAAGATGTGTCATGGCAAAATTAGTGACTGACTTAGATGCAGCTAAACTTAAAGAAGCTGGCCACTTTCCAGACCATAAACTTTGAAGTTGAATCTTTAAGTCAGTAGATAGATCAGATTGTACTTGAGAGCATAACATAGCCCAGGCTGTCTCATGTGTAAAATTATATAATTCATTTACTAAAACATTAAATTTATTTTTAATAATATTAGTAATATCCACCATAACATAAGTTTGATGTTGCTGGAGATTAGCAATATTATTGTTAATTCCATATTGAGTATCTAAGCCTGTAGCTGCATGAGAGGCAAGATTTGCTAATTTATATCTTAATATTTCAGAATTTATTTGTGCAGTAGAGCCAATCATACTACCATATGCTCCCAAGCCAGTCGCAAGTACATCTCTCCTAGGTCGAAGAGAAACATTTTGCAGTAAACTTTCATGAAACCACCATTGGAATGATTTTTCTTGTACAGACACAAAGGGAGTGCAGTTTGAATATTGTGTAGAAACCATCCACCTTGACAATTGAAGATGGCAAGTAACTAAACGATATTCAACATCATAAGCAACTTGTGTCGCAGAATCTAAACGTACCTGAATAGGACCACCTTCATGAAAAGGTTTTTCTAAAGAGGTAGGAATAGGTTTAGACAAAGGAAGTGAAGTAGTAGTATGTACAAATAAACTAATATGAACAGAAAATTGTGAAATACCATGGTCCATACATTGCCATAATCCTACAGAATCAAAAGGATTCAAATGATTAATTAATAAAGTAGCAGGTATATAAGAAACATTAAATAAATCTACTGTGCTACTTGTATCACAAGATAAAATATTATCTGACATAACCAAAGGAACTTGTTTATCATCATGTAGAATTCCTGCAGGAGAAGAAAGTAAATCAATACTGCATAGGAGACAGATGTTCACTCCTGTATGGGGTATGCCACCATATCCTGGAATAATAAGATGAGAAGCATTAATATACCATTCTTGTAAATAATCAAACTTTTTTACACTAGCAACAAAAAATGCAACAAACTGAGGAGAAATAGAAGGATGGGAAATATGATAAATAGGTCTTGAAGGTGAAAGGACAAGACGATTAAAATTTGATAACATCAGAGTCATTAAACTAGTATCAGCTGTGGAGTGAGATTTAAGAAACATAGGCTGATAATCAGATTGTTTAGTAGAATTATCATTCTGTGTTATACTCCTTATTTTAGTGTTATACTCCTTATTTTATTATGAATTATTTGGGAAACAAATATATTAGAATAGCAAAAACAGATAAGCATTACAGTCAAAAAACAACATGCACATGCTTTTAAAGAAAACATATTAAATGGTTAGAATAAACTATGTGGGGATAATATAATAAAAATATAATACGGCTTAAATATGTCAGGCAACCTTATAGTCCAAGAAAATATATTAACAACTAAAATAAAATATATATGTATTTTTTTAGACAACTTAACAATTTATATGAAAACCATAAGCATAAATATAACAGGCATAATATGAGGTAGTCTTAGAGTGTAGGAATTGTTAAAACAAATAACAAACTGTTCCAAGACTGGTTCTTTTGATCCTTTTATAGCAGTGTCATACACAGTATAGTTGTTCAAATCCTATCACAGTTAAAGGCAGAATTTTGAACAGACTGAGGATTCACAAGTATTATATATATGTATACCTGAATAATTAAACCATTTCTTTCTTCTTTTTTTTTCAAAAGAAACTATATGTTGTTTCTCAGTATTCATGCTGTCTTAGTTTTCACACAACTTATATTGCATAGCATGCTTATTTACATATATACAAACCACTTGTAGTCTTAAGAAAAAAGATGTTAAAATCACTTTGTTGTTCCTGAAATAGACTTCAAAAAATCATTTAGTAAGAGAATCAATGTAAAAGATTCATTTTGTAACTTAAAACCCTATGTCACTGCTTTTTACAGTATCTATCAATCAACTGTGAAAAGGGAACTAAGAGCAGCTGTTCCTTTACAAATCTGTCAGTATTTCCTATTTCAGCATTAGAAACATTTCTTAGGTTAGAAAACTCAGTTTTATAGTTTTCATTTACAGATTTAACAAAAGATAGTCCTTGAGATAAATAATTTAATTTACTATCTAAGTCTGATTTAGCATTAATTTCCAAAGCAATCTCCATATCATCAAAATCTTTACATATTTTATCATAATGGGCCATAAGAGATTGTAACTTTTCAGCTAAGATTACCTTATTTTCTGATAAAGCAGGAGGGCGTGATAGAGGAAATACTGGAATAGCCTCAGAACTTTGAAAGTCTGAATATGTGTTTTTATACAAGGGAGGAGCAGATGGTGTAACACATGCATCTGAATTGTCTAAAAACACATTCTCATTTTGTTTCAGACTATGGGGAAGGTCAGTATTTAAAGTACCAATTTGAATAAAACCATTTTGTTTAGTACAATACATAAAAATACCACTGCCATATGTACTATCAGAGAATTTAACATTTGCAGAGGTTTGTCGCAAATTTTGCAAAGATTCAACAACTTCTTCAAGTGAAGTTGCAAGCGCGGCCAATCACCCGCAAGGGTCTCAAAGCGCTGCTCATTTTATCACCTCAGAAGGATGAAAGGTTCAGTAGACCTCACTGGGGATGAACCTTTGGGTTGCTAAAGAGCTCAGCCACAGTGCCTTAGCAAGCTGAACTAACTGTCCGGCTATATTAAGATACAAAACATTCAATCTCCAAGTCGTCAGCCCCAGAGAACGAAAATTTTGGATGACCTCTCGAAACGACATCTCCACTAGATCCGCCTACAGATCTTACGATGCCACGCAGTAGCAACTAGAAAAACCAATACTCTATCCCTCTTGAGCTGAACAAAGACTCATGGAAGTAGAATAACCCTAGAAAAAGGGTAAGTTCACCTGAAGTTCCAAAGAACTGCCAGAATATCTATCAGAAAGACATGACTATCTCTTGATCAAGACCAATTAGAGAACTTGGTGTTTTGACAAAACGCCATCAGAACCCATTCTGTTAAGCCCAAATTGGTTGTGAACCTGAAGAACACCTTTGGATGGAGGTACAGAAACACCGCTTCCCACATGTCCACTCCAAAAAAGTGGATGGCGGATAGATAGACACTGTGAGCACCTGCCCACAGAAAAAATCTGAAACACTTCCTATATGACTAAGGAACTCAGAAAGAAAAAGAAAATGTATGCTTACCTGATAAATGTATTTCTTTTTTGACACGATGAGTCCACGGATCATTTTAATTACTAAAGGGATATTCATCTCCTGGTCAGCAGGAGGAGGCAAAGAGCACCACAACAGAGCTGTTAAATAGTTCCTCCCTTCCCTCCCACTCCAGTCATTCGACCGAAGTCAGGAAGAGAAAGGAAAAGCCAAGGTGCATAGGTGTATGAAGTTTACAATAACCCACAACCTGTCTAAAAGAACAGGGTGGGCCGTGGACTCATCGTGTCAAAAAAGAAATAAATTTATCAGGTAAGCATAAATTTTCTTTTCTTTTTTAAGACACGATGAGTCCACGGATCATCTTAATTACTAATGGGATTCAATACCCAAGCTAGAGTACACAGATGATACGGGTGGGACAAGACAGGGAACCTAAACGGAAGGCACCACTGCTTGAAGAACCTTTCTCCCAAAAACAGCCTCAGCCGAGGCAAAAGTGTCAAATTTGTAGAACTTTGAAAAAGTGTGAAGAGAGGACCAAGTTGCAGCCTTGCAAATCTGTTCCACAGAAGCTTCATTTTTGAATACCCATGAGAAAGCAACAGCCCTCGTGGAATGAGCTGTAACTCTTTCGGGAGGCTGCTGTTCAGCAGTCTCATATGCAAAACGTATGATACTCTTCAGAGAAGTAGCCATAGCTTTCTGTCCCTTGCGTTCTCCTGAGAAAACCACAAACAAAGAAGAAGACGAAAGTCCTTAGTCATGCAAACAGGTGTATAATATGTATTAATACTTTCCCCTTCTGGTGAACCGCAGCCGTCCCACAGTCTCTCCCAAGGTCTGTGTGAATATATCAGGTGTGCTAGCTGGAGGCGCTGGTTCAGCTTGTATCAGTCGTTGGTATCTTCCTTTCCTTCCTCAGTTGTATAAGTCTAGGTGCAAAATAGTGGTGCTGAAATATCAGACAATACACCATACAAAGGTGAATATCTACTCACAGTGTATATTGCAGGTTACCGGCTCCTTCCCAATATGAAAAGACAATATCACAGATTCAGTAAAAAAGTTTGTCTTTATTTGGCTCAACGCAAAAGTGTTTCAACGGTCCCAGCCGTCTTTCTCAAGAGCAATAAAAGTGCTTTACAAACCAAAGCATTTGGTTTGTAAAGCACTTTTATTGCTCTTGAGAAAGACGGCTGGGACCGTTGAAACGCTTTTGCGTTGAGCCAAATAAAGACAAACTTTTTTACTGAATCTGTGATATTGTCTTTTCATATTGGGAAGGAGCCGGTAACCTGCAATATACACTGTGAGTAGATATTCACCTTTTTATGGTGTATTGTCTGATATTTCAGCACCACTATTTTGCACCTAGACTTATACAACTGAGGAAGGAAAGGAAAGGAAGATACCAACGACTGATACAAGCTGAACCAGCGCCTCCAGCTAGCACACCTGAAAGTCCTTAGTCGCCTGTCGATAAAACCTTAAAGAACGGACAACGTCCAAATTGTGCAGAAGTCTTTCTTTCTGAGAAGAAGGATTAGGACACAAAGAAGGAACAACAATCCTGGATAATGTTCCTATCAGAAACAACCTTAGGAAGAAATCCTAATTTAGTACGTAAAAATACCTTATCCGAATGGAAAATAAGATAAGAAAACTCATACTGTAATGCCAAGAGCTCTGACCCTCCAAGATAACAACTTAATATCGAGGGAACGCATAGGCTCAAACGGAGCCCCTTGAAGAACTCTGAGGACTAAATTCAGACTCCATGGAGGAGTAACTGGTTTGAACACAGGCCTGATCCTGACCAAGGCCTAACAAAATGATTGTACATCTGGGATATCTGCCAGACGTTTGTGTAACAAAATAGATAAAGGCAGAGATATGACCCTTTAGGAAACTTGTCGATAAACCTTTCTCCACACCCTCATAGAGAAAAGACAAAATTCTAGGGCCTAGATTTGGAGTTTGGCGTTAGCCGTGAAAACCAGCGTTAGAGTCTCCTAACGCGGGTTTCTTACGGACTCCGGTATTTAGAGTTCAGTTACCGACACTCAAAAATCACCTAACGCTCAAATTTCTACTGACACCTCAGAACCAGTAGTAAACATATACCGACAAAAAAAACATCCACGAATCACAAAACAAATATTACACAAAGTACACTTACACTCATACAAACACGACACTATATTTATTTTTCATATTTAATAATTTTTCATCAAAATACAAAGGATTAAAGTTGCGAGATCTCGGGTGTTAGAAAAAAAACAACACAAATCCATTTTCCCATTGACTTACATTGACACACGGGAAAAGACCCTCATATACCTACATCTAACTAATAACATTATCACAAACATACACTCATCGATGCATACAAACAATATACACCACATGACATACACAAAATATTTATTTATCACAAAAAGAACACGATTTAGTTACTTTTTCACAAAAGCTCATGACGTCATTCACTTTACGAGGAAAACCAGTCTTAGAAAAAAAAAATAAACAAATTTTAGAGCCTCCATTGACTTCTATTGGGAAGACGTGCTCGTGCACGCGAAACCCTCATTTCCCTAACGCACGCAAATAGCGTAGATAGAAAAACTCCAAATACCAACGCTAGAAAAGACATGATTTCATGCGTTAGACCCAGCTATGATAAATAGATCAAGAAATGACTATTTCCCTATGGTGGATTTATGGATTTTACTGTTTGAATATTCACAACACCATTAAATTGTTTCAGACTTTTATATTACATCAACTACAAATCAACATCACTAGTAACAACATTTTTGCTTTAAAAATATTAAATTTAAACGGACACAAAAATAATGTCAACTTTTCATGATTCACAAACACTACACAATGGGAAACAATTCTCATTTACCTTTATTATTGCATTTCAGTTATTCAACTCATATGCTTGCAGCAACAGCATATCTACATAGGCTTAACACATGATCAGTCATGGATGCACATACATTACTTTTAATATTCACTCATACATGTGCATTCAAATGATGGTGGAAAAACACATTACATTCTCTCGAGGAATCACAAAACACAACATATGGATTTTACTGTACTTTTAACATCATGATTCCATCACCAGAAACCATTAGGAATTACGTACAAGAAGAACATCATTACACCAGATTACAGATGTCACTTTATGGGAAGGAACAACAATGCCAGACCGCTATATAGAAGTCAGCATATGTGGGACACAATCACAATATATACGTACATGTACATAACACGCATCACCCATCACGCAACCATAAAGCACACATTTAGATTTTATTCAGCACACAATAACAATGTAGTCAAATACAACAACACAATGAGGATTTCAGAACTACATAGGCAGGTTAATAATATCATGACGTCATTAGAAGATTCAACCATACACATCACAGATTCACGACTGTACCGCCCCTTTCGGAACTTTAACACTCAATACTACAATACAACATATACATAAACAACAGTTTGGAACAGCATTATTAAGGCGATTTCAATGGGACAATTAATAAATATTGTCAGATCGGAAATCACTTATATATATAATACTACAGATGACAGCCGGAAGTTCTTCATTATTAGTGCCATTTGAATGGGACGCATACAATATTGACATCTCGGCAATCACTTATATATACAATACTACAGATGACAGCTGGAAGTTATTCAGTATTAGTGCGATTTGAAAGGGACGCATACAATATTGACAGCTCGGCAATCACTTATATATACAATACTACAGATGACAGCCGGAAGTTATTCAGTATTAGTGCGATTTGAAAGGGACGCATACAATATTGACAGCTCGGCAATCACTTATATATACAATACTACAGATGACAGCCGGAAGTTATTCAGTATTAGTGCGATTTTAAAGGGACGCATACAATATTGACAGCTAGGCAATCACTTATATATACAATACTACAGATGGCAGACGGGAAGTTCGGAATTATTATTGCGATGTTAAAGGGACGCATACAATATTGACAGCTCGGCAATCACTTATATATACAATACTACAGATGGCAGACGGGAAGTTCGGAATTATTATTGCGATTTTAAAGGGATGCATACAATATTGACTGCTCGGCAATCACTTATATATACAATACTACAGATGGCAGACGGGAAGTTCGGAATTATTATTGCGATTTTAAAGGGACGCATACAATATTGACAGCTCGGCAATCACTTATATATACAATACTACAGATGGCAGACGGGAAGTTCGGAATTATTATTGCGATTTTAAAGGGACGCATACAATATTGACAGCTCGGCAATCACTTATATATACAATACTACAGATGGCAGCTGTTACTTTATCGTTTACAAACAATATTGCAGCAACATTGATCGATCACATTCGATGCACATTATACACAACTATGCACTTTCATTCATGTTAGCTTGGACGTGTGCTTGTTACTATAAGATCGCGTTTAAGAAATATTGATTACGCATATGATCAAACATTACAAACATGCACTGTATGTGTGATATTTGACACTTTCACATTGAGATTCATTGTTTGAAAATAACATTTCAGCAAACAACAAATAAACGCCCACTGTGAAAGCATTTGCGCCGCTCACATACAAACAGGTGAATACAATCAGCAATCATTACAAACTCACTACCATTGGACTAATTGTACTATAAATCCCCCAAACAACATGGCCAATGCATCACTTGTGATCCACATCAGATCAAGTGCTTACCTTGTTACGCTGTTTTGAAAGATGGATGACGATGACATGGTAGACGCTGCTGGTGCTGCTATTGGCGAACTAGCTGTTGGTCGAATCAGGCAGCCTCGGCGGCTCAGACTGAGACAAAGGGGTCATCTGGTTCGAGGTCCTCGTGTCTACAGGGTGAGACCAACCTTGGAAAACATGAGCGACTTTGAGGTTTATGATAAGTATCGGCTCGATCGCGAACAGCTCATTGGCCTTTACGATCTTCTTAAACCTCATTTGGAGCCACGTATAAGAATAAGGACTGCTGTTCCCGCCATGAGTAAGATGCTAAGCTGTCTATACGTCCTGGCCTCCGGGAGTTTTCAATCCGGAGAACTGTACATGCATGGCCTGGCTCAAGGTACATTCTCTGGGGTGTTTGATAACTTTCTGGACGCCATGGTACGTATCAGTAAGCAATACATAGGATTCCCACAGAATGATGGTGATTGGAGGCGCCTGAAGCGGGAATTCTTTGATATTGCTCAATTGCCCAATGTCTTGGGAGCCATGGATTGTACCCACATTGCGCTGCGTGCTCCAATTGATGACTCGCCCTTCAGAAATCGCAAACATTTTCATAGCCTCAACATGCAGTATGTTTGTGATGCACAGATGAGGATTATGCATGTGTGTGCGAATTTTGGAGGGGCTTGTCATGATGCCCGCATCCTCTCTCTGTCGTCCCTGTGGAGACAGTTTGAGGAAAGACAAATGCCCCCTGGTTATCTCGTTGGTGAGTATTTGTGCACAACATGGTTAATTAGCTTGACAATTGCCACTGTAGTTTTAAAATGTTAGCGTAATGTTCAGCTATAGGATGCAATTTAACCATATATTTTCCCCCCGCTAATGTCTACTTTTAGTTCAATGCAGATATGTAGCATGTCTTACCTTAAATGCTCAGATAGAGAATGTAATGTAACCATGTAGTTAGCATTTTACACAAGGCTTGATTTAGGAGAAATACGCATATGTAGCATGTCTTAGCTGAAATGGGAAGATATTAGCTAATGCAATTTAACCATGTCATTGTCTCTTTCCGCAAATGTCTTTTAGTTCAATGCAGATATGTAGCATGTCTTACCTTAAATGCTCAGATAGAGAATGTAATGTAACCATGTAGTTAGCATTTTACACAAGGCTTGATTTAGGAGAAATACGCATATGTAGCATGTCTTAGCTGAAATGGGAAGATATTAGCTAATGCAATTTAACCATGTCATTGTCTCTTTCCGCAAATGTCTTTTAGTTCAATGCAGATATGTAGCATGTCTTACCTTAAATGCTCAGATAGAGAATGTAATGTAACCATGTAGTTAGCATTTTACACAAGGCTTGATTTAGGAGAAATACGCATATGTAGCATGTCTTAGCTGAAATGGGAAGATATTAGCTAATGCAATTTAACCATGTCATTGTCTCTTTCCGCAAATGTCTTTTAGTTCAATGCAGATATGTAGCATGTCTTACCTTAAATGCTCAGATAGAGAATGTAATGTAACCATGTAGTTAGCATTTTACACAAGGCTTGATTTAGGAGAAATACGCATATGTAGCATGTCTTAGCTGAAATGGGAAGATAGAGAATAATATTGAACTAGATATTTTAAAGTTAAAATAAACATTTGTTAATGGATTATCGTGTACAAAACTTTTTATTGTACTACAAATACTATTTTGAGGATTCTGTTAGAATTATGTTCTGTTCACTATTTATAGGTGATTCTGGGTACATGAGCCGGCCTTGGCTCATTACCCCCTTGCGTAGCCCGACTGATGTGTCTGAGGAGCGCTACAATAGGGCTCATAAGAGAACCAGGGCGGTGGTTGAACGGATGTTCGGGCTCCTGAAGATGAGGTTCAGGTGCCTGGATACATTTTATAAACTAGTATTTAGTTTACACATTACTTAAAATGTAAATACTCAGAAAGGGATCCTCTAGCATGACTATGGTTCAATGTCACACATTAGAGGTTTGTTCTGCTCAATATGACTCATCTTCACACTTGATAGAACATAACACAAGATGCTACACAGTAAGCTAGTGACAGACATTTCTTATGAAATGGGGGGTGGGAGAGGGCTACAGAAATGATTCACACACTTGTAGTAATTTTGAATAAACTTTTTATGCCATTAGGGAGCTGACTTAATCTAAAGACTGAAAGGGAAGAATTAGAAGCCTGACAGTGAAGATTGCCCAGACTGACAGTGGAAAAAGCCAAGATTGAAATTGAAGTATACCAATGGGATCATGTCTGGCATTATCTTTCAAATCTGCTGACCTTGAAAACCATACAAAGACATGTTCACATGGTAAGTGCCAACTATTTGATAGAATAAGGCTGTTGAGGCATCCTATTGGAGACACTTAGATGATTTTCAAATTTTTAGATGGTATTTCACAGTCCTCTATTTTTGACATGATGAATAAGACACCTATTGAAGATCAACTTTTTACCCCTGAATTGACTTTCAAAGACCATGCATTATCCAGGTTGGTGTACCAATGCATGCTAGTTAAGAATCACAGGAAGAATGTTGAATATTAGTAGCTTACATACATTAGTCATATTTAGTTCTTAATTAGATATTTAGGGATCACAATCAGACACTTAGATGAATTTCTAATTTTTAGATGGGATTTCAGTCCTCTATTTTTGAAATGATGAATAAGACACCTATTGAAGATCAACTGTTTACCCCAGAATTGACTTTCAAAGACCATGCATTATCCAGGTTGGTGTACCAATGCATGCTAGTTAAGAATCACAGGAAGAATGTTGATTATTGGTAGCTTACATACATTAGTCATACATATTTCATCATTAGATATTTAGGGATCACAATCAGAAAAAGGAATACATATTATAGTTGATATAGAGGTATTTGAATGGACATGAAATATGACATTTATGTTCAACATATATATTATTGAAATGTGATATACATTATTATGTATAATTAGAAAATCAGATTTTTTTTTTTATTTTATTACACAATATAATGGTTTTTTTTTATTTTTTTAAATATAATTAATAAATATCTTTAAAAAATGTTGAACAAAGTTAGAGCATAGACACAAGATGATTGTAAATGTATTTTATGAATCTTTGACTACGTGTGTATTAACTTTGTTAAAAAAAAATTTTTACATTTCAGATTGGCATCTGATGACTTCCAGGAATATTTTTTTCTTTTTGGTTCAGAAACTATTACATTTTAAAATGGTAATAATAAACATTTAATATTAAATACACTCTTTGGAACAGATTATAATAAATATCCATATAATCTGTCAATAAAAAACAATTTGACTCCCATGACTGGTAGTTGTCTATTTGACAAGCACATGCATAAGATCAAATAATGCATTAATTGTGGAAAATACACTGATTCCGAGAATATTACATTAAACTATCTTTTTTAACATTCATTGGGGAGTGAGATCCATCAATGCTTTTCTTTTGAAATTCTTAGATGTTAAAATAATTTCGGATATGTAGTCAATTTCTCAAAAATTATTTGTTTTCACTTTTAAGAAGGGGAAGTGGTTCAATTACATTAAAGTGACAGTGTTGTTGAATGTAAAATTAATTTTATAAGATCTTGTATCTTCCTTAGGTATCTCAAAACATTATTTGCTAAATTATTTTAATTTTTACATTTATAAATGGTAGGTCATTTAACTTGATATTTTTCACAAGCTAGTTATTGGATGGCAGGTTAATCGATTTGATTTTCTAGTGGAGTCATTTAACTATAGTTAATAATATTATGTAGTTTTTAAAATCTTACCTCTTGGGTTAGACATCACATATCTATATATAATTTTCATTCCACTTTAGTTTATTTTGACAATGTTAAATCAACATTACAAATGTTTTTGTCCTTAAAGGGACATTCACAAAGTATATTGTGTATTGATTTTTAAATAATTCATAAAAGAATTTAAACATATTTAGAAAGTACTATAGAATTACATTCAGTCTTTAAATATACTTTGAAAAAAAAAAACATCAATGCACATATCTTAGTCAATTACATAAGGTATCTATGTGCAACCAACAATCAGCATCAAAATAGCCTATGTAGATATGTATTTAATCCAAAAATATATATAATTACAATCTAATGATTGAATACCAAAACATATTAAGTTGTTCAAATATTATAATCTTATCCAAAATGCATACATAACATATAGCTTAATGTCCCTCTAAGCTGAAGACTCCGAAATACCTCCTTTACAATATATATTTCAGTCAGTGTGTAAAACAATCCAGAAGTTAATCTAAATTTGATTTACTCATATGTTATACTAATTTATCAAAAGGAAGGTGCCTAGGTTTCTGATATTTCAAGCATTATTGTGAAATGTTTATTTAAAGGGACATGAACTAAAAATATACTTAAAGGGAGACAGTTAAAAAATTAATGATTTATACATTCTGAATGAGTATTCTATTTTAAGCAACTTTAAAACTTGTCTCATATTATGAATGCTCCTTGTGATGTTGCTATCATTACTTTAAAAATAATGCATTAAATAGATAATTTATTTGCTTAAGTACTCTGGACTGAACTTGGTTTTTTGTGGTGGATTAATTTATCCAACAATCATCAAGGACAACCCAGGTTTTTTGAAACAATTGTCCGTAATCTCAAATATCATTATTGATTTGCAAAGAAAGATAACAAGATAATTGTTAACATTTGAGAATCGGATTAAATTATAACGTTGATTAACATTTCATGCTCAATCTGAATCACCAACGCTAAATTTGTTTGGACAGTGTCCCTTTAAGAGATTTAAATAGTGTATTTACTTCTCTTCCTATCTTGACATACTTTGCTTGAAAAGCATATCGAGATAGGCTCAGTAGATGAAGATTGGTGGATGCACAGAGATGCCTTATGTGATTGTCTCAACCATGTGCATTTAAATTTCTTCTGTTGAGGATATCTAAATACTAAGATAAATTGATTTACATTTTAAAGTCTAAACAATCTTCTATCTCTACAGATCATTTGATACAATTGTTTGTTTGTAATATCTATTTAAAAATAAAGACGCCATTGCACAATAACATATATGAGCACTTCAGACAAATACAAGCTCGAGGTTTATTTACTAATAACAAACAAACCTGTAGTTTAACATTTATAAACAGATTATCCAAGTTACTGACCTTATAACCTGAATTTGAACATTCAGAAATATTGCGTGGGAAACGCATCTTGAAACACCAGATTAGCATCTTTAAACATTAGAGTCTAATGTCACGCAATAGCACACAATCAATGTGCATTATGAAATACATTTAATAGAGCAATATCAATACTTCACAATAAGTCAATAAATGGATTTTATGAACAATAAAGACATACAATATTAAATGTGTATTTGTATTAAAGAAACAGACCGTTATTAAACCGAGAAATGTCTACAACATTTAATAATGTGACAGTATTAGATGTTAAAGAGAATTTAAACATTAATATTTAACGGATCACGGATATTAAATCTGCGTCACACATATCCGCATGACAGGCCCATGAGTTACAAATAAGTCTACATGAAAAATGAAGTAACAGCACCACCATGAGGTATGTGTAAGGAAGTTACTAAGATATGAAACATTAAGGAACGGCCAATCAGAATTCATCACACAAACACAACTTGAGTCAGGATGGTCTCACAGACATTCTAACAATATTTCAAACTTTTATCCAATCAGATGTACAGATAACTTGTCCCATGGTGCATCTCATGTTTACTTCACCATATAAAAGTCCATTACACGTTGCCATCTTTGTCAGTTCTCTAATGCCTGCAGGCAGTATATCTGATTATTTATAAAAAAAAGATCTACAACCCAGCAGGCATGTCAGCTCCCAGGTTCACCAAGGAGGAGAGCGCTGCACTGGTCCACGCTGTCAAGGACTTTTATCCCCAGCTGTTTGGGAACAAGAGGTTGACAGATGCGCCTGTTAAGAAGGCCCTCTGGGAGTCTATCACCAATGCAGTTAGATTGGTGTGTGACGTCCAGAGGACACAGGATCAGATCATGAGGAGATTCGGAGATATGAGGTTGCGGTTAACAAAAAAAGTCAACCTCATAAGGGACTGGGTACAAGCCCGTAAAAGAGGTGGCAAAAGAGAGGCCCCGCGGAAACTGTACCTACTCCCTTATGAGGTGACTTTATGCGAGCTCCTCAATCTCCGGGTCCCCAAAAGATTCAGATCCTCGCCATCCTCGGCCTCCTCTTCTTCCCTCCCAGCTGCGGGATCTGAAAGTCCTGACGCGGGGGCCAGGGCAGCTGCTTCTCCGTCTGGTGGCCTGGGAGGAGATGGAGAATCTGAACCAGGTAATTATCCAACTTCATATAATATCTTAATATTTTTTTTTTAATCAAAAAATGTGTATATAGTCAGATACTAAACCTATACAGATCTCACAACATACACTACATATGATGTTTAGATATCTGATATTAGATTAGTGACACATGAAATAGGAATGATGTGTCTTGCGCTCTACAGAATATGCGTCACAGAGCGAAAATGGAATTTCGCATACACGTTAACATGGCTTTGCTGTAAGTGGCATTGCTTTATACATGTTGCTCAAATGACGGATGCGTAATTCCGCTTTGAATCATTGCGCAATGATCGCAAAAATGGAATTGCGCATACACGTTAACATGGCTTTGCTGTAAGTGGCATTGCTTTATACATGTTGGTCAAATGACGGATGCGTAATTCCGCTTTGAATCATTGCGCAATGATCGCGAAAATGGAATTGCGCATACACGTTAACATGGCTTTGCTGTAAGTGGCATTGCTTTATACATGTTGGTCAAATGACGGATGCGTAATTCCGCTTTGAATCATTGCGCAATGATCGCGAAAATGGAATTGCGCATACACGTTAACATGGCTTTGCTGTAAGTGGCATTGCTTTATACATGTTGGTCAAATGACGGATGCGTAATTCCGCTTTGAATCATTGCGCAATGATCGCGAAAATGGAATTGCGCATACACGTTAACATGGCTTTGCTGTAAGTGGCATTGCTTTATACATGTTGGTCAAATGACGGATGCGTAATTCCGCTTTGAATCATTGCGCAATGATCGCGAAAATGGAATTTCGCATACACGTTAACATGGCTTTGCTGTAAGTGGCATTGCTTTATACATGTTGGTCAAATGACGGATGCGTAATTCCGCTTTGAATCATTGCGCAATGATCGCGAAAATGGAATTGCGCATACACGTTAACATGGCTTTGCTGTAAGTGGCATTGCTTTATACATGTTGGTCAAATGACGGATGCGTAATTCCGCTTTGAATCATTGCGCAATGATCGCGAAAATGGAATTGCGCATACACGTTAACATGGCTTTGCTGTAAGTGGCATTGCTTTATACATGTTGGTCAAAATGAAATGTTAATTATTATATATGTGAAGAATACAGTATTCTTATTTTCAATATTATACATAATAAAAAAAGAAGAATCCAAATAAATTATAACATATGCCCATCAATTGATGAGAATGAAATAACACCAAAAAATAATTAAAGCTACAGTAAACAACACAACTGATTGAAAATAAGAGTACAGGATATATTTATCATGAATTGAATTGAGGAAACAATTAACTCATGGGACTACCAAAGGATTAATAGTTTTAAATTGATTTGCTAATAATGTAAAGATTTTAAACATGGCATGATTTGTATTAATGATATGCAATCCTCATTTAATATATTACAGATATGGATGTTGCTGCTGGATCCTTAAGGCAGGGCTTGTCACAGTATGGTATGTCTCATTTTAATTGACATTTGTCTTAGAAACATGGACAGAACATTACATACTAAATCCACATTGTTCAATATTTATATGTAATGTCCCTTTAATAGATGAAAATTAAATAATTCTTCGGATATCCTTAAATAACATATTAGATTTGAATTGCATGCTCAATCCCATTCATTACATCAACATATGGAGTAGAGAATTCATTAACACCAACATTGTCAAATCAATATAATTTTATATTAAAGGGATACTGAGCTACAATTATTAATGTTGTCATTCAGATAGAGTATGCAATATTAATAAACATTTAAATATAATACTATCATCATATGTGAAATATTCTATTGCTAAATGTATTTTAAAATCAAGAATGTACGTTTATCTGCATCTCAATTTTGGTTGACCAACCTGGGTTTTTATTGATGATTGGTGGATACCTTCAACAAACAATATTTATTGAATACAATATTGCTTATCTGCCTTTAAGATTAAAATGTAGCAACATTCAAATTATAATAGGAGTCAATGTTAAATCATTTTGAACAGTTTGAACAGAAAAATCAATGATTTAAATAAATCATGTCAGTGTCCCTTTAATAAACAATAGATTCATTCATCTTTACATTCTTTGGATTAAACAATATTGATATATAATTCACATATTCACTGTTGGAGTTACTTTATAGATATCAGCATACTCTAACAGCACCATGATTACATATTTGTACTAATCAATTTGGTTTTGTATTGTGATAAATATGTGTTGTGTCCTAAACAAGATTACTGTACATTGCACAAATGGCTCGATGTGCCACATGTGTTTGTTTAGATTTGTCAACAGCTGTTCTTCAAAATGTGGTTTGTGTGTATTCTTTTAAGAACATTGATCAATGGGTATATTTAGATATGCAATAGCATCGTATGAGATGAGTTTGATGTCTAATAACAGAATCCCCTTGATTCAATCAAGCATTTTTTGGTTTAATGACTGCTCTATTCTTCACATTTTCAAGTTGATTAATCTTAAAATTCGATACAGATGTGATTTAGTGATATCCCAAATGTGTTTACTAATATATATCTATATCATTCATAGAGAGAGTTGGTGTGGGGAGCCCACAGGAATCCAGCAGTGACACAGAGCCGCCTTTGCGGTCTTCTGGTAAGTCCATTGACTCATTTATATGTCATTGAAGGTGTATTGGTAATCAATATTATGAGCATGATTCTGATGAAGCATAACATTTGAAACAAACATATAATTTTCTCTTCTGATTATATATTAATTTTCTTTTAATATTGAAAGATTAATAATTAAAACTTTATTAGTCTACACATTTGTTATTCAGAAGATGTATAGCATATGTTTGTTTCCATGTTCATTTTTGACAACAGTCATCAAGTGATACACACATGAGAAATCTTAAA
Source organism: Bombina bombina (assembly GCF_027579735.1). Classification (NCBI taxonomy): domain Eukaryota; kingdom Metazoa; phylum Chordata; class Amphibia; order Anura; family Bombinatoridae; genus Bombina; species Bombina bombina. The sequence continues at coordinate 1,142,226,066 of NC_069499.1, forward strand.
TGTTCTATGTACTATGCTTTTATGATTTTTAAATTAATACAAACAATACATCGAAAATATGAATCATTGAGAATAACAAATCTAATGTAATTTGTATGCTCCATCAAAATGATGTAAATCATAACTTTGGGTGTGTATATCTTTAATGCAACATTGATGTGTGTCTTTGAACAACAGTAACATATGTTATAATATCTGTTCTTAACGTGTACACAACATGTTATGTTTTACAGAGATTGATTTAACATATGTGACGGAGGAGGAAGAGGCTGCCTTGGAGTCTAATGGTATGTGAAATATATCTATCATGTTTCCAACATGTTGCTTTTTTTGAAATCATTTCATTGAAGACATTCAAAGTCTACAGCTTTTGCACTTTAAAAAGGAATATTATTTGTCTGTTCAAATACACTACTGCCCCCTTTCTATATCAGGCAGCATGAAAATATTATTTTTTTTAAAAATGTATAATTCATGCCATCGTTATGTCACATGCATATTCCAGGCCAAAACACAATAATAATGTTATAATTGTACAGACAGTAATTGATATTCATCTGAGTGCCTATATGCATACCATATCCTCATTTCATAATTGTTTACAAATTCAAACACACTTCTAAGTATATTGAAAACATAATCAATTTGAAATGCGTTGATTTGATTTCATGATGTATGAGATGTTAATATATATTTTTTAAATTTTCAGATGGATCCGCCACTTCTGGTCATCTGGTTTCCGCCCCTGCCCAGTCCCCTGACCAGTCACAGACCCCTGCCCATGCCCAGACCCCTGCCCATGCCCAGACCCCTGCCAATGCCCAGACCACTGCCCAGGCCCAGACCCCTGCCCAGGCCCAGACCCCTGCCCATGCCCAGACCACTGCCCATGCCCAGACTCCTGCCCATGCCCAGACCCCTGCCGGCCCTTCCCATTTATCATTTCCTGCCCCTCCCAAAAAACACCCCTACAACCCCCTTCACCGCTCTCCCCGTATTATGGCCCGTACAGCTGCCCAGACCCCAACTCTCCACTCCCCAGCTGTACGGCCTACCCCGGAGTAGCAGCTCATCCCTCCCCAAGCCAATCCCATCCCTCCCCCCTGTCTCAACCTTCATTGTCCTGGGTGTCGGATTGTCCTTCCCAGGCACAGCTGTAAGTATCATTCAAAATCAACATTATAAGATACTTAAAGGTACACTGAAGGTAAATATTTTCTATTGTGATTCAAATAGAGCATGCAATGTTAATCAAATTTATAATTTACTACTCTTATGAATTATTCTTCATTCTCTTGCTATCTTTATTGAAACAAAGAAATGCCTATAATTAATTTTAAATAGAAAATAATTGTGGACATCATTTCTTTATTGTTGGATGAATGTATCCATCAACCAGCAGGGACAAACAAAGTTGATAAACAAATATGGCCTGCCCTAAAAACCGACATTCTTGCATTCAAAATCTAGCTATAGAATTCAAACATTTAAAGAATATGTGTAATTTTTAAATATTTGTAATGTCATGCTCTATCTGAATCAGTCAATTAAATATTTAGGTTCAGTGTCCCTTTAATTTGATATCACTACATATACCAATCACCACTACTTGGATCCAACAATTTATGTACAAATGTTTATACATTATCTCTTGTCTAACCCAGTGGGAATGTAATTTCTTCAGGTTGCTATGTTTACACAGCTTGTCCTCAATGCCAAAATGTTTAAGGATAGGTGTGCCTACCACAGTATAATTAAAATATTTAAATTGCTAATGTAAGTACAATGTAAATCCTTTAACAAGATTTGATACACTCAAGCTGTATAAGTGGATCATCGAAAACCAATTAAAGGGGACAACATGTTTGAGTAAACTGTCCCTTTAATGATTTCGGTCTGTCTGAATAACATATTTCATGTGTAAAGAATCAATTTAAACTAATTGATGTAAAGAATGATTTGTCTTTATGATGACAATGTATCTTTGCTTATTTTTTCGTCTGTTGTGTAATTATCCTTAATATTTAATTTATTCTTTATTTTAGGCTGTGACTCAGCATGGCTCATGCTAGAAGGTATAGCAAGAGTAGAGCAGGCCGTGTTGAGGAACGCAGCTGTCCTGAGAGGGATGAACGACACCATGCAGGCCCAGCTCCGGGTTCAGGACTTGACTCTGCGTGAAATCATGCGATTAAGTTCAAGGCCTGAATCTGGAGCTGGACATGCACAGGACGATGAAGAGGATGACCAGTAAGTGGAGGATCTGGAGATGCTCCAAGGTGGCAGATAAGAATCCTCCGTCCACATGTTGATGTTTTTTTTTATTGTTGCCATTTGGCCTTTTTCAAAGTTTATTGTTGTGCCTGTTGCACTCTTTTACCTTGTCATATGTCTCCAATGGGGCTATGGTGGCCCTTGGCAACTCTCTTCATGGACTGTGATGCACTGTGTTACCTTGTCATATGTCTCCAATGGGGCTATGGTGGCCCTTGGCAACTCTCTTCATGGACTGTGATGCACTGTGTTACCTTGTCATATGTCTCCAATGGGGCTATGGTGGCCCTTGGCAACTCTCTTCATGGACTGTGATGCACTGTGTTACCTTGTCATATGTCTCCAATGGGGCTATGCTGGCCCTTGGTAACTCTCTTCATGGACTGTGATGCACTCTTTTACCTTGTCATATGTCTCCAATGGGGCTATGGTGGCCCTTGGCAACTCTCTTCATGGACTGTGATGCACTGTGTTACCTTGTCATATGTCTCCAATGGGGCTATGGTGGCCCTTGGCAACTCTCTTCATGGACTGTGATGCACTGTGTTACCTTGTCATATGTCTCCAATGGGGCTATGGTGGCCCTTGGCAACTCTCTTCATGGACTGTGATGCACTGTGTTACCTTGTCATATGTCTCCAATGGGGCTATGCTGGCCCTTGGTAACTCTCTTCATGGACTGTGATGCACTGTGTTACCTTGTCATATGTCTCCAATGGGGCTATGGTGGCCCTTGGCAACTCTCTTCATGGACTGTGATGCACTGTGTTACCTTGTCATATGTCTCCAATGGGGCTATGGTGGCCCTTGGCAACTCTCTTCATGGACTGTGATGCACTGTGTTACCTTGTCATATGTCTCCAATGGGGCTATGGTGGCCCTTGGCAACTCTCTTCATGGACTGTGATGCACTGTGTTACCTTGTCATATGTCTCCAATGGGGCTATGCTGGCCCTTGGTAACTCTCTTCATGGACTGTGATGCACTCTTTTACCTTGTCATATGTCTCCAATGGGGCTATGGTGGCCCTTGGCAACTCTCTTCATGGACTGCGATGCACTCTGTTACCTTGTCATATGGCTCAAATATTCCTTATTTTTACAAGATTATTTCTAAACGTTGTTGATGTTTTCTTACATACTAATAAAAGACATGTCATTGCACGATTCTTTGTCCTCATTCTTCATGTTATTTTTTGAAAGCTCCAGTTTATCTTGTTGATCCTTAAAGGGACCTACCAAAAATAATTGTTTATAAAAAATCATATATGTAAGACAATTGTAAATGACTTTAAGATTAACATCTCCAATGTAATCTTATTATTTGTCTTTATATATTTTTCTCTTAGCTTTATCATTGCATGATTATGATTAGCATAGTAATTGTTTTATATATGTATATATAGATTGTTATTTGTGTATATATGTATATTTCAATTTTCACATCCATGTGTGTATTTAGAAACTCTGCATGAATTGATGCACCTTTAACAAATGATCTGAGGATTGATACAATTATATAATCCCTGTAAAGTGTTCATTTTATTGAAATAGTATTGTCTATGTGTATCCTCTTTTTAAAAACAAAATCATGTCCCTTTAAGTGATGGTGAGCACAATTGTTAATGAATGTATTTCCATTTCTAAAGCGTTTTTGTCCTTTTTACATGAACAAGGACATATAATCTTAATAATAAACAATCTTATTGTAATGTTGACAGCACATGTATTTAATTTTCAATTCTATCTTATTGTAAAAGTGTAACCAAATAAATCTCTGTGTGTAATGCAAATATTTTAGATGATGAATATTTTTTAACAAATATGTTAACAAAATACTTCTCCTCCCATATATGGCTATAGGTAGGCTGACCATATTTAAACTTGAATAAATGACACGTTTAATCAATCCATGTATAATTATTGTTATTCCAAAACAATCAAAACATATCTTAAAACATCAATGGCATATGTATTTCTCATGTGTATCTTTTAAATGTTAAAGATATACACCATAGCTATAGTTCAAGGGACAGTCAAGTCCGAAAAGATGATTCATGATTTGGTGACATTCCTAGATAGCAATCTAGACACATACTAGTTCCTAAAATATAAATACGTTTCTTAGTGATATGCCAAGCTGTCAACTGAGTCCTTGGATTGGCTGCGGTTTTTCAGCGATCTCGGATGCGCCATGTTGCTTAAGAGGTCACCTGCCAGGCTGTCCAATGATTCCTTGTATTGACTGACGTTCTTACGTGATCAAGAATGTGCCTTTTATTGGATGGCGTTTTGACGCGATCAAGGATGCGCCTTTTTTTTTGGGCGTTCTTACGTGATCAAGAATGTGCCTTTTATTGGATGGCGTTCTTACGTGATCAAGGAAGCGCCATGTTAAGACGTCACATGCAAAGGTAAAAAAACATCTGATTGGATTACGTAGTCCCGCAATATTTGTTTGTGCACGTTAAAAACGTTTGTGACTGCAGCCAATTTTAAAAACCTTGCGAATATGTATTATTTGCATCATGTTACATTGTTGACCCGTAGCTGATAAAGACCACCACATTCTCTTTTGCTGGATGTCTGGTTGAATAAACGAACGAAAGCAAAATGTTTTCATGCATATGATATTTCGAGGCAAGTGCAAATCTCTATAGTCCATGTTGTTTAATATGTTTGTCAACAATGTTCCTTTTTCAGAAAAATTACTGTTGTGTTTAATGTTAAAGATATCTAATTAATAAATATGCGCTATTGTGTTAGAATAAAGTAATCAATATGCATTTAGCTTTATCATATGCTATATATATGATGCCGACTTCTTCTAAATGTAATTTCGTTGTATATTTTATTAAAGGTTCATTAGACACTCACATTATAAATTAAATCTTTTAATTTGGTCTCTAGTTAGATAGTCCATTGTTTAACAAATACACGTTTCATTTTGCTTCTGTTAAAATAAAATGTAATTAATTATCAGACTCCTCGCCAAGCCTCTTAGTTTCATGTGAGTACCATCTCCAGCTTTCTCCTGTTTTGTGTATGATGGTGTTTTGTCTTGTTTTACGGTTGTAATGTAATGTATATTTTCAATAGAGCTAACCCGATTTTCTTTGAAAGTGTTTGAAGCTTTGTAATATTGATATCAGTATATGTTAATCTTGTTGTTTGTAGTAGTGTCTATTACATACAGTTCTGTTAAAAATATAGTATACTGTCCCTTTAATGCAAATGTTGATTTTTGTATCATGTATGAGTTCCACATTGTTTAATCTTCAAATATATTATTGTTAGCATATTTTCACCCCCCACTCCTAAAAGGACTTTAAACCATATTCATTGTTCAAACAAATGTCTTTCAAAAAAAAAATTAACACAATAATGTCTCTTTAATAAAATAGACTTTATTTAACACGTCAATATAAATCTGATTTCAATATTTATTTTTTGAACAAGTACATGTAGATATACCAACAAGCTTCAAATATGTGTTAGCATATGTAATTTTGTTAAAGGGACAGTTTAGAAAACAAATAATGTTTTGCATTATTCTAAAAGTCAATTTTGTAATATCAATGATATCAAATGTTTCTCACCAATTAATCATTTGTCTGTGTTTATTTAAATTTGCTAGCTAAACCTATGAGGTTCGTGTGCTCATTTCTTTGAGCTTGAAGAGTGCATGTAATCATTACACAATTTGACCACTAGAGGGCATTTGGATAGCATTTGTATATGTAAAAACGTGTGCTCATACAGCATATTATTTACCATGTATTGATCATTGATATCTAAAATGTTGTTATGTCAGAACAACAAATAAGTGGTCATTTTTCCTAGTCATAGATACAAGGTTAAGCACATAAGTCACACGTATTTCTCCATGTTTTGTTGTTTCCAACTTGATAATGCGTAATACAGTGTTTTCTTTGTAATCAATAATTTTCTGACTGTCCCTTTAAGCTGTGTTATTGGCATTCAAACAGTAATATGCCATCATGGATAATTGTAATGGTAATTTTGTTTGCGATTCGGGAAACAGTTTGGACATCACATCACAGAAACCAATCAATATCATGAACAAGGATAGGTATGTGATGATGTGGTTTTCACACACTTATAACCCACACTCTGCAAACAATCTGCCTCCATGGACCCGGTCCCATAGAAGTAGATTATATACAGAGTGTGGTCCACAAGTGTATGAAAACCACATCATCACATACCTATCGATTACACATTAAATAAAAAAAACATTAAAGATGAAAATAAATACTTACTTCCTCTTCCTTCCCCTCTTCCCACGGGGCTGAGGCTCTGGGAGGGGCAACTGCCGACTCCGAAGAGTTCCCCTTGGAGATGTTGTGGGAAGAGTGGAAGGAAGAGTACTGGGACGACCAAGGTGAGGAGGAGAAGATGGCTGAGGAGGAGAAGATGGCTGAAGAGGAGAAGATGGCTGAAGAGGAGGAGATGGCTGAAGAGGAGGAGATGGCTGAAGAGGAGGAGATGGCCCGGCAGGAGTAGATGGGCCGGCAGGAGGAGATGGCCCAGCAGCAGGAGGCCCAGCAGCAAGAGGCCCAGCAGCAGGAGGCCCAGCAGGCATGCGCCTCCCGGAAAAAATTGAACATCTCTTGGTGCAGATTAATGATTCGGTTTTGGCCTTGTTCGATTCTATTAAGTATGTTTATTATTTGGTTTTGGCCTTCAATTATTTGATTTTGTCCATCAAGAATTCGAGTTCGGCCATCGATATTTTGTATCCGGGAGTTACGCATCTGGTCTATGTAGTCCAGTAGAACCCGCACCTCCGCTATTTCCTCTTGTTGTGCTTGGCGGGGTACCCGTGCACGGCGGGGTGCCTGTGCACGGCGGTGTGCGGGTCCTTGAGGGTCCTCTGGTTCCGCGGGCTCCTCCTCTGCTTCCGGGGCCTCTTCATCAGCTTCCGTGCGCTCTTTGTCACGGGGGGCCTCTTCCCTCCGAAGTGGAAATTCCTCCCCACCACTCTCATCCCGGGGAGATGGATGAGGCTGTGTTTCTTGTGCTGCCTCCTCCCCAGACTCTGTATATTTAAAAAAAAAAAAAATGTATATATTAGCATATTTGCATATCAAGCTTTAAATGACTTAGCTTACGATACAATTACAAATGCAGAATCATTAATCCACTTTGAAATCTAACAAACAATCAATACGATTTCCGCATTTTCTAAACCGTGTTTGTGATATCTCTGGTCAATCTGAATGTTTTCGCGTTTGTTTTCAGTCTGTTTAAATGCACACCTAACCTATAGCCTAGATACTGATGTAACCGCAAAGTAATTGAATGCGTGTAAACAACGTTATAGCATTAATCTGATCCTTAAAGGGACATGAAACCCAATGTTTTATCTTTCATGATTTAGAAGCATACATTTATTATCAACTTTCTAATGTACTTTTCTTATCTAATTAGCTTCATTCTCTGGATATTCCTTGCTGAAAAGCATATCTAAATATGCTTATAAGATGCTGATTGTTAGCTGAATATAGCTGCCTCCTGTGATTGTTTCACCGTGTGCATGGCTATTTCTTCATTAAAATATATCTCAAGAATGATTCAAATTAGGTAATATAAGTACATTTGAATGTTTTGTCAAATTGTATTCGCTACCTCAATCATGAAAGTAAAGGTTTGCGTATAGTGTCCCTTGAAATACATTCGTATGTGAATTTATTGTTCAATGAGCTTACCGTCAGATGAGAGTGGCAGGTTCCCGGTATCAATTCCTCCGATACCGACTATTTCCACCTCGGAGATGCTGGGCCGCAACATTTCCTCCCATCGGCAGTAGTCTATTTCCAGGGCAGGTCCGCCACCGGTTCCTGTGGCATGTCGGGCCTCCAGGCTTAACTTTTTCTTGAGATCCATCTTACAGTCCCGGTAGCGATGTTTTATCGAATCCAGATCTCCGGCCACCCACTGCATTGACTGCATTTCTTATCTCATTCCAGAGCCTCCTCTTGTCAGTCGGGGTAGTCTTCTGGTGCTGCAGCCTCCTATACCTGGCCATATAGGCCTCCATCGAAAACCTCGCCTCCCTAGTTGCCTTGGCCTTCCCCTGTGACGATGCCCTCTGTTTCCCGGACTGTGAAGCCCTACTCTGTCCGCCACTGGGCCCAGCCACTTGTTCATCTTGAACCAAGTGGCTGGGTCCACCCACCGCTTCCACCCCCGCTTCCTGCCCCCCTTCCTGCCCCCCTTCCTGCCCTGTTCCTCTCCCCCTCCCTCTCCTCCCCCCTCTACCTCTCCCCTGCCTGGCCTCCATCTGTTCCCTAAACTAAACCCCAAATAATCAAACAAAAAGTGAGTGTGATGAAATGAAAGGGGGTCAAAATAAAGAACTAAAAAGACAAAAAAAGTGCTGAAAGTGTGAGAGGGATGTAAAAAAACAAAGAGGGTAAGGAGTATTTAAATAAACCAAAAGAAGAAGAAGACTAAAAGGAGGATATGTAAACTAAATGTAACTAGGGGATGGGTATGGGATGGGTATGGGGTATGGGATAAGAGTAAATGGGATGAAAGGGAATGGGACTACAGGGAATGGGGTATGGAGTGTAGTATGAGGGGGTAGGGGGTATGGAGTGTATGTAGTGTTATTGATAAGTGTATGTATGTATTGAATGTGTTTGCGTGTAAATGTGTTACGTGTACAGAAAAATCACTCGCTCGTTAACTCACACTACTACTAATTCTCACTAACACACTACTACTAATTCTCACTAACAAACACTCCCACTAACTCTCACTAACTACCACTAACTCACGCTCCCACTAACAACTCTCACTAACAACTCCCACTCCCACTAACTCACTCACGCTCCCACTAACAGACTCTCTCCCACTCCCACTAACTCCCACTAACTCACTCACGATAACACTAACAACTGACTCTCTCACGCTAACACTAACTCACTCACAATAATGCACCAACTCTCTAATCTTAAACCTCCAATCTCCAAAGACCCAACAGCAACACAGTCAAAGAAGCCCTGCTTATGTGGTGCTTATATACCCTGTGTAAATGTTTAATGATGTACCAATTTCCGTTGTAAATTGTGTTCAGGTGTGCTTTATTAGCAATTAATATTAGTGCAATGTGTATTAGTTGTGTGAATTTGCGCATGCTCATTTGGAGTTAGTATTTGTGGAATGTGTAGAATGCGATGATGTCATAGTGGTCGTTTTCTCTAACATTGTCCAATAGTATTCTTTTTAAATGTGAATTTGCGATGGTGTGGTATTAGTGAAGTGTTGTATATGTATGTTTGTCCTAATATATAGTGATATTGAATGCGATTATTTTTCTAGTGTATGTATATATTTTTTATTCCATGTTGTTATTTTGCGAATTTCCGCATCTTAAAGTATATGCGTATTCCCCGTATTAAATTTTATTAAAAATCCCCCCGCTTGTGAATGTGTAATGCTTGTGTGCTTTGTTGATTGATTGTTGTTGTGACATTTGCGGCGTGTTATTGTTGTGCATGATGTGGTATGCGTCATATGACCGAGCTGTGCGTATTCTCGAGATATCGAGTGTTAGGTGAAAAAAGCTATTTTTTTGCTTTTCCATTGATCTCTATGGGAGACTGTCTAACGCGGGCAGGATTCCGCGTGTGACATACACGCGTTAGGAGCATCGTTAGATGGTCTTTTTTGAACTCTAAATACCGGAGTCAAACAATGCCGTGCGTTAGACATAAAACACGCGTGGCGTTAGCAACCCATCTACTGCCGAACTCCAAATCTAGCCGTAGGAATCCTAACTCTACTCTATGAGTAGCCCATGGATTCACACAAATCCATATCTTATGATAAATTTTTCTAGTGACAGGCTTACGAGCCTGAATCAAGGTCTCAATGACCGAGTCAGAAAAACCCAGCTTGGATAATATGAAACGTTCAATCTCCAAGCAGTCAGCTTCAGAGAAACCAGATTTGGGTGAAGGAGGATCCCTTGAACTAGAAGGTCCTTCCTCAACGGAAGTCTCCAAGGTGGCAGAGATGACAAGTCCACCAGATCTGCATACCAAATCTTATGAGGCTAAGCCGGTGCTATGAGGATCACTGATGCCCTCTCCTGCTTGATTCGAGCAATGACCAGAGGAAGAAAAGCAAATGAAGGAAATAGCTGGAGAACACTTCCGGATGGAGTTCCCACTCCCCCGGATAAAAGGTCTGCCTGCTCAGGAAATCCGCCTCCCAGTTGTCCACCCCTGGGATGTGGATCGCCGACAGGCAGCAAGAATGGGCCTCCGCCCACAGAATTATTTTGAATAGCTCTTTCATCGCTTAGGAACTCCTCGTTCCTCCCTGATGATTGATGTAAGCCCCTGACGTTATTTTGCCTGACTGGAACCTGATAAACTGGACCGAGGCTAACTGAGGCCAGGCCAGAAGAACATTGTAGATCGCTCTCAGTTCCAGAATGTGTATAGGAAGAACAGACTCTGGCTGAGTCCAAACCCCCTGAACCCTTAGGGAGCTCCAGACTGCTCCCCTAGAAGGCTGGCGTCTGTTGTCACAATCACCCAAGATGGTCTGAGAAAGCAGGTTCCCTGGGACTGATAATCAAGAGACAACCACCATTTAAGGGAATCCCTTGTTTCCTGGTCCAGTAGTATTCGAGGAGACAAATCTGTATAATCTACAATCCATTGCCTGAGCATGCTTAACTGCAGAGGTCTGAGGTGGAACCGAGCAAATGGGATGATGTCCATTGCCACCACCATCAGCACGGTTACTTCCATGCACTGAGCCACTGAAGGCTGAGGAGTGGACTGAAGGACAAGACGAGTATCGATAATCTTTGAATTCCTGACTTCTGTCAGAAAAATCTTCATTGATATGGAATCTATTATGGTTCCCAAGAAAGTTACCCTGGTGCTTGGGACTAAGGAACTCTTTTCCAAATTTACCTTCCACCTGTGAGATCGCGGGAAGGATAATACCATGTCCGTGCGAAATCTTGCTTGCTGTAAGGATGGCGCTTGGACTAGGATGTCATCCAGATAGGGCGCCACTGCAATGCCCCGTAACCAAAGCACCGCCAACAGCGATCCCAGAGCCTTTGTGAAAACTCAGAGCTATGGCAAGACCGAACGGAAGAGCCACGAACTGGAAACGTTGTCCAGTAAGGCAAACCTTAGAACTTGAGACGATTCTTGTGAATGGCACATGAAGGTACGTGTTCTTTAACTCCACTGTTGTCATAAATTGACCCTCTTGGATCACGGGAAGAATGGAATGAATAGTTTCCATCTTGAAGGACAGTACACTAAGAAATTTGTTTAGACTCTTGAGATCTAAAAAGTGGTCTGAAGGTTCCCTCTATTTTTGGGAACCACACACCGATTGGGATAAAAACCCCAGACCCTGTACCTGTATTGGAACTGGAACAATCACTCCCAGGTCTGAGAGGTCTCCTTCTTCTAGTGTAAGAATGCCTCTCCTTTTGTCTGATCTGCAGATAATCTTGAGAGCAGAAACCTGCCTCTGGGAGGAAAACTTTTTAATTCTAATTTGTATCCCTGGGACACTATTTCTATTGCCCAGGGATCCTCAACATCTCAAACCCAAATCTGAGTCTGAAGGTAAATCCGCCACCTACAAGATCCGGTCCCGGATCGGTGGCATTTCCTTTGTGCTGTGTTTGATTCAACAGCAGGCTAATTGGATTTTTTATTTTTTTTTAATTCTTTAAATTTCAAAAGAGATTATTTCCGTCAAGCCAGGTCCCAACAAGGTCTTCCCCTTGTAAGGAATTGCTAAAAGCTTAGACTTAGAGCATACATCCGTAGAACAAGGCTCTAACCATAAGGCTCTGTGAGATGGAACAGAGAAACCTGAAACCTATGCTCCCAGTTTGAAGGGAAGAATTCAAAATAAAGGAATTAGCCAATTTGCTTTTAACCTATCCTGGATTTTATCCAGGGAAGTTTCTGACTTAGTAGCATCAGGCCAATATGCCATTGCACTAGTGACGGTATCAAAGTACACAGCTGGTTGCCATTGTAAGCCCTGGTTTATATCCCTTTTTTTAATTTTTGTCCATAGGACCTTTGAAATCCCAACTATCCTCTTAGGGTATAGTAGTTCTCTTAGCTAAGCTGGAAACTACTTCTTCCACCCTAGGGAATATTTGCCCAGGCTCCTTAGCTGAGTCGGCTATGGGGAACATGTTTTTAAATATAGGGAATGCTGTCTCTTCCATTCCTTATAACTTACTGGACGCACATGTTTTTAAATATAGGGAATGTTGTCTCTTCCATTCCTTACTGGACACACTAGGATAGATTACGCCGGTAGTGTCGGAGTCGCCCAGGGTAGCTAAAACCTCCTAAAGTAACAAATGGAGGTGCTCAAGCTAAAAAACTGAAAGAAAAACAACCTCAGGATCAAATAAATACATAAAGACATCTGAGTCTGAGAATTCTCTCTCAGATAACCCAAAGTATCTTCCTCTTTCAGTTAACAGGGAAGAACCATTCAGAATAGCAACTACTGAATCAATCACCCTAAATGATTGAAAATAATTCCTCTAGTAATGTTTTCTACCACGTGGGAAAAACATATAATGCATGAAATGCAGAGTAACTCCAGGTGGAGTGTGAGAGGAAACGCAGGAAACTGCATGTGGGCCATAAAAATTTTGCGAGACACTATAGGAGAAATTTGTGGCATAGATTGACCATTGTCAACAGACTCCTAAACAGCAAACGCCTTAGAAGGAGTAGGTTCAGAAAAAGAGTGACATTTTTTAATAAAAATTGACACATAAAAAATGTTACTGTCTCTTTAAATTTAAAAAGTAACTATTTTTTGTGTGCTCTTGTTCCATCCTATCACAAAGGATGAATAAAACAAATAAACAGTTGAAATTCCATTAATAAAAATTAACAGATAAAAAACGTTACTGTCTCTTTAAAATTTAAAAGTAATTTCTTATTTCTGTGCCCAGAAACAAGCAAATTAGCATGTCAACATTGCTGTCCATAGACATCGTCATGACATTAAGGAAACAATGTCCTGTGTCGCAATGCCAGATGGAAATAGCAAGGAACCGCAGGGCACTGCATGTGAGATAGAAAAATTAATGCACACTTGTTTAATCAACCTGTCTCACATATAGCAGAATAATGAAATATTAAGAAATTAACCAATTGTAAATAAAATCAACATATGGCAAGTGGTACTGTCCCTTTAAATGTTAAAAAGAAACACATCTTTATTATTATTATGTCAAACATTGAAGATGTATGAGGAACTTTCCATCTATACCCTCAGTTTGACCCAGCTGAAGCATCAGACAACCTGCCTACACCAAAGCTGAACTCATTGTAGCGCTGACTGAAGTGCAATCATTTAGACAAAAATTTTCTCTGCATCTTCCGATAACCGGAAGTGACAAGAGTCTCTCTGTACAGCGCCATCCTCCACTCCTAGCGCATATCCAACTGTCAGAAGGGAGGAGAGAAAGCATTGGCGCCATTTAACAACTCCACCCCTTGTGGGCATCATCCAATTTACCTCCCGGTCGCCATTGTCCTGAGTAAAGGCGCCGGGAGTAAAAGGCTAAAACTTAAGTCTTAAGTTAAAAGATGCGACACCGCTGCTATCGCGGTAACGCCGCACACACTGAACCTACACTGGTAGCCTATATAAATAAAAGGCAAACATGTAATCTCCCGGTCGCCATTGTCACCCCCGGGATCAAGCAGACAGACTGACCAGCAAAATGTGACTAAGTTGCTCAGTCCTTTAGTGTCCGGTTTATTTATCTGTGCCCAGCAGTGTATACTGTCTCTTTCACCCAGGCAGCCTTTATTATTAGCCAGGGGAAAGAAAGACATGCCAGTGCCTGCGTCCTAACTGCCTAAATATCCCCTGCTAAAACTAGGGGAGTCTGAATCCAAGTTAAATGAGGTTTTTTTCAATTGTAAATTTAAGAAAGTGCCCAAACTTTCTCTGAGATCTCTACCCCCAGAAAAAAGGTTAGCACTTACTTCATGTTCTGCCCGGCAGTAAGGCAGTTCCCAGGTTTAAGAGGTCCTCTCCCTCCCATGGACCTGGAAAGAAAACGAAAGTCCTGAGTAAAATGCTTCAGATTTTCTTAGTCAGGGCAGCATCAGTATGGGAGGCACAGTGAGAATTATGTCCCACCAGTTCCCATTGCTCTAAAGCCACCAAAAGCTCTACTGTAGAGACTGATATGGACTACGGCTACACCCTAGAACAAAGCAGCACACTCTTGCACTACTTTAAAAATAATAAACTCTTGATTGAAGAATCGAATCTAACACCTCACTTTACCTCTTCCTATCTCTAACGTAGGCAAAGAGAATGACTGGAGTGGGAGGGAAGGGAGGAGCTATTTAACAGCTCTGCTGTGGTGCTCTTTGCCTCCTCCTGCTGACCAGGAGGTGAATATCCCATTAGTAATTAAGATGATCCGTGGACTCATTGTGTCTTAAAAAAGAAAAGATATAAGCCACAGAGGCTATAATGTCCCAAGGCACTGCTCAGAATAGAACCCACTAAACTGGGCTTGGACACTGAGGCCAAAAATTTAGATCATTGTAGATCAATTTCCAATTGATGAAAGGGAGAGCAGTCTCACAGAACCTCCTTCCAGTCCAGCAGGCTGGAGTTCACTATCAAAAATGCCCAGGAAGGTCTCTGAACATGAGTGCTGAGACTGAGATTCCTGAAAAACCACCACGGGAAGATACTCTTGTTGACTAGATCTATTCCCAGAGACATCTGAATAATCCCCATTGCTCTGACTAAGCATGCCGAACTGCAGAGCTCTCAAACAAAATACAACAATGGATGATGTCCATGGAAGCCCCATTATACCAATTGTCTCCATACACTGAACTGCAGCTGCCGAACAGTAGACTGAAGAGAGCTGGATTGGCTTTTCTGTCAGAAGGATGTGCATCGATAGGAAAACAATTATAGTCCCACTCTGTAGCTAAAATAAGGGACTTCTTTCCCAGCTCCACTTCCAAATGTGAGCAAGATAAAAGAAACCTCTGAATGAGATTTTGCTTGAGGAAGAATGGTGCCTAACCAAAAGTTCAGGAAGGCAGGCCACCACTGCAATCCCAGAACCATTGTTAGAAAACTCAGGAAGCTGGGGCAAAGCCATTGTTGAACCACAAACTGAAAAGGTTTGGTCAGACAGAAAAATTCTAAAAAGAACCCTTTAATGGAAACCTGAGTGTACACATCCCTTAGGTCTAAGGTCACTATAAACTGACCCTCTGCACCAAGGAAGAATGGAGCGAATAGTCTCCATCTTGAAGGACAGTACTCAAACTGTTTAAACAATTCAATTCTAAATGAGGGCAAAAAGTTCCATCCACGAACAGAATGGAAAATAAACAATCCCTGTTCCCGAACTGGAACTGGACCATCACTCCCAGGGAGGAAGACCCTGAATACATTACAAGCACGCGTCTCTTCTTATCTGATGACAGATAATCCTAAGAAAAAACCTGCCCCTGGGAGGAAGGGGTTGATTCCAAATCGAAACCCTGGAATACTATATCAACGGCCCCTTTAGAGATCTAGGACTTATCGTATCCAGGCAATACAAAAACTGAGATAGATTGCCCCCCCATAGGATCCGATCCTGGCTCGGGTTAAACCCTACCTGCTGAATGAGATTTAGCTGAGGGTTTCTTAAACAAAAGACAACATTAGTGACCAAAATAAAAAATTGGTCTTTCACTGGAATCAGACCAGTCGTCGTACCAAAGGATGCCACACATGTCCATAAAGGTCTCCATCCTGAAGGAGCCTATATCTTTATCTGAATAATAGAGACTCCTACAACTTTAAGTACCATGCTAATAATTAAAAGAGACAGTTTAATACATACAGCAGATGGGGAAAAAGGAATACTTGACTTCTCCCATACCTGAGAAATTCTCCTAGCATAATCGAGAACAGGAGAAATCTTTACCAATGAAACCTAGTGTATATAAAAATTACTAGATTCTTGAGGAGTGATAACGACCAAAGAGTTGCAGTCTACCAAGAAGCCAACCCCTCCTAAATAACACTAAAGGGTGAACAGGCCTGACTCTGAATAAAACTACTTAAGCACCAGATGAAGGGATTTTATATACTGTCCGAAACAGAGATTTAACCCTCAAAGTCTACCGACTATCTTTCTTATTAGACTATAAGAAAGGCAATATGTATAGTAGAAAGCAGAGCAGAAACCTTACTATTTGATTTATTAAATTTCCTCTAATGATTTTCCCTTAATATAGGGAACAAACAGATAATGCCACAGATACCAGAAGAAACCTGGGCAGCAAATTTGCAACAAATAGCTCTTCCAGGAGAGCGAGAGGAACTGCAGGGCACTGCATGTGACGCCATAAAAAAGGGACTTGGGACGTTTGAGGAGAAGTTGTGGTGTTAACCTGAACAGCCTCATCCAGGGAGACATGAGGCTAAAATAATTTTGAAAATAATTATATAAAATTATTTAAAATGACACTGTCCCTTTAATAATATATAGACTTGCTGGATCATAAAAATACTTAGGAACAGACCTCAGTTCCATCTTCAGCAAAAAAAAAAATCTCAATAGGAATTATGATATTATTTGCTTATGTGAAGGGCTCTAACATAAACAAGATATATGTATGAGACCTATGAAACATTCAAAAAATATTCAAGTAACTACCATATCAGAGTAACAACAAATTCTATCTATTTGTTCAATACAAACTATTTTCCTTGTTATTCACAGAATGCAAGATGATAAATAAAGGAGACAAAGATCCATTGCTTTAAATTTACACATTTTAAATCCAAATGTTCAATCAGCAGTGCCATAGCTCACCGAGCTATAAATAGATACTCAGCTCAAAAATAAAAAGTCAATACAAGCGCCGTTGTATAATTACCGAGGAGCACCCAATTATGGAGCTAAAATCATAAATCTGTTTGACACTTCAATACAAACTCTTTACCTTCTCACAACACTACCAATTGCTTGAAAAAGAAAATACCGCTCCGCTCTCGGGCGGAGAACGAGGCGGAGCCATATAAAACTTCAATCCAATATGGTGCTTCTCTTACCCGAAAAGAAGGAGGCGGGACCACTAACAAAGGCATGGAGATGAAGCGCAAACATCGCGCTTCATCTTGCCGCACAAAAGCAATATTACAGCCTTAATGTAGTAAGGTTTAAAAACACTCTGAATTAGGTACAGATATAGGAATAACATAATTTATGCTTACCTGATAAATGTATTTCTTTCCGGATATGGTGAGTCCACGGAATCATCAATTACTAGTGGGAATATCACTCCTGGCCAGCAGGAGGAGGCAAAGAGCACTACAGCGAAGCTGCTATATATGTCACTTCCCTTACCCATAACCCCCAGTAGTAAAAATGGTAAAAGAAGATAACACAAAAGTGTAGAGGTGCCTGAGGTTTAGAAAAAACAACTGTCTAAAACAAAGGGTGGGTCGTGGACTCACCATATCCGGAAATAAATAAATTTATCAGGTAAGCATAAATTATGTTTTCTTTCCTAAGATATGGTGAGTCCACAGAATCATCAATTACTAGTGGGAACCAATACCCAAGCCAGAGGACACAGATGATTAGGGAGGGACAAGACAGGTAACCTAAACAGAAGGCACCACTGCTTGAAGAACCTTTATACCCCCAAAAGAAGTCTCAACTTAAGACAAAGGCCTCTAGTTATCAAGCCGTCAACCGCAAATACGCTGGAATTCCGCAGCGTATTTGTGGCAAGGCTGATTCGCTGTAGTTATCAAGCCCTACAGACCGGCAAAAGTAGAATTTAGTGACGTAACATACGATCCGCCGGACTCAGTCCGACACAGATCGATGCTTACGTCACTACAGATGTTCTGAACGCAAGTTCGGCACAATCTGACTACTTTTGGTAGTTATCAAATACCTACCAGGTACGCTCACCACTATTCCAGGCCAGCGTACCTGGTTTTCAATCCGCCGCCCTGGAGGCGGCGGATCCCATAGGAATCAATGGGAGTCTGACAGCAGCGAGAGCTCATGTTCGCTGCTGCCCGATATCCCATTGATTTCTATGGGAAGTGCCTGCATCCTAACACCCTAACATGTACCAATAGAGTCTAAACACCCCTAATCTGCCCCCCCTACACCGCCGCCACCTACTTTATACTTATTAACCCCTAAACCGCCGCTCCCGGACCCACCGCCACTATAATAAACTTATTACCCCCTAAACCGCCGCTCCCGGACCCCGCCGGAACTATAATAAACTTATTACCCCCTAAACCGCCACTCCCGGACCCCGCCGCAACTATAATAAATATATTAACCCCTAAACCACCACTCCCGGACCACGCCGCAACTATAATAAAAATATTAACCCCTAAACCGCCGCACACGGAGCCCTCCGCCACCTACATTACATTTATTAACCCCTATCCTGCCCCCCCTACACCACCTACAGTACATTGATTAACCCCTAATCTACCCCCTACACCGCCGCCACTATATTAAATGAATTAACCCCAAAACCTAAGTCTAACCCTAACCTTAACACCCCCCTAACTTAAATATTATTTGAATTAATCTAAATAAATATTCCTATCATTAAATAAATTAATCCTATTTAAAACTAAATACTTACCTATAAAATAAACCCTAAGATAGCTACAATATAATTAATAATTACATTGTAGCTATTTTAGGGTTTATTTTTATTTTACAGGCAACTTTGTATTTATTTTAACTAGGTACAATAGTTATTAAATAGTTATTAACTATTTAATAGCTACCTAGTTAAAATAATTACAAAATTACCTGTAAAATAAATCCTAACCTAAGTTACAAATACACCTAACACTACACTATCAATAAATTAATTAACTATAATGATCTAAAATAAAATACAATTAAATAAACTAAACTATATTACAAAAACAAACAAACACTAAATTACAAAAAATAAAAAAATATTACAAGAAGTTTAATCTAATTACACCTAATCTAAGCCCCCTAATAAAATAAAAAAGCCTCCCAAAATAATAAAATTCCCTACCCTAAACTAAATTACAAAAGTAATCAGCTCTTTTACCAGCCCTTAAAAGGGCTTTTTGCGGGGCATTGCCCCAAAGTAATCAGCTCTTTTACCTGTAAAAAAAAAAAGCAATACAATACCCCCCCAACATTAAAACCCACCACCCACACACCCCTACTCTAAAACCCACTCGACCCCCCCTTAAATAAACCTAACACTACCCCATTGAAGATCACCCTACCTTGAGCCACCTTCACCCAACCAGGCCAAACTCTTCATCCGATGTGGGCACAAGTGGTCCTCCAGCCGGGCAGAAGTCTTCATCCGATCGGCGCAGAAGAGGTCCTCCATCCGGCAGAAATCTTCATCCAAGCGGCATCTTCTATCTTCATCCTTCCGGTGATGAGCGGCTCCATCTTGAAGACCTCCGGCGCGGAACATCCATCTCTGCCGACGTCTACCTGACGAATGACTGGTCCTTTAAATGACGTAATCCAAGATGGCGTCCCTCGAATTCCGATTGGCTGATAGGATTCTATCAGCCAATCGGATTGAACTTCAATCCGATTGGCTGATTACATCAGCCAATCTGATTTTTCCTACCTTAATTCCGATTGGCTAATAGAATCCTATCAGCCAATCGGAATTCGAGGGACGCCATCTTGGATGACGTCATTTAAAGGACCAGTAATTTGTCGGGTAGTCGTCGGCAGAGATGGATGTTCCGCGCCCGAGGTCTTCAAGATGGAGCCACTCATCGCCAGAAGGATGAAGATAGAAGATGCCGATTGGATGAAGATGTCTGCCGGTCCGGATGTCCTCTTCTGTCCGGATAGGATGAAGACTTCTGCCCGGATGGAGGACCACTTGTGCAAGACGGCTCAAGGTAGGGTGATCTTCAAAGGGGTAGTGTTAGGTTTATTTAAGGGGGGATCGGGTGGGTTTTAGAGTAGGGGTGTGTGGGTAGTGGGTTGTAATGTTGGGGGGGTATTGTATTGCTTTTTTTACAGGTAAAAGAGCTGATTACTTTGTAGCAATGCACCGCAAAAAGCCATTTTAAGGGCTGGTAAAAGAGCTGATTACTTTTGTAATTTAGTTTAGGGTAGGGAATTTTATTATTTTGGGGGGCTTTTTAATTTTATTAGGGGGCTTAGATTAGGTGTAATTAGTTTAAACTTCTTGTAATATTTTTTTATTTTTTGTAATTTAGTGTTTGTTTTTTTGTAATATAGTTTAGTTTATTTAATTGTATTTTATTTTAGATCATTGTAGTTAATTTTTTTTTTTAATATTTTATTTATAACCAGCATGAGGTACAGTAATAAACAGTGTATCTGTGATGCACCGCGCAGGGTGTAATAAGAGATAACAAAGTTGATAAAGTAATATAGTAAAGTATGACTGTCAAATACATGTATGTCAGAAGAAAAAGAACTCACTGTTCACAGTTACAGCCGGGGTTACAGGAGTCTTCTACAGATTAGAAAGCATTCTAGTATATATGCATATGTACCTCAGCGCTGGGGTTTTATTATATTATAACCTAAAGCAACTAAACATCTATAAACAAAAACAAAATATAACTATAACTAAAACTAGTACGCTCAGTAAATTCCACCCTGAAGATCTATGAATGTTCCCCTGATATTAGGCAATTTTCCACCTAGAGAAGTTCTGACCATGTGTATGACATCAATTTTATAGTGAGTAGATTAGGTAAATTCTAAACATCAGATACAGGCTAGACACTTTTGTAGAAATAGTGCTACTTTATATTATGCTCTTGTCCAGGACTTTGTGTTACCAAGTTCCAGGTTATGTAGCGCCAAAAGAGAGGTTTACTGGAGATTTTTAAATCTGGCAGATAATTATGTAGTTGACTCCTAGCCTATAACCTGGACACAGCATGTCATCATCAATCTAGGGGCAATTGCAAGATTCCTGCATTTAAACTAACTTCAGGAAAGGGGGAGCTGCCTGTAATGACACCCAATGCTCAAATCAATATGCAATAGCAACTAGCAGCATTAAAATATTATGGGGCATAGGTGTTGAACAGCAATAAAGGGACCAAGGGACCAAGCTAAGAGAAACAGATGCTCCTGCTAGATTAAGTGGCATTCTGCCGAATATGTACAAAAGGTAAACGTTTATTTAGATCTCCCAGATTACAATAAACTGGGACTCCAGTACTTTGAGGGGCTGGAACCGGTAGGAACATACAACAGACTACAAAGCTATGGTAGGCTTAATAATTGGTATTCTTGACTATGCGGGACGACCTATCTGTGGTGTTCTCATGTACTTTGCATAAAAGGTGTGGATGCATATAAAATGAGATACTATTTTCAGGGTGGCAAACGCTAGGTAGACAAAATTAAATCTGACTAAACAAATCATAGTGGAGGCAAACTCACAATGGCTCAGGCTCTGAGATATGTCCCTTAAAGTGGTTAATAAGGAGAAAGAGGCAATACAAGCTGTCCAGCATAAAGACATCAGACATAGATTCAGTTTAGAGTCTGTGGAGATTTAGCGACCTGTGCAGCACAGCACTTCCAATGCAATATCAAAGAGCGTGTTAATTAAAACAGCACAAGCGTTCCACACTGGTATATGGCAATTAAAGTGTTACCCCTACAGATTCGAATATATAAAGGTATAAAGGTTATTAAACTCCCGCCGGCTCCAGAAAACATACTAATTAATTAACTGAGCAATAACCCTTGCTATGATTAGCGGTGTACTTGTGGGAGATACCCAAATTAGTTATACTTGTGTCCAAGAGACTATGTTGTTGGGTTAAAAGGGTGTGACTCAGCCGACACCCATCAGCCATGCATGGTCTAGCTCTCTTTAGCCGTTCTGTCCCAGATCCCCCAGGTACCAAAGCGGGTTATACCAGAAGTCCATTGCCGTGGAATTAGTTGGTAGAAAGTCAAATAAGACTGTGCAAAAAGGTTAGCATTAAGATTACAAACAGGTAATAGTCTAGAGCGTTCATGCCATAGAGCTACAGCCCAGCAACAAGTGCTTTAGCCCGCAAAAATAGATCACCCAATTCCAGCACGAACCAAGCACAAGTGACTGTACCTTAGGGGATCATAGTGTCTCTCAGGGGGTCGGCAACAATGTGGGTCTTGCAAATCCTGCTGCCTTTTGTTTGCATGTGCTACCACTTCGTCAACATGGCTGTCGGTTTCAAGCCTGCTGGTTAGGCGCGGGGGCATGCTTAGAAATCCGCGAACCTGCCAGTCCCCCCATGTAGAAATGGACCCGCACAGAGTGGTAACGGATTCGTTTGCAGCCTTTGCAGAGAAGGCACTGCTGTGGGCCAGTTCCTTGTCAGGGCTTAATCTGGAATCCATACCTGAGGTCGCGGCAACCACCGGAAAAGCAATAGGAGATTGCGACCAATCTGTGTAGTATGAGGTTGCTCCGGCCGCCATCATTTCTACCACCTCTCTTTTCTGTAAGGGAGCTGAGGCCAAGAAGCCGATATCCACCCGTGGGCTAGATGTGATACCACCAACCACACTCCGCAAGGTAGGATCAGAGATATGCTCCTTGTGTCGGCGCGGCTGCGCTGTTGCTGTCACCATAGCACAAAGGTTAGAGCAGGAAAGGAAAAGCCGGTCCAATTTAGGCAGGAATGTGGCCCTTATTTCTTCGAGAATTCGGATGCCAGTTCCTGTTTCTTTAGTGACGGGCTTCTTCATGGCGTGAGGTCAGGTAGGAGCGTATGTAAGTGCCGGATCAGAATAAAATTATGTACAGCATGGCGGGAAAGGATCCGTCACTTTGCCAATTGGCTTTTTAATTTCAAATCACTTCTCGGGGGCCAAGTGATGGTAGAACTTGATCCAGGAAAGTTCCCGGGCACAAATATTGCCAAGGGATAACAGGATGGCGGTGATTATAGCTACTTTTAGCTTCTAGTTGCACGGAGCCTCCCACCGGAAGTCCCATTGTAGTTAATTTATTTAATTAATTTATTGCTAGTGTAGTGTTAGGTGTATTTGTAACTTAGGTTAGGATTTATTTTACAGGTAATTTTGTAATTATTTTATCTAGGTAGTTATTAAATAGTTAATAACTATTTAATATCTATTGTACCTAGTTAAAATAAATACAAAGTTGCCTGTAAAAGAAAAATAAACCCTAAAATAGCTATAATGTAATTATTAATTAATCTTAGGGTTTATTTTATAGGTAAGTATTTATTTTTAAATAGGATTAATTTATTTAATTATAGGAATATTTATTTAGATTAATTTAAATAATATTTAAGTTAGGGGGGTGTTAGGGTTAGGCTTAGGTTTAGGGGTTAATTCATTTAATATAGTGGCGGCGGTGTAGGGGGGTAGATTAGGGGTTAATCAATGTACTGTAGGTGGCGGCGGTGTGGGGGGGGCAGGATAGGGGTTAATAAATGTAGGTGGCGGCGGGCTCCGGGTGCGGCGGTTTAGGGGTTAAAAAATTAATTTATTTCAGAGGGGTCCGGGATCGGCAGGATAGGGGTTAATAACTTTATGTAGGTGGCGGTGGTATAGGGGGCAGCAGATTAGGGGTTAATAGGTATAATGTAGGTGGCAGAGGGGTCCGGGAGCGGCGGTTTAGGGGTTCATATATTTATTATAGTTGCGGCGGGGTCCGGGAGCGGAGGTTTAGGGGTTAATAACTTTATTCAGTTGTGGGGGGCTCCGTGAGCGGCGGTTTAGGGGGTAAAACTGTATAGTTTAGTGTGGGTGCTTAGTGACAGGCTTGCAAGAAAGCTGCGAAGAAGCCGATGAGCAGCGAGATCGATGACTGTCAGTTAACAACAGTCTGCTGCTCATCGCTCCGTACTTGGTGCGCGGCTTCTTGACAGCTTTCTTGATAACTTTGGCGAACGTATTCAGGTCCGCGGCGGCGATGTAAGGCGAGCTTAGGCGAGCATATTGGGCCAACGAATGCAGGGAAGTAGACAGCTTGATAACTAGAGGCCAAAGAATCAATCTTGCAAAATTTGGAAAAAATATATGCAAAGAAAAACTAAGTGGCAGACTTGCAAATCTGTGTACCACAGAAGCTTCATTTTGAAAACCCAAAAAGAAGAGACAACCCTCAAATAATGAGCCATAACTTTCTCAGGAAAACTGCAGCGCCGCAGTCTGAAAAGCAAACAAAGAAAACTTCTCAACCAGAAAAAAGAGAAGCAGTAATCTCTTTATACAGAGAAAACAAACAAAAACAGAAGCCTGCACAATATCCAAATTGTGCACACACATACCTCAAAAATAAAAATGAGGACACAGAGAGGGAACAACAATTCCCAAACAATATTTCCACTTAAGGGAACAACAAAAAAACCCCAAAGAAACCTGCCTTATCCGAAAAAGATTAAACTAATTATACTGCAAACCCCAGGGTACCAAAACTCCCCGAGCAGAATGTATAACAAAAAAGAAAATTTCAAGAAAAATCTTATGGAATGCTAAGGCTCAAACTGAGCCTGCTGCACAAACCTTAAAACAAAGGAAAAGCTCCAAGAAGAGCAACAGACTTCAACAGACCTGATACTAACCAGATTCTGACAAAAGAAAAACACGTCTGGCACATCCACCAGACACTTGTGTAAAAAAAGGATAAAACAGAAAACTGACTCTTCAGAGAACTGGCTGACAAACCATCCTCCAGACCAACCTGGAGAAGGGCAAAAACCCCTAGAAATCCTGACCCTACTTCCAAGAGTAGTCCTTGGATCCACACCAATCAGGGAATTTACGCCAATGACCGAATCAGAAAAAACACACTTAGACAGAACTAAACTGTCCATCTCCAAGCAGAAAGCTTCAGAGAAAAATAAGTTGCCTAAAAGAAAAGACTAGAAGGAACAACCACCAAGGTGGAAGAAAAACATCTCCGCTAAGTAAACCCAGAACCTGCGAGACTATGCGAGAACCGTAAAAATACTGATGCTCACTCCCATTTGATACGAACAAAAACTTGAGGAGGAGAGCCATCAGACAGAAATTCCAAGGAACCACCAGGGTATTAACAGAGTAGCCTGCAACCAACCCTAAACATAACCTGGAAACTTGGCGCACTGCCATTTCTGACTCCAGTACCTTCCATGTGAAAGTTAACCTGGAGAAACCCTCCGGGAAAACCCACTCCCCGGAATGAAAAATCTGACTGCTCAAGAAGACCGCTCCCAGTATACACTCTAAAAAAGAGAATAGAGAACAAAATAGAATGTGGGTGTCCGCCCACCGAACAATCCACGCCAAACATGGCAAAGGAACTCCAGGTTCCCCCCAGGTGGTTAATGAAAACCACAGAGATGAAAATGTGCAACTAGAACCTGAAAGCCGGAAAAGACAACTGAGGCCAAGCCATCAGAGCATAATACTGAAAAACGCAAGTAAAGCTCCCGCTACCTCTTGCAAGCAAAGTGAGCGCTCCACCATTAACTTCCTTCTCTGATCCACAGGAAAGAATCTCATGTCGATAGATCAAGATCTATCCTCCAAGACAAACCATAAGATCCTCGGTCCACTATCTGAACATGCATAACTGCAGACTCTCAGATGGATCGAGCAAAGGGATGATGACCAATGAAGCAACCATCAGACCATTACCTCCATACATAGAGCCACTGATGAACTAAACAGAAGAGAGCCGAAAAAAGCAAAAATCCTCTATTTCTTGACCTCTGTGAAAAATAATTTCAGAGATAGGAAAACCAATCTGGTCCCTAAGAAACTCCCTCTGTAGTTGAACCAAGGGAACTTATTGTCAGATACACTTCCATTCTTCCATTCGAGGAATGAACAGAGACAACAAGATCTCAGAATGAGATATAGCATCTTGAAAAGATGGCACCTGAACCATTATGATGTCCAGGAATGGCAACACAGCAATTCCCTGAACCAGATCACTGCCAATACAGCTCCTTCTGAGAACCATTACAAGGCCAAAGGGAAGAGCCACAAACTGAAAAAGTTTGACAGAAAGGCAAACCTCAGGAGCTTGAAATTACACATCCTCCAGGACTAAGGCCACTATGTACTGACCATCCTAGTACCCTGAGACAACCTGTTGAGATACTTAAGGACTACTATAGGGTGATATGCCCTCTTTTTCAGGAACCTCAAACAGAAAAGATAAAATCCTAGGTCCTGTTCTCTTACAGGAACTGGAACTATATCTGGCCCGTAGATAAAATTGAAATGAGAAAACCTGCCTCAGGCAGGGAAGGAATGACTACTAAATTGAAACTCAGAAGCACAATGTCCATAGACTATCTGGAACATCTTGTATCCATGTCAGAAGACAGAGAGAATCAACCCTCCACTTGGACCAAATCCAGAATGGGAGCAAAATTCTTTATATCAGAACTATTCCTGTCAGATCTGGACCGTACCCTTGTACGGATGCACCAAAAACTAGGAAAATTCACTGTCCATAATGGCCCGCCGACTAGAACAGCGAAGCAGATAGCTTGAGATTGGCAGCATCAGAAATAAAGAATTGGCTAGCTTAAGAGCCTAAATACTGTACTGGAGCTGCTTAAAAGGAATATCTACCTAATTGGAATTAGAAAAGGCATTTGACCAATAAGATGCCGCACTCGACACAGTGGCAATACAAACTTCCAAGTAAGTCACCAGCTTAGACCATTGATCCTGAAAAGAAAAGCTATTCTCTCGAGGAATCGTAGTTCTCTTAGCCAGAGTAGAAATGTCCTACTACCTTAGGCACTGTGCGCCCCGATATTAAATGGAGACAACAGGAATTTTATTTTTATTTTTTTTAAACAGGAAAAAAATAAATCCCTGACTTCTCCCATTCCTGTGAAAAACCTATTAGCATGGTCTGGAACAGGAAAAAACTTCCACAAAGGAATCCTAGTATTTATAAAATTCACTACATTCCTAGGGTTGACAACAACATACATATCGGAGTCGTCCTAAATTAGCCAAAACCCCCTTAGCATGCACAGAGGTTTTCAAGCTTAAAATCTGAAGGATACTCCTCAGCATCAGATGAAGAAAATATACTGTCCGAAAGTGATATATCACCCTCAGAAGCTCCCACATCAGACTTATGAGGGATAGCAACATATGTAGCAGAAAACTTACAAAATATTTAAATGTCCTCTTGCACTTTCCCTAAAAGAAAAGACAGATAACACCACAGATATTGAGAGAAAATCTGAGCTGCAAAATCTGTTGACAAATATCTCCTCCAGGAGATTGAGAGGAACCGTAGGGCATTGCATGTGACACCATTAAGGATAGGGACAAATAAGGAGAAAACTGTGGAATAGCCAAAACAGCATCTTTCTGAGAGACATGAGATTAGTACAAATCAATGAGCATATGAAACTTGGAAGCATAAAGAGACATAACAAAAACAGGATAAACCCAATCTCTCTAAAGGGGAGAAAACTCCTGTTCCTATACAATAAAAAATATATGTAAAACCCAAAATCCTCTAACAAGGTGAAAAAAGATAATGGGGATCGGCATGCAAATGATTTGTCAAGAACAGCAGCCTGTTCCATTAATCCATAATATTGCAAAATATCAGCATGCATAAACATGAATTCCAATTAGCAGCCAGCTAAATAAAGACCTTCACTGTTTTATCTGAAAGACTTCACTTTATACGTATATATTTTTATTTCAAGCAGGCCTTGTCAACTTTTTATTAAATCTTTCTTTTTATTAAGGTACCATACACAAACAACATATGTCAAGAAAAACATAATTTATGTAAGAATTTACCTGATATATTAATTTATTTCATATTGGCAAGAGTCCATGAGCTAGTGACGTATGGGATATACAATCCTACCAGGAGGGGCAAAGTTAACCTTAAAATGCCTATAAATACACCCCCCACCACACCCACAATTCAGTTTAACGCATAGCCAAGAAGTGGGGTGATAAGAAAGGAGAAAAAAGCATCAACAAGGAATTGGAATAATTGTGCTTTATACAAAAAAATCATAACCAACATAAAAAGGGTGGGTCTCATGGACTCTTGCCAATATGAAAGAAATGAATTTATCTGGTAAATTCTTACATAAATTATGTTTTCTTTCATGTAATTGGCAAGAGTCCATGAGCTAGTGACGTATGGGATAGCAAATACCCAAGATGTGTAACTCCACGCAAGAGTCACTAGAGAGGGAGGGATAAAAATAAAGACAGCCAATTGCGCTGAAAAATTAATCCACAACCCAATCAAAAGTTTTAATCTTTATAATGAAAAAAACTGAAATTATAAGCAGAATAATCAGACTGAAACCGCTGCCTGAAGTACTTTTCTACTAAAAACTGCTTCTGAAGAAGAGAAAACATCAAAATGGTAGAATTTAGTAAAAGTATGCAAAGAAGACCAACTTGCTGCTTTGCAAATCTGATCAACAGAAGCTTAGACTTAGTAGAATGAGCCGTAATCCTCTGAGGCAGGGATTTACCCGACTCCAAATAAGCATGATGAATCAAAAGCTTTAACCAAGATGCCAAAGAAATGGCAGAAGCCTTCTGACCTTTCCTAGAACCAGAAAAGATAACAAATAGACTAGAAGTCTTCCTGAACTCTTTAGTAGCTTCAACATAATATTTCAAAGCTCTTATCACATCCAAAGAATGTAAAGATCTCTCCAGAGAATTCTTAGGATTAGGAAACAAAGAAGGGACAACAATTTCTCTACTAATGTTGTTGGAGTTCACAACTTTAGGTAAAAATTTAAACGAAGTCCGCAAAACCGCCTTATCCTGATGAAAAATCAGAAAAGGAGACTCACAAGAAAGAGCAGATAATTCAGAAACTCTTCTAGCAGAAGAGATGGCCAAAAGGAACAATACTTTCCAAGAAAGTAATTTAATGTCCAGAGAATGCATAGGCTCAAACGGAGGAGCCTGTAAAGCCTTCAAAACCAAATTAAGACTCCAAGGAGGAGAGATTGATTTAATGACAGGCTTGATACGAACTAAAGCCTGAACAAAACAATGAATATCAGGAAGATTAGCAATTTTTATGTGGAACAGAACAGAAAGAGCAGAGATTTGTCCTTTCAAGGAACTTGCAGACAAACCCTTATCTAAACCATCCTGAACAAACTGTAAAATTCTAGGAATTCTAAAAGAATGCCAAGAGAATTTATGAGAAGAGCACCATGAAATGTAAGTCTTCCAAACTGCTACATAGTATTAATCACTGAGTGAGAGAAACCTCTATGACTAAGCGTTCAATCTCCATACCTTCAAATTTAATGATTTGAGATCCTGATGGAAAAACGGACCTTGAGATAGGTCTGGCCTTCACGGAAGTGGCCAAGGTTGGCAACTGGACATCCGAATAAGTTCCGCATACCAAAACCTGTGTGGCCATGCTGGAGCCACCAGCAGTACAAACAAATGTTCCATTATGATTTTGGAAATCACTCATGGAAGAAGAACTAGAGGCAGAAAAAAATAAGCAGGTTGATAATTCCAAGGAAGTTTCAACGCATCCACTGCTTCCGCCTGAGGATCCCTGGACCTGGACAGATACCTGGGAAGATTCCGGTTTAGATGAGAAGCCATCAGATCTATTTTTGGAAGCCCCCACATCTGAACAATCTGAAAAAACACATCTGGGTGAAGAGACCACTCTCCCGGACGTAAAGTCTGACGACTGAGATAATCCACTTCCCAATTGTCTATACCTGGGATATGGACCACAAAAATTAGACAGGAGCTGGTTTCCGCCAAAGCAAGTATCCGAGATACTTCTTTCATAGCTTGAGGACTGTGAGTCCCACCATGATGATTGACATACGCCACAGTTGTGACATTGTCTGTCTGAAAACAAATGAACGGTTCTCTCTTCAGTAAAGGACAAAACTGAAGAGCTCTGAGAATCGCACGGAGTTCCGAAATATTGATTGGTAATCTCGCCTCTTGAGATTTCCAAACCCCCTGCGCTGTCAGAGATCCCCAGACAGCTCCCCAACCTGAAAGACTCGCATCTGTTGTGATCACAGTCCAGGTTGGACAAACAAAAGAGGCCCCTTGAACTAAATGATGGTGAGCTAACCACCAAGTCAGAGATAGTGGAACATTGGGATTTAAGGATATTAATTGTGATATCTTTGTATAATACCTGCACCATTGGTTCAGCATACAAAGCTGAAGAGGTCTCATGTGAAAACGAGCAAAGGGGATTGCGTCAGATGCTGCAGTCATGAGACCTAAAACCTCCATGCACATAGCTACTGAAGGGACTGATTGAAACTGAAGGTTCCGACAAGCTGCAACCAATTTCAGACGTCTCTTGTCTGATAGTGACAAAGTCATGGATACTGAATCTATTTGGAAACCTAAAAAGGTTACCCTTGTCTGAGGAATCAAATAACTTTTTGGTAAATTGATCCTCCAACCATGTCTTTGAAGAAACAACACTAGTTGATTTGTGTGAAATTCTGCAGAACGTAAAGACTGAGCAAGTACCAAGATATTGTCCAAATAAGGAAACACCGCAATACCCCGCTCTATGATTACAGAGAGTAGGGCACCAAGAACCTTTGAAAAGATCCTTGGAGCTGTCGCTAGGCCAAAAGGAAGAGCAACAAATTGGTAATGCTTGTCTAGAAAAGAGAATCTCAGGAACTGATAGTGATCTGGATGAATCGGAATATGAAGATATGCATCCTGTAAGTCTATTGTGGACATATAATGCCCTTGCTGAACAAAAGGCAGAATAGTCCTTATAGTCACCATTTTGAATGTTGGTATTCTTACATAACGATTGAAAATTTTTAGATCCAGAACTGGTCTGAAAGAATTCTCCTTCTTTGGGGCAATGAAAAGATTTGAATAAAACCCCAGACCCCGTTCCTGAGAAGCAACTGGCACAATTACCCCAGATAACTCCAGGTCTGAAACACACTTCAGGAAAGCCTGAGCTTTTTCTGGGTTCACTGGAATGCGTGAGAGAAACTTCTCACAGGCGGTCTTACTTTGAAACTTATTCTGTACCCTTGAGAGACAAAATTCTGAATCCAATGATTTTGGACTGAATTGATTTAAACATCCTTGAAAAATCTTAGTCTGCCCCCTACCAGCTGAGCTGGAATGAGGGCCGCACCTTCATGTGGATTTGGGGGCTGATTTAGATATTTGATATGGCTTGGATTTATTCCAGACTGAAGAAGGCTTCCAATTGGAAACCGTTCCTTTAGGGGAAGGATCAGGTTTCTGTTCCTTATTTTGTCGAAAGGAACGAAAACGGTTAGCAGCCTTAAAGGGACAGTCAAGTCGAAATTTTTTTTTTCATGTTTTAAATAGGGCATGCAATTTTAAACAACTTCCCAATTTACTTTTATCACCAATTTTGCTTTGTTCTCTTGGTATTCTTAGTTGAAAACTAAAACTAGGAGGTTCATATGCTAATTTCTTAGACCTTGAAGACTGCCTCTAATCTGAATACATTTTGACCACTAGAGGGCATTAGTTCACATTTTTCATATAGATAACATTGAGCTCATGCACGTAAAGTGACCTAGGACTGAGCACTGATTGGCTAAACTGCATTTCTGTCAAAAGAACTGAAATAAGGGGGCAGTCAGCAGAAGCTTAGATACAAGATAATTACAGAGGTAAAACGTGTATTATTATAACTGTGTTGGTTATGCAAAACTGGGGAATGGGTAATAAAGGGATTATCACAAAGCCTTCACAAATGAAATTATTAGCATGTTGAATTAACTTAACAATGCTATACACATTATGATCTGGTACTTGTTGCGCTAAGGTTTCCAACAAAAAAGTTGAAGCAGCTGCAACATCAGCAAAAGAAATAGAAGGCCTCAGAAGATGACCTGAACATAAAAAAGCCTTCCTTAGATAAGATTCAAGTTTCCTATCTAAAGGATCTTTAAAAGAAGTACTATCTGCCATAGGAATAGTAGTATGCTTTGCAAGAGTAGAGATGGCCCCATCAACTTTGGGATTCTTTTCCCAAAACTCCAATCTATCAGTCGGCAAAGGATACAATTTCTTAAACCTTGAAGAAGGAGTAAAAGAAGTACCCAGTCTATTCCATTCCCTAGAAATCACATCTGAAATAGCACCAGGAACTGGAAAAACCTCAGGAATAACTACATGAGGTTTAAAAAATGAATTTAAACGTTTACTAGTTTTAATATAAAGAGGACTAGTTTCCACCATATCTAATGCAATCAACACCTCTTTTAATAAGGAACGAATATACTCCATTTTAAACAAATATGAAGATTTGTCAGTGTCAATATCTGAGGCAGAATCTTTTGAACCAGATAGATCCTCATCAGAGATAGATAAATCAGAATGTTGTCGGTCATTTAAAAATTCATCAATTTTATGAGAAGTTTTAAAAGACCTTTTACGTTTATTAGAAGGCGGTATGACAGACAAAGCCTTCTGAATGGAATTAGAAACAAATTCTCTCACATTAACAGGAATATCCTGAGCATTAGATGTTGAAGGACCAGCAACAGGTAATGGACTACAACTAATGGAAATATTGTCTGCATGTAAAAGTTTGTCATTACAACTATCACAAACTACAGCCGGAGGAACAGTTACCACAAGTTTACAACAAATGCACTTAGCTTTGGTAGAACCGACATCAGGCAGCAGGATTCCAGTAGTAGATTCTGAGACAGGGTCAGTTTGAGACATCTTGCAATATGTAAGAGAAAAAATAACATATAAAGCAAAATTATCAATTTCCTTATATGACAGTTTCAGGAATGGGAAAGAAATGCAAAACAAAATAAGCCTCTGGAAACCAGAAGCAAAAATAAATTAAGTCTTAAATAATGTCAAAAGTTTGGCGCCAAGTATGACGCCCATAACTGACAAAATATTAAAACTTGGCGCCAACTAAGACGCCGGAAATGATGAAATTACGTCAACAAACGTAACTCTTGCGCCAAAAAAGTCTTGCGCCAAGAATGACGCAATAAATTATAGTATTTTGCACTCCCGCGAGCCTAACAGCCGCAATTTAGAAAAGAGAGTCAATTTGAAAACTTCAGGTAAGAATTTTTTTTTTTTTATATATGCATTTCCCAAATATGAAACTGACAGTCTGCAAAAAGGAAATATACTGATAAACCTGAATCATGGCAAATATAAGTACAAACATATATTTAGAACTTTAAATATAAAGTCCCAAACCATAGCTGAGAGTGTCTTAAATAAAGGAAACATACTTACATAAATCTAACATCAATTCTAATGATATAAAAAATGGCATCACAAATGAAATTATTAGCATGTTGAATTAACTTAACAATGCTATACACATTATGATCTGGTACTTGTTGCGCTAAGGTTTCCAACCAAAAAGTTGAAGCAGCTGCAACATCAGCCAAAGAAATAGAAGGCCTAAGAAGATGACCTGAACATAAAAAAGCTTTCCTTAGATAAGATTCAAGTTTCCTATCTAAAGGATCTTTAAAATAAGTACTATCTGCCGTAGGAATAGTAGTACGCTTTGCAAGAGTAGAGATGGCCCCATCAACTTTGGGATTCTTTTCCCAAAACTCCAATCTATCAGTCGGCAAAGGATACAATTTCTTAAACCTTGAAGGAGTAAAAGAAGTACCCAGTCTATTCCATTCCCTAGAAATCACATCTGAAATAGCATCAGGGACTGGAGAAACCTCAGGAATAACTGCATGAGGTTTAAAAAACGAATTTAAACGTTTACTAGTTTTAATATCAAGAGGACTAGTCTCCTCCATTTCTAATACAATCAACACCTCTTTTAATAAGGAATGAATATACTCCATTTTAAACAAATATGAAGAATTGTCAGTGTCAATATCTGAGGCAAAATCTTCTGAACCAGATAGATCCTCATCAGAGATAGATAAATCAGAATGTTGTCGGTCATTTAAAAATTCATCAATTTTATGAGAAGTTTTAAAAGACCTTTTACGTTTATTAGAAGGCGGTATGACAGACAAAGCCTTCAGAATGGAATTAGAAACAAATTCTCTCATATTAACAGGAATATCCTGAGCATTAGATGTTGAAGGACCAGCAACAGGTAATGGACTACTACTAATGGAAATATTGTCTGCATGTAAAAGTTTGTCATGACAACTATCACAAACTACAGCCGGAGGTACAGTTACCACAAGTTTACAACAAATGCACTTAGCTTTGGTAGAACCGACATCAGGATTCCAGTAGTAAA
Organism: Bombina bombina; assembly: GCF_027579735.1. Taxonomy (NCBI): domain Eukaryota; kingdom Metazoa; phylum Chordata; class Amphibia; order Anura; family Bombinatoridae; genus Bombina; species Bombina bombina. The sequence goes on from NC_069499.1 coordinate 1,142,260,675, forward strand.
TTCTGAGACAGGGTCAGTTTGAGACATCTTGCAATATGTAAGAGAAAAAATAAAATATAAAGCAAAATTATCAATTTCCTTATATGACAGTTTCAGGAATGGGAAAGAAATGCAAAACAAAATAAGCAAAAATAAATGAAGTCTTAAATAATGTCAAAACATCTGCAACAAACACGAGCGTCATAGATGACGCAACTACATGAAAAAACTCGGCGCCTACTAAGACGTAACTCTCGCGCCAAGAATGACGCAATAAATTATAGCATTTTGTGCTCCCGCAAGCCTAACAGCCCGCAATTTAGAAAAGAGAGTTAATTTGAAAACTTCAGATTTTTTTTTTTTTTTTTTATATATGCATTTCCCAAATATGAAACTGACAGTCTGCAAAAAAGAAATATACTGATAAACCTGAATCATGGCAAATATAAGTACAAACATATATTTAGAACTTTAAATATAAAGTGCCAAACCATAGCTGAGAGTGTCTTAAATAAAGGAAACATACTTACCAAAAGACACTCATCTACATAAAGTAGATAGCCAAACCAGTACGGGAACGAGAATCAGCAGAGGTAATGGTATATAAGAGTATATCGTCGATCTGAAAAGGGAGGTAGGAGATGAATCTCTGCGACCGATAGAGAACCTATGAAATAGATTCCCGTTAGGATGACCATTGTATTCAATAGGTAATACTTCCTTCACATCCCTCTGTCATTTACTGCACTCTGAGAGGAACCGGGCTTCAAAAAAGCTGAGAAGCGCATATCAACGTAGAAATCTAGCACAAACTTACTTCACCACCTCCATAGGAGGCAAAGTTTGTAAAACTGAATTGTGGGTGTGGTGGGGGGTGTATTTATAGTCATTTTGAGGTTTGGGAAACTTTGCCCCTCCTGGTAGGATTGTATATCCCATACGTCACTAGCTCATGGGCTCTTGCCAATTACATGAAAGAAAACAGTATAGTACACAAACTGGTGTAGTTCAGGTTGACATTTAAAATATGAGAAACAGTGTGCTACTTATTTCTACCCTATCTGGGGTAATGTCCTTTTCCTGCATCTGTACCTAATTTGTAACTCAAATACACATCATTAGTAATCTTGGCTAACATCTCGTAATCATAACATTACAATTAAAAACAGTATAATATATTTTAGCCCTTTAAACATACTAGAATGATAGACTGAAATAGCATATACATTGAAGTTTATATCACCTCATCCAACATGTAGATATATATATCTCTATTGCAAGTACTCTCATCTCGCCCGGTATCTTAAGTTGCATGGGAGAAGAAAAGAGAAAATAAAAAAAGGGGAGGGGGAGGAAGTAGGTCAGTGGGTGGTAATGTATAGGGGTGTATGAGGGGTAAGTGGACTGGATATAATATAGTCAGGCCATTCCAGAAACTTGCTAATATATAACCCTAGGTGACTGCTACCCCTCCGAAAGGGTATATCTATCCCTGGAACATTTTGTTCCATTGATACCATGTTTCATAGTGTATTTGTAGTCTATCTTGCATTCCAAAGACATATTCTTCCATCTTTTGGGTGTATGTCATTTGAGATATGACCTCCTGAACTGTGGGTGGTGAGGACTGTTTCCAAGCTATCGCTATGCTATTTCCAAGCTTTACTGTGGTGAAAAAGTAGATGAGGAACAGTTTCCTGGGTAGTACCATTTTCGGGAGTGCCAAGTGTAATAAACCGATTATGGGTGTGTATGGGACGTAATAGCTAAAATCTCCCAGGATTTTAAAGCACTTTCTCCAGAGAGGCCTAATTTTAGGGCAATCCCACATATATGTGTCCACGACCCCAATTGTCCGCAATTTCTCCAGCATAGCGGAGAGGAATTTGGATATATCTTATGTAATCTTGTGGGTACCAGATGCCACCTAACTGGAACTTTATTATGTAGCTCTCTAAGTGCCACACTGTGTAAAGCCTTCCTAGTAAAGGCCAATTCTCTGTTCCAGATGCGGGTGTCCATCTCGAAACCTAGGTCTATCTCCGATGCTCTCTGGGGGTTTGATATACTTTCTATTTGGACCTCAGATAGAATGCAGTAGTTAAATGACATAGTTCCCCTACCCATCTACCTCGCTGTAGAAAGCTTTCCATCTGGTTAGTTCTCTCGTACCCTCTCTCTGGAAACCTCATACCCTTATCAGGCTGAACAGTCTAATTACCTCAAAATGATATTTCTGGGGTAAGTTAAAGTTTTCGATGAATTCGCCAAGAATTCATCCATCTATCATTCTCGTATAAGTCTCTGATACAACAACTATCCAAGTTGTCACAAAGGCAGCTATGTGTCTCCAGCATGCAACTTGTTATACTCCTAAAAGGATATATTGGCGAAGGATGGGGAGCAACACCACCCAGGTGCTAACTCTATCCCAAAAATTCAAATTGTCTAGCAGTATAGGGTGATCAATTCCCATCCATCGTCTATAGTGAGTTAGGATCCATATCAGATCCGAAAGTCTTAGAGAACAAGATAAAAGTGTTTGCTCAACATCCTGCCACCTATAGGAGCTCTCTGATCACCCCCAAGCTAGGACATGAGAAAGACGTGCTGCATCATGGTAACGGATCAGATTTGGCAGTGCCTACCCTCCCTTATCTATTGGACCTTGCAGTATGGCCCTAGAAGTTTGCAGACTTTTCCTTTTCCATATATTTTTGGTCACCATGCCTTGCAGTTTATTCAGTATAGCCCTATGTACCTGTATTGGGATACACCTAAGTAAATAGGTGATCTTGGGGAGGAAAGACATTTTTATGGCTGCCATTCTGCCTGTCCAAGATATTTCCGCAAACTCCCAGGAGTTCAACAGCCGCTTAAACTCAGGTAGCCTGTCCACATGATTTCTCGTGATGACAGCCGGAATGTCTGGCCCCAGAAAGACCCCCAGATGCTTAATAAAGTCTGCTGACCAATTGAATTTATATCTATCCTGGAGATACACCAAGCACTCTGTTTCAACATCTATGTGTAAGACTTCTGTTTTTGTTTTGTTCAACTTGTAGTAACTAAGGTTTCTGAAAAGCTTTAAAATAGACATAACTGCAGGCAGTGAGGTACGGGGGGGGAGGTTAGTAGTAAAGTAACATCGTCCGCAAAAAGGGCGATTTTATGATGGGAACCCCTAAACTCTATACCCTTAATAGCTTCAGCTTGCCTAATCGCCTGCGCCAGAGGCTCCACTGCCAGCACAAACAGAAACGGTGACAGAGGGCACCCCTGACTAGTGCCATTTGAAATATCCAACTTATAGGACATGAGGTACAGCCCCCTGACTTTTGCTGAAGGACACGAATATAGTGTCTGTATCGCTGTTCTGAACTCTCCAGGAATTGCAAACACCTCCCAAAGGTAATCCCACCACACCCTGTTGAAGGCCTTCCCAGCATCCAACGACAGGGAAAGGAGGGGGACCTCCCTTCTCTTGGCCTCTGTAAGTATGTGCATAATCTGGCTTGTATTGTTCAGGCCTTCCCTACCAGGAATAAAACCCACCTGGTCTCCATGTATCGGGAGGGGATCACTGTAACTAATCTGTTGGCTAGGATTTTAGAGTATATTTTAGTGTCAATGTTGATTAGAGAAATTGGTCTGTAGCTACTACAGTTTTGGGGGCCCTTGTCTGGTTTCTGTAACGTGATGATAGAAGCCTCTAGGAACTCAGCTTGGAACCTGCCTAATGTGATTGTTTCATTAAAGAATCTAAGGAGGATAGGGGTCAATTGCTCACTAAAGTTTTTATAAAATCTACCAGAAAAGCCATCTGAGCCCAGGGCCTTTCCCAATTTCAGGTAATTTAGAACTTTAGTGACCTCCTCAAGAGAAACCAGTCTCCTCAACTGATCTATGCTTTCCGAGGTTAGAGCTGGAAGTTTAAGGGTCTCTAGATATTGCTTTATTTGTGACCTATTTAGATGGATTTCCCCGACTGGGGGATTTAAGTTATAGAGGGATTTGTAAATACCCATGAAAAGTTGTACCTATATCCCCAGGAGAGGTCCAGGTATTGGGTCCCTCCATCAGTGCCAGAATTCTACGTTGTGTCGTCCTATTTCAGAGCTTGTTGGCCAAATGGGTGGTTGCCTTTTGTTGCTGTTATAGTAATATATCTGCTTGAATCTCTCTAGTGCTCTTTGCACTCTCGAGAGTTCCAAGCCTCTGATCTGGGTTCTGGTTGCCTGAATCTGATCAATATATGTAAATAGTCTTCCTGCGCTAAAGGCCAGATTATGTGGACCTAAAGCTAAAACATTTGAGGTGACACTGAATAGATGGAAATGATCACTCAGGACATAAAATATGTTAAATATGAGCTAGTATTTATTATTAATAAAAGAGATGATTAAAATATTTTCTTTGAAAATTTATTAGTAAAATAATTTTTTAAAATTTTTTTAAAAAAATTGATTAAAAATAGAATTTAATTGAATTTTGTATTAAAAAGCTGATATAATAATGTTTTTCAGCAAAAATAACAGAGGCAAAAAAGATGAAAAGAAAAGATATAAGTGAGGTGAGTGTACTGAGCAGAGGATATAGTTAGTATACACAGCACATTTAGTTAGTATGTTAGTATAGTTAGTGAGGTTATTCAAACAACAGATGCGGTTAATATACAGCAAGTGTAATGAGTGCAGTGGATTTGATTGAGGTTAAAGTGTAAACTAAAAATGGGTCAGCTAAAGGTGTATAAGCTCAAGTGGTGTGTGCTAAAAGTGGTGTGTGCTAAAAATGTATTATAAATTAAAATTATGTCAACTAAACAGCTATAAAATAAATATACCTAAATTCATCAAGTGGACAGTTGTGCAAAAAAGCAATGTAAATGAAACTTAGCTAAAAAATAAAGTTAAATATTAAAGTTAAATAGAGCTAGGTTAATAAGGCAAAGTTAGTACAACTAAAACAGCGTAACTAAAATTTGGTATTAAAAATTGCCATTTCAAACACAATTGTGATAGAACTGTAAAATGAAAGTTCTTTTCTGTGCACAGATAAAGAGTGTTGGCATATGCAAAATGTTGGGCAAGTGAAATTTTCAGTGCCGTCTCCTTTTTATGTTAAAAGTACCTTGTAAGATCAGACTCACAGTCTTTTTTGTAATTCAATCCTATGGTAAAATCAAATGAAGTAATCCAAAGTTCAGGTAATACCAGGTTACCTTAAGCTGCTTTTATTCAAGGAAGCATCTGTCAGGTTGTTAATATAGTACCTTGTTTCTTTCCTTGTCCTTTGTGGTAAAGCCAGGTTACCACTATGAATTTCAAGCCGCATACAGGGCTGGTGTGACGTTAATGTGGTGCTTCCGCGTCTGAGAGACGTCTGAGAGACGCGGAAGCACCACATTAACGTCACACCAGCCCTGTATGCGGCTTGAAATTCATAGTGGTAACCTGGCTTTACCACAAAGGACAAGGAAAGAAACAAGGTACTATATTAACAACCTGACAGATGCTTCCTTGAATAAAAGCAGCTTAAGGTAACCTGGTATTACCTGAACTTTGGATTACTTCATTTGATTTTACCATAGGATTGAATTACAAAAAAGACTGTGAGTCTGATCTTACAAGGTACTTTTAACATAAAAAGGAGACGGCACTGAAAATTTCACTTGCCCAACATTTTGCATATGCCAACACTCTTTATCTGTGCACAGAAAAGAACTTTCATTTTACAGTTCTATCACAATTGTGTTTGAAATGGCAATTTTTAATACCAAATTTTAGTTACGCTGTTTTAGTTGTACTAACTTTGCCTTATTAACCTAGCTCTATTTAACTTTAATATTTAACTTTATTTTTTAGCTAAGTTTCATTTACATTGCTTTTTTGCACAACTGTCCACTTGATGAATTTAGGTATATTTATTTTATAGCTGTTTAGTTGACATAATTTTAATTTATAATACATTTTTAGCACACACCACTTTTAGCACACACCACTTGAGCTTATACACCTTTAGCTGACCCATTTTTAGTTTACACTTTAACCTCAATCAAATCCACTGCACTCATTACACTTGCTGTATATTAACCGCATCTGTTGTTTGAATAACCTCACTAACTATACTAACATACTAACTAAATGTGCTGTGTATACTAACTATATCCTCTGCTCAGTACACTCACCTCACTTATATCTTTTCTTTTCATCTTTTTTGCCTCTGTTATTTTTGCTGAAAAACATTATTATATCAGCTTTTTAATACAAAATTCAATTAAATTCTATTTTTAATCAATTTTTTTAAAAAAATTTTAAAAAATTATTTTACTAATAAATTTTCAAAGAAAATATTTTAATCATCTCTTTTATTAATAATAAATACTAGCTCATATTTAACATATTTTATGTCCTGAGTGATCATTTCCATCTATTCAGTGTCACCTCAAATGTTTTAGCTTTAGGTCCACATAATCTGGCCTTTAGCGCAGGAAGACTATTTACATAGATTTCAATCATCAATTTTATCTGGGGATTTTTTGATATCAACCTGTATACTTTGAGGTGAATTGTTTCAGCGCTCTCTCTCTCCCTAGATATATTCCAATTGAATCTGATCAATAACCTGGTGTGAGAATTTGTCACTAAGTTGTCTTTGGAGGTCTCGCAGACGGCATGTTAATTCTGCCAGGGTCCCTCCTCTTCATTTCCTGACCACTGCTTCCTGCTTAAGAAAATATCCCCTTATGAATGCCTTAAAGGCTGCCCATAATGTCTGTATGGAGGTCTCCCCATTGTCGTTAATATTAAAAAAAAAAAAAGTCCTTGATTACTTGGTCAATTTCTGTTTTCTGCTTAGGGGTACTTAAAGGGACAGTATACTCAAAAATAGTTTTTCCCTTAATGTGTTTACAATTGCTTTTTTTACCAACTGCCGAGTAAAATATGTATGAAAATTAGCTTTTTAAGGCTTATTTGTGTATATTAAAGCTCTGATTTTGTGTTTTGAAGCCACAACCTAATAAAATAGGTTGAGCTTGTAGGTATAATCCGATCTCATTACTGTATCACATTGTGCAAATATACCTGCTTCTTTATCTTATATCTGTCCTTAAAACAATCACCAGTACTTTGAGAGAACAATGGAAAATCAACATTTTATTACCTTATCTCTGCTATATCGCACTGGGAGTGTAATTTCTTCTGCTGGCTGTGTTTACAAAGCTTATCTATAGCTGGTACGCGCGGCCACAAACTTTCAGAATAGGTGGGGATACCACATGTTAAATCAACAATTTCAAATGCCAATATAAGGGTAAAGGAGCTACTTGTAAACAATTTAATACACTCCAGCAGGTTAAGTGGATCATTGGGAACAAATTAAAGGGGAGAAAAATTTTGAGTAAACTGTCCCTTTAATAACCAGTCAGCTAGTTTCCAAGAGAACCCTCCATTATTCGAGCAAATGCCCACAACTGCCAAAACCGCCTGGTGGTCAGACCAGTAGGAGGGAAGAATTTTAGAATGCGTGAACCTGTCCAGAAACCTAGGAGAGGCAAAAAAAAAAAAAAAAGGTATTGAGCTTAGAATATGACTTTTGTGGATTCGAATAAAAGGTAAAATCCCTCTCTACTGAATTTAAAGCCCTCCACATGTCATAAAGCTGGTATTGGGCCATCAGGTTCTGGAAGGCCCTAGAGAACGACCCAGCTGTTCTATCTGATCTTCCTCTTAGGGGAAGTTGTTTATCCATAATCGGGTCCCATACTAAGTTGAAGTCCCCTCCCACTATCAATTACCCCTGCCTAACATTGGACACCCGCCTTAGAAATTCCCTCAAAAAACTAATTTGGCCAGAGTTTGGGGCATAGACATTTACTAATGTTAAAAGTACATTATTAATCTTGCACACTATAATGATATATCTTGCTTGCTTATCTCTCTCTGCATAGATTGCTTCAAATGCGAGGAAGTCTTTAATTAATATGGCCACACCCCTCGACTTAGTGTAAAGCAACTCCGCCACAACCTGTGTATAATTGCGAAAACGGTATGTGCTATCTTTTGCCTGCGTCCAGTGCATCTCTTGTATGAACGCGATATCTATGTTGTTTTTCCTTAAACTATTGAGTCAGAGGCTTCGTTATGTGGGAGTGTTAAGTCCCTGGGTGTTATGAGTTGCTAATCTGAAGTCCCCCATGTTTCTCATGGAAATGGTTGAGGAAGGAGTTGGGTGGGGGATCTGTGGGCACAAAGGGGGAAGGAAAGATGATGTAAGGGGAGTGGAGGGGGAGAGAGGAAGAGAAAAAAAACCCTGTCACACTTGTGTTCTTGAGATGAGGCTGAGCACTAATATTTACCAATATATATTGACAATGTATTACTATGTTATGAATCAGGAAATGGTTCAAAATAGCAGACCAGAGACGCTCTTAAAAGATCCTAGTCTAACTACTGGGAATATAGCAAACTCCTCAAACACATGTATGAATGTACTGCTGCTAAATAAATCGTTAGGTGTATAAGGTGGATTAATTATAATCCTGCTGAATAAATTATTAGTTGTGTATGGAGGGAGTAAGAGGGGGGGGGTGATAGCAGAGATCAGAGAGGCTTTTAATAAAATACAGTGCAAAAGAGAAAACCATATACCTCCTCTAAGATTGTAATATGTATTAAGAATGTTGTGCCAAATGAAGGGAAATCGAAAAAGAAAAAAAAGTACACACAGGAGAGAAAAATAAAAAAACATGGAGGGGGTCGGTTGGGGGAGAACACCCCCCAGCTAAGTGCAAACATATACAAACATAAACAAAAACACAGTGTAGATAATATAATCCAAATACAATAAGGTGCATTTTACTCAAATGGGCCAAAAAGGTCCCAGCTTACAACATGGGTCCACCCTCCCCCCTAACTGATGAGACACTATCCCACATACAATTTAGTCACAGCTGAGCTCAAATGGGCCAAAAAGGTCCCAGCTTACAACATCGGTCCGCCCTCCCCCCTAACTGAAGAGACACTATCCCACATACAATTTAGTCACAGCTGAGCTCTATTGATTAATCTGACTTTTACACAAAAAATACCTAAGGGCCTAGAGTGAGGCATCACTATTTTCCACCCCAACCAGCCATCTTTATATTATACCCCTTATGTATAGCAGCCATCTCCTATACCAAGTAGTGATGAGTATTTTGCAGGTTGACTCACCAATTTTGCAAATGGTGGCTTAGGATCCAGCTTACTCATGCTGGCATTTATGCCTCGTGGAAGCCCAATGTATTACTACCTTCTCTTCAGACATGTGGGGGCCCCATAGTCCTGTAATGCCTCAAACTATACGTCTCTTCAGATATATCATTTAAAGTCTCTGTGAATTTGAGTATACCCACTAAATACACATTAATGTCTCCTCATGTCCTAATTCCCATGACCACTACCTTTGCTTGTGTAATCAACCTCTTGCTTATCTAGCCCCCGGACAGGTAATGTTGGGACAGACTCTGGGGGGACAAAAATTATTAATGCAAAGTACCTCTCCAGTTTCACTATGGCCACAGGACTCTCAAACGTGTCCAAACTATTCTCTCAGCTATATTAGCTAGGACCTTCGTTGCATATTAACCCTTATATAACATTCATATAACTATATCAGTGGGGAAACAACATACCCAACAAACTTTGATTTACAATTGTAGTATATATATATATATATATATACCATCCAAATAACTGTGTTACCCTCCTAGAGACATCCGCCTGGGTGCAACCATGCAAAGGATAATCCTCCAAACAAAATACACTCACAGGTCTTTTTTCATCATGCTGATGAAGGGGAAGATATCCCTGAAAACGTTACATCAATAAACAAGACTTTGTTTCACTTTGCAAAAAGACCTGTGAGTGCATTTTGTTTAGAGGATTATATATATATATATATATATATATAACATTGCAATACTTTTCTATACAGTCCAACATAACAGTCCACAACGTAATGGGCTTGTCCGGATTTGTAAGTCTCTATATTATTTAGCTGCATGTGCTGACATACAGAATCTCACAAAAGTGAGTACACTCCTCACATTTTTGTAAATATTTTATTATTTCTTTTCATGTGACAACACTGAAGAAATGACACTTTGCTACAATGTAAAGTAGTGAGTGTACAGCCTGTATAACAGTGTAAATTTGCTGTCCCCTCAACATAACTCAACACACAGCCATTAATGTCTAAACCTTTGGCAACAAAAGTGAGTACACCCCTAAGTGGAAATTTCCAAATTGGGTCCAAAGTGTCATGACTTTGTGTGGACACCATTATTTTCCAGCACTGCCTTAATCCTCTTGGACATGGAGTTCACCAGAGCTTCACAGGTTGCCACTGGAGTTCCCTTCTACTCCTCCATGACGACATCACGGACCTTGCGCTCCCCCACCTACCTCAATAGGGTTTAGGTCTGGAAATGACACTTTGCTACAATGTACACTTGTCTTTGTACTTCTCACCTGGTTGACACGCTTGACACCATCTGAACCAAATAAGTTTATCTTGGCCTCATTGGACCACAGGACATGGTTCCAGTAATCCATGTCCTTAGTCTGCTTGTCTTCAGCAAACTGTTTGCAGGCTTTCTTCTGCGTCATCTTTAGAAGAGGCTTCCTTCTGGGACGACAGCCATGCAGACCAATTTGATGCAATGTGCTGTGTATAGTCTGAGGACTGACAGGCTTACCCCCCACCCCTTCAACCTCTGCAGCAATGCTGGCAGCACTCATACGTCTATTTCCCAAAGACAACCTCTGGATATGATGCTGAGCACGTGCACTCAACTTCTTTGGTCAACCATGGTGAGGCCTGTTCTGAGTGGAACCTGTCCTGTGAAACTGCTGTATGGTCTTGCCCACAATGCTGCAGCTCAGTTTCAGGGCAATCTTCTTATAGCCAAGGCCATCTTTTTGTAGAGTAACAATTATTTTTTTCAAATTCTCAGAGCGTTCTTTGCCATGAGGTGGCATGTTGAACTTCCAGTGACCAGTATGAGAGAGTGTGAGAGTGATAACACCAAATTTAACACACCTGCTCCCTATTCACACCTGAGACCTTTTAACATTAATAAGTCACATGACACCGGGAGGGAAAATGGCTAATTGGGCCCAATTTGGACATTTGCACTTAGGGGTGTACTCACTTTTGTTGCCAACGGTTTAGACATTAATGGCTGTGTGTTGAGTTATTTTGAGGGGACAGCAAATGTACACTTTATACAGGCTGTACATTCACTACTTTACACTGTAGCTAAGTGTCATTTCTTCAGTGTTGTCACATGAAAATATATAATAAAATATTTACAAAAATGTGAGGGGTGTACTCACTTTTGTGAGATACTGTAGGTGGTTTCACCGCCCTTCTTCTTGTTAGTGGGTAACCACATAGCCCTTGATACCCACTATATAAGCAATTACTATTCTATATTATATTACCTTATCCGTAGAGCTGGGAGAGTACTTCTCTCAACACACTTTAGATTAAATATGTCCAGGTACCTCTTCTTTTCTTTTAACCGATGTAAAGCTTCTTTTAGGCAAAGGATCCCAGGCTGGGGCTGCAGCACATAGACTATTTGCAGTCTCTCTAGGTGAAGCTTGTGCAGAATTGTATGTGTCCAGATTCAGCTTTTTCAGCAAGTTAAGGCCCTACTCCAGATCGGAGATGATATGCAACTTGTTGTCGTATTGGAAGAATAGTTTAACAGGGAATCCCCATCGGTACTTGATTCCTGGTTTCCGTAAGGACTGTGTCACCGGCATAAAGGATCTTCTCTTTGATAGCATATGCGCTGATAGATCTTGAAATATCTGGATATTGGCGTAGTGGTCCGGGAGAGTTTATGTGCTGAAGGCCGCTCTGATGAGCTTTTCTTTAAAAGTGAAATCTGATAATCACATCTCTTGGTTGATCCTGGGATGCGATTTTAGGTCAGAGCTTTGTGAGCTCTAGCCATTATGGCAAGTCCCCAGGAGAGCTATATATTGGCCCATCAGGAAATTAGGAAGCTCCACCAGCGAGATCTCCTCCGAGATCCCCCTGACTCTCACATAATTACTGCGAGATCTGTCCTGAAGATCTGCCAACTTCGTTTCTAGATCAGATATCTGTTCAGCCAGGTTTTGCGAGTAAGATAATAAGTTAGCATGGTCAACTGACAGGTCTTCTTGTCGCCGTTCAATTGATTGTGTTCTCTATCCCAGAGCACTGATGTCTCTTTTTAATTCTGACACAGAGGTTTTGATGTCGCTCTTTAGTGAAGCATAGTGGCTATCCATTTTAGAGGACAGAGCTGTGACAGATTCTATCACTGAGTTATCACTATCTATTTGCCTTGATAATCCAGATGGGCTACCAGCTGGGTGGTCCTGGAAGCTGTGCAATGAGTCCCTCGACATCTTCTGAGCCCTCTATATCTGTGGCAGCTTTGCTATGAAAATGGTCTGCTACAGTCCCCTTTAAGCCATCTAATTGCCTCTGTTTGTTCTTATTAGAGTGTGCCATGATGACTCAGCTTCCCACACACCTCCATTTGGTACGTGCTCTCTAAGATCTATACAACAATAGGCCTTCCTCTACACCAGTGCTTTCCACACTAGTGTGTCATCAGCAGTGTATAGGTGTGTCCCTGCTTCAACACAAATTGTTTGGAATTAAACTTTTTTTTTTTTGGTTTCTGACTTTCCGCCTGCCTGCTACGCATATCACATGGTTGACACGTGATTGATACCTAGTGGGTCACAGATCATCTTAATCTATTGGTGCAGCTCAGCAGGAACTGAAACTATTCCCATTGGCGTCTTTGGCTGTACAATGGCTCCTGACTGCACGTGTAGTCTCCTCAATCAGCTTGTGCATGTATAGTCAGTGAGTGGCAGCGTGGGCACTAGTCAGTCAGACTGGCAGAGCTCTAAGGGTGGCAGCTTAAAAGCTGAGCTGCAGTCAGAAGTTAAAGTTGTTTTTTTTTTGCAGCTAGCTCCCAGTAGTGCATTGCTGCTCCTGCTCTTGATATATGGATAGGATTGGAAGCTTAAAAATGCTTGATGATGAAATGCGAGTGTCTTTATCTAATATTCCACCAAATCTTCAGAAACTGTGTTTATCCCATCAACCTCATACATCCCATTAAAATAGTGAGTAGCAATTGGTGATATTAAACATTTTTTAATTCTTGCACATACTGTACATATGTCAGGGTTTTTTCCCTGTTTTGTTTGCCATGTGCTGCTGGCAGCCATTTTACTCACCTCTCTTGCTGACTATGGTGCATTGTGGGGGATGCTGCTCATTCCCTGCACTTCCTTTTAAGGCCAGACTGGTGTGCATCATGTGTGCGAGACAGGATGCAGTCTCAGAATTGTGATGTCATCACTTATTTAAAGGGCCTCTGTTCAGTATGCTTTGCCTTTGCGTTGTCTCAGACCTGTTTGTGAGAGTTCCTGTGTATTACCTGGCTGCCTGACGTCCTTCCTGGTTCCTGATCCCTGGCTTGTTCCTGACTCTGCTGTTTTCCTTGTTCCTGATTCCGGCTCGTCTGACTATTCTCTTTGGCTCCTGACTCGGCTCGTCTGACTACCAGCTCTGGTTTTGACTCCTGGCTTGTTATTTGAATTGTGGACTTTTTATTATTTTTTGTTATTAATAAAGGTGTGATTATTTTTGCACTTCTCGTCTCAGTCTGATTCCTAGCACCCTGACAACATACTGTTACTTGTAAATACATTTTGTTATTATATCATTTATGTATGTGTCCGTATCTCTTAAAACAAGTTAGTTTAACCTCCTGTTTGCTAGTAAAACTGAATTACTGTGTTGTGAAATGATGTAGGTCTAAAAAGTGTGTCACCAACATGAAAAGTTTGGAAAGCTCTGCTTTACACTGTTGCATGGTGTTCCCCCCTTCGACCCCCTAGGTCACATTTAGGCAGAAAAGCACATCATCTTGTCTAAATTATATGTTGAACCAGTGAGTAGATAAAGAGACAAAATATTTTTCTATATACTGCTGGTGTGCTTTCACCCAAGCTTGCTTAGTTATGCCTGTCTCACCCCCCCCCTAGGGGAACATGTCACCTCTGGACCAAGCCGGGAAAGGGTTGCAGGAATATGACCCACTGCCACTTAGGACAGTGGGAAATGGAGGGGGTAGGTGAGAACTAGCTCCCTTTTGTTCTAGGGGTGCCTTTCTAAAGTTTCAGCTGTGGTCTGATATTCCAGAGAGGTCTAACCTCCCACATGAGAGTAATACAGTTCACTTTGAGATTCTTGGTCTCTTCTGATCCCTTTTGCTGGCAATGTTATATTCTCAACTTATTCCTTGGTGTAGTGGCCATATGGAGTCAGACTAGTGTAGCCTTTAACCTCTCACTGCATTGCTAACTTGATCATTAACTTTTACTGCTGATTGGGCCTGCCCCTTTATTATTAAAGTCTCTTTGAGGCCTCTACAGATACAATCTTCAATTTGCTCTATTATTAGGGCTGTGGGCTGTAATTATGATATTGCTTTCCAGCTATGACAAAAGTTCCTACAGTCACCAGGGTTGCCTTCCCTGTCACAATAGTAATGTAAACTGCTCACTTACTGCGCTCAGGGTCGCGATGTAATGCCAGCTTACCCACTGGAGCCTGCAAATTCAATGCCTTTGCAAACTGTGAGCGCTAGTTGCGGCCTCTCCTGCCTGTGTGGGTTCCAGCAGGTCACATACTAGATGGTATCCCTCGCTCAGAGGCCGGATCAGACTTTCAGCTATCCGGTTCTTTCTTGAAGTTAGCGAACATGTGGGCCCTCTGTTTATAGGCTCCGTACTGCTTTCGCACCTTAAAACTGCAGCCTCTCTTGAATCCCACCAGTCAATCTGTACTCGCCAGGATGAAGCGAGGTGGTTGCCAGATCCAACTCTGACTGGCTCAATAACGGTATTAATAATACGGTGTTAGTAATTTTACCCGGCCCCACTTCTAACTCAGCCTCTCCTCTGTCTCCGTAAGTGTTGGGCTCCGGGTTCGTTGTCGCCGTTTGCTTACTCCAATGCCACCTTTACTATCCGGACCTGTGGCTCCAGGCATCCCCTAGATCATCCACTGGCAGCTGTCTGTAGTATGTGGCTGTTCTACTCTCTCCGCAGGGCCAAATATGGCGGCGCTCCAACTACCAGTTAACGGATCTCTCTGAGCCTGCTCCGATACTTCACCACAACTTCTCTACCCCTCCAGAGCGGATCCCGGAGTGCTCTAACCTGCAGGGTTATGTTAGCTGTAGTGCTTTTGGACGAGATGATAATGTCAGATCAGGCTTACGGTACTTGTTGGCTAGTGGAGACCCACTCTCTCTCCTCCTTCTTCTCCAAAAGTTGAGTAACAAGTTCTCCAAGTCCCAATTAGCTTCTCTTACCTTGGATGTTGCACTATAATTTAGGTTAGGGTATCTTATTTTAACTGGGTCTGTGCTCAGAGCTCTAAGCACAGACGTCGTAGCTGCACAGTGGCTAGCTATATAAACATAGAGAACAAGCAACAGCTTGCAGGGCCTCTTGGGCCATCTTATTCAAAAGGGAAAAACCTTAATCAATAAAAAATTCTAAGTTGAAATCAGAATTTTAATGAAAGAAAAAAAAAAATTACTGTCCCTTTAAATTTTAAACACACATTTTTATTTTTTTTAAACTAGAAAATCCTTAAACTGCACAATAAATCCTGCAGCAACAATTTTTCACAAAATGAATGCAAACAGAGACAAACGTTATAGTCCCTGAAATTCAGACAGAAACTTAAATATAAAAAGAGCCCACAAAAAAACAACAGACAACCTCCACACCTCAGCAAGCTCTGCTGTGATGCCTACCTGACCTCCTTGCTGCCGGAAACAAAGTCAGAAAATGATCCGGACCCCCACACAGCTGCACCAGAGAGAACGCTGAACCACCTCTGAGGAGCTATGCAACAGAGCTGCAACATCCAGGAACAACAGGAAACGGCTAAAAGGGCGCCAAAAACATCCTTGCTATCTCAGATAAACCCACCTATTGCGGGCATGGCCTAATAAACCTCCCAGTAGCCATTAATACACAAACAAAAAGTAAATTTATGCTTACCTGATAAATTAATTTCTTCTATGGTAAGACAAGTCCACGGATTCATCCTTTACTTGTGGGATATTATCCTCCTACTAACAGGAAGTGGCAAAGAGCACCACAGCAGAGCTGTCTATATAGCTCCTCCCTTAGCTCCACCCCCCCAGTCATTCGACCGAAGGTACAGGAAGAAAAAGGAGAAACTACAAAGTGCAGAGGTGACTGAGTTTAAATCAAAAAAATATAATCTGTCTTAAAATGACAGGGCGGGCCGTGGACTCGTCTTACCATAGAAGAAATTAATTTATCAGGTAAGCATAAATTTATTTTTCTTCTATAAGGTAAGACGAGTCCACGGATTCATCCTTTACTTGTGGGATACAATACCAAAGCTACAGGACACGGATGAAAGGGAAAGGACAAGACAGATGGTTAAACAGAAGGCACCACTGCTTGAAGAACTTTTCTCCCAAAAATAGCCTCCGAAGAAGCAAAGGTATCAAATTTGTAAAAGGTATGAAGCAAAGACCAAGTCGCAGCCTTACAAATATGTTCAACAGAAGCATCATTTTTAAAAGCCCATGTGGAAGCCACCGCTCTAGTACAGTGAGCTGTAATTCTTTCAGGAGGCTGCTGTCCAGCAGTCTCGTATGCCAAACGGATGATGCTTTTCAGCCAAAAGGCAAGAGAGGTAGCCGTAGCTTTTTGACCTCTACGTTTTCCAGAATAGACAACAAACAAAGAAGATGTTTGACGGAAATCTTTGGTCGCTTGCAAGTAAAACTTCAAAGCACGAACCACGTCTAAGTTGTACAACAGACGCTCCTTCTGAGAAGGATTAGGACACAGAGAAGGAACAAAAATTTCCTGATTGATATTCCTATTAGTAACCACCTTAGGAAGGAATCCAGGTTTGGTACGCAAAACCACCTTATCAGCATGGAAAACAAGATAAAGCGAGTCGCATTGCAATGCAGATAGTTCAGAAACTCTTCGAGCCGAAGATATAGCAACTAAAAACAGAACTTTCCAAGATAGAAGCTTAATATCTATGGAATGCATAGGTTCAAACGGAACCCCTTGAAGAACTTTAAGAACTAAATTCAAACTCCATGGAGGAGCAACAGGTTTAAACACAGGCTTGATTCTAACTAAAGCCTGACAGAACGACTGAACGTCTAGAACATCTGCCAGATGTTTGTGCAGTAGAATTGATAAAGCAGATATCTGTCCCTTTAAGGAACTAGCTGATAGCCCCTTCTCCAATCCTTCTTGGAGAAAGGACAAAATCCTAGGAATCCTGATCTTACTCCATGAGTAGCCTTTGGATTCGCACCAATAAAGATATTTACGCCATATCTTATGATAAATTTTCCTGGTGACAGGCGTTCGAGCCTGAATCAAGGTATCTATGACCGACTCCGAGAAACCCCGCTTGGATAAGATCAAGCGTTCAATCTCCTAGCAGTCAGCCGCAGAGAAACTAGATTTGGATGCTGGAACGGACCTTGAATCAGAAGGTCCTGTCTCAGTGGCAGAGTCCATGGTGGAAGAGATGACATGTCCCCCAGGTCTGCATACCAAGTCCTGCGTGGCCACACAGGTGCTATCAAAATCATTGAAGCTCTCTCCTGTTTGATTCTGGCAATCAAACGAGGAAGGAGAGGAAATGGTGGAAACACATAAGCCAGGTTGAACGACCAGGGTACTGCTAGAGCATCTATCAGTACTGCCTGAGGATCCCTTGACCTGGACCCTTAACAAGGAAGTTTGGCGTTCTGACGAGACACCATCAGATCCAATTCTGGTGTGCCCCATTGTTGAAGAAATTAAAAACTAATATTTTATCACCTCTTTCACTTTACCCTTCCTAGTACTTAGAGTAGGCAAAGAGAATGACTGGGGGTGGAGCTAAGGGAGGAGCTATATAGACAGCTCTGCTGTGGTGCTCTTTGCCACTTCCTGTTAGTAGGAGGATAATATCCCACAAGTAAAGGATGAATCCGTGAACTCGTCTAACCTTATAGAAGAAAAACATGTACACCAAAGTGAAAACATAATAAACTGAGCCAAACATCCCAAAACTGCTATACAAAACTGCAAAACTGCGATACAATAAACCGTTAACCTAGAAGGCTGATTGTATATTTAGACAGAATTAACTGTCAAAGTGCCAAATTCTCCTATATCAAAACAGGGAAAGAAATAGGCACTTACCTCAAAAATCTGTCCGGCAGCAGGACAGCTCACTTGGCATGAGAGGGGCTTCCTGTGGAAAAAAGAAAAGGCTGAGTAAACTTACTCAAACTTTCAAACAAGGGCAGCATGAAATTACTTGTGAGGCCCAGTGGGGATTATATCCAAAAGTTCCCAAATGCTTTAAAGCCACCACTTGCACTACTGAAGAGACTGACATGGACTACGGCTAAACCCCAAAGAAAACCAGAGCAAACTTGCTCTGCTTAAAAAATAAAGTCTTGATTGAAGAATCAGACACCTATCTTTACCCCTCCTTGCAAATGATACAAGCAAAGAGAATGACTGGGGGTTATGGGTAAGGGAAGTGACATATATAGCAGCTTTGCTGTAGTGCTCTTTGCCTCCTTCTGCTGGGCAGGAGTGATATTCCCACTAGTAATTGATGATTCCGTGGACTCACCATATCTTAGGAAACAAATAACATGCATTACACTGCGTCCTAAACAAGTGGAATAGGATACCTCAACTCAGCGACATTGCTTCACATAAGGCAATGTGTTTGCAGTTCCTTAGAAATGGTGCCCTATGCGCTCTCTTCATTATTAGAAGAAGTCCAAATACAGATAAAAATCAAACAAAATCAAATTAGATTTAAGCCACAAGGAGGTTAACCCCTTCTTTACTATGAAAGAGATTAACCCCTAGTTTCCAAGTCTCATGTTAATGTGCCTGCATACTGCCTAAGTATCCCTCAAGATTTGTCCCACTAACAGGAGAGGACCCTTTAACCCCTTCAGTGCCAGCCTTCTAGCCCCAGAAGAAGAAAAGGCCTACAGTCTAGCCGTCCGGCAGTCAGACGACTCACAAAGTTTGAGAGGATGCCGCTCCTCACAGAGACCTGTGTAAAAAGAAAGACAGAGTAAGCTTACTCAGGCTTTCTATACCAGGGCAGCAACATGTTAGGAAAATGCAGCAAAACCCACTTTACAAGTTCCTAACTGCTTTAAAGCCACCACAGCCTTGCTGAAGAGACTAACATGGAGTACAGCTAGACCCAAATTGTGATGGAAGGCCAGAGCAATCTTGCCCAGACTTCAAAATAAAAAAATCTTGATAGAAGAATCTTAATCAGGGCACCTCATTACTTCACCTCTTCCTTGTACTAGAGGCAAAGAGAATGACTCGGGCGTGTAGGAAGGGAAGTGATACTTAAAGTGATGGTAAACTCTCTCCTTTTTAAAATCAGATCTGGAATGTAAGCGCTATTTTAGATGAAGTTTAATTCATTAGCTGTAATGAAGATGCAGTATAACATGCTTTTTAATATAGATATGAAATTCAAATACTGCATGCTCCTCCGCCCACTTCAAAAGTAAAATTTTCTGTGAGCTAACAGATTGAATTGTTGTCCAATCAGCACTCTCCCCATATGGCACTTTTGTTGTAGCTAGAGCATTGATTGGAGAGTAATTCAATCATTTAGCTGACAGGAAAATTGACTTTTGAAGTGGGTGGTGTAACGTGGGATATTTGAATTTCATATCTATATTAAAAACTAAGTTGTAGCGCATCTTCATTGCACATGATGAATAAAACCCCATCTAAAATAGCGCTTACATTCCAGATCTGATTTTAAAAAGGGGAGAGTTTACCATCACTTTAACAGCTCTGCTGTGGTGCTCTTTGCCTCCTAATGCTGGCCAGGAGTGATATTCCCAACAGTAATTGATGATGATCCGTGGACTCACCTTGTCATTAGAAAGAAATAATGAAATCAGATATTTCTGACATGTGGGGTCTAGCTCGCTGTATTGTTCAAATGTGAAGAAGTTTCCATTACAAATTCTGTCTGTGGTGCGGTATAAGCCTCTGTTCGCCCATTTACTTTGAACCATTATGTCAATATAAGCTAAGCGGTACCAATGGTAATGCACTTGATCTATAATTAATTAGCCGGTATTTAGTTCTTAGTTTATAGTATGTATGGAGAGAGTGGTGTGTACTCAGTGGACACACCACGCCCTTAGGGGCACTTCCTCAGTTCCAATATAATAGGTGATATGGTAGTGCTTGTAATGTCTCGACAAAAAAAACAGGCCTAAATCTAGAAATATGATAATAGCAACAATTATAAAACTATAAATAAAACCCTAAAAAATCTAAAATGTGGACATAAGTAAGTAACCGCAATGCTGAAAATGATAATAGTAAAAAACTATATATATATATAAGAATATATATATATAGGGGGCGGAGCCGATAGCTGAGGCGGCTGGACGTGTGGTGCCTGAGCTCTTCACTTTAAGTCTTAATAAGTGGGGTTTTACAGTACATAGAGATATTTTTTATTTGAAAACACCCACAAGTTGAACTATATTGCTTTCAGCTACTACAGTATTGATTTCTGACCGTGGATCGGGCGTCCAGCATTTGCTTCTCAGCACAGCAACATGGAGAGTGGCCATGCGGTACATTGGATCGCTTATATTGCCTACAGACCTGAATAGAACAACGGCTAAGGTTGGAAGTAACCCTGCATAAATCTTATAAGCCGACGGAACATAAAACCTGCAGGTCGCTAAAGAGTGGTCTACAATCTGTGATGTTTAGGCTGCCGCATATTATCCCCCCCCGGGAAACCGGGTTACTGAGCAGATAATTGATGCTGCTTCAAGTTTCTGTGCCTACAATATTCCCCCTACCTCACCCCACACATCTTGGCTGAAAGGTGTAAGGTTCACTCTGCTAGTGAATGGTTCCAGTTACACCCTCATCAGAGCGGCACAACAGCTTCGTACACTGACCTGAGGTCTTTTAAAATGGCGGAGGTGGAACTTCTTTTACAAGAGGTTGGAGCACTTCTAGACGCTCACTTCTCAAAACTTTGGCTCGTGATAAGTACTGAATGGGACTCACTGAGAGATGTTTGCAAACCCTTTATAAAACGGACATTGCCATCGACTGAGCCTCTACTTACATGTCATCCTCCCAGTACTGAGAAAACCTACTTGTTCCCGCATGATACTGGAGTAAATATGGATATGGGGAGAGAATCTCACCTCGAACGGACTGCAGCTACCGCGGATCTGAAAGCCGATTTCACCAACACAGTTTTTACACAGCATTCAGAGGCACGAGAGGCGCAGACTCCTGCATTTCATGGAGACTGTAAGAACGGAATCCCCCTCATCCTAGCTTCTACTAAAAGGTCCCTACAGCCTGACAGATGGGCCCTCACTGAGAGACCGTTTAAGGAGGTGCTGGATTCCATCAGGGGCAATTTCGTCATTTGCAAAGTGGCTCCTTTGAATTTGCTAAGGGCTACTTTCTATGTGCAACTCCATCCATTGAGCAGCCTTTTTGGCACGGCCTGCAACCAGATCACAAGGATAGGAGTGGGTTAATGACTATGCCATTGCTGACGGATATCAGCAGTTTGCATATTGCAGTGATTCTACTGTAATCGGCGGACAGATGCTGTTAACCACTCGCCTACCATCTGAGCTCAAAATATATTTCATCACATCTGGTGGACAAAGGTACTCTTACTGACCATTCATACTTTGATTTTAACTACACCCTAATGACGGCAACTAAGCTGGAGGTGGGGGAGACTGCCTTATTACTTTGTTATTGTCTTCACCATTTAGGCAGTAATAACTACTCATTTAGTCACTTGCAGGAGTTCAGGCAGTCTACATTTGCGGTTACAATATGTTTGCCTGTACAGAGACGCTCTCTTTACCTTACACCCCGCAACAATATAAGAACCTGCTTCACAAGAGGGGAGTGGTGCAAACTGGCATGAGGAATCAACCTGACACATTGCTTTTTGTAGTACTCAACTTTCCCTTTCTCTCTGCAAATTACCGGTTAAACCCTTGACTTTACCAGTATGGGAGCCACATGTCTCTTGTTTCTGTTTTTTTTTTTTTTCTTAAAGGTTGAATATTGTTAATGTGTAACTATCACAATTCATTTTAAAAATTAATATAGACTATTGTCCCTATTAATGTATAGTTCGAATCATATAGTGCTATAACATATAGTTTCAGTTCCTTCCAGCATTGAGCAAATGAAACTGTGGGCTCCTCTGGCGCAGTTCTTATGTTATCTCATAACCTTTTATGAACATAAGTGCAATAAGTTACCTGTCATTATCATCAGGGATAATGTTCTCAAATGTACACATTACCTGTTACTTTAACACACTCTATAATTATTATAGATGCTAGTGAAATATATTACTAGGTGATGTTTCAGGTATCCCTACATGCATACTATTGCCTGTTTACAGAGATCATGGTTTATTTGTTAGTATGTTTGAGTTGCTTCAAAATTACCTAACTGCTACTCTAATTGAAGGCATATATCTCTTGCCTATAGCTATCTTTGTCTAGAGTCATAGATAGGAAAAGCTCAACATTTTTATATTCTTAAATTATGGCCCTTGACATGAATATTAATCTGCCCATTAATGCCTACAATGACAGTGATATACTTATCAACTTTGGCTTTATACGGCACTTATTTATAATTTTTACATTGATATAAGGCAGTACCCAATCCTCTAACTGTGCTGTGACCCCTTACAGAGGAGAATTGACATCTGAGCTATCTAGGGACCAGGTTTCAGAGGGAAAGTTGACCCCTCACTATGATGTTAAGGTGGTTGGGGTAGTCCCGCTACCTACGGCCGGGGTGGCGGGATGGCCCGACTTGCATGAGATGAAATGAGAGGTACGAGTGAAGGCTTATAGCTAGCAAAGTGTTTCACCACATTAATGCATATTTTGATTCCCCACATAATCGCAATGCCTGATAGTCCTCAGCTTAACTTTAAAATTGGGTCTGTCCTAGTTATCACGAAGGTATACTACACGTATTCCAATATCAATTTAGAATAATAGACCATTCCAGTTCAATCCATAATGATGATTAGCGATGTATTAACGGGTACTGATTTATTATTCCCTTCAGAAAATTTTAGAGGGGGGTGAGTTTTTATCACACGTTTCACAGAAATTCCTAAACCTCATATCTGTAGTATGATGATGTTCTTGTTTGTTTTATCCCAGAGGAAAGTTTTTTTTCTTTTCACTTCATATATACTCATGTACTAAAGAATAGTGTATTAACTATTTCAGTTTTACGTTCTGTGTTATAAAAAATTAAAAAATGAGATTCTCCATTGGAGGTCCAAAAGTGGCCTCCTTTTGTCCATTAATACCCTCTGTCGCATCATAATGTTATCCTGGGGGGCCCAAGAGTGGCCTCATAAAACATTTAGAGGGCATACAGTTTATATGGCACAATGATTATCTAACTCTATTCATATGCAGTCTCACTGAAACTTTTTTTGTTTACCTTGTGCGGTTCCTTTCTCTGTTATGTATTTCAGATTGTATTTATGGAGAGTATCTGTCTGTGTAGATCTCATTACCATAAATTGTGTATGTGCCTAAAATTGAATCTCAATAAAAATATATTAAAAAAAAAAAAAAAAAAAAGAATATATATATATATATATATATATATATATATATATATATATATATATATATATATATATATTACTAGAATATAAACATAGATTGGAAAAAATAATAAAATCAATTCAAAACCAAATAATGATAATGTGAAAGTCTATGAGTCCAGGGTAATGACAATTTTCAGATGTTTGAGGCTGCACTCTGTCAAATGATGGCTATCCTGTAGTATGGAATCTAAAAAAGAATAAAAAACAGAGGCGCCACCATGGCCTAATATCGCCAGCACAGGTAAAATGAGCAGCAATATGAGAATGTGAATACTCACAAACATAAAGCACCCCACTGGTGCTAGTAGAGCAGACTGACACTTCTCAGTGGTTCAGCACACTGTATCCAAAGCGCAGACACAGTCAGGAATCCTCTGACATTCCAATGTATATGTGCCTATGGATAAAGGAAAAAGCAACACGACATGGCCCAATATCATCAAGACAAGGGGAAAATAATACCAATTGCTTGAACTTACAAGATGGTGGGCACCTGCAGGTGCAATCTCAGCAAACTGGAGCCAAAACGTCGCCCAGTAGACTTAAAACAGCAATCCTCAACAGGAACCAGGATCAATAATATAATTTATCACAGGAGGTGATAAAAACACACACAATAGCAAGTGTATAAAAGTATAAAAAGTCTTTATTAGCACAGCAACACGTTTCTCAGCCTGCTCAGGGCTGTTTCATCAGGCTATTTCTTCTTTTTTAGTTCTTAGTTTATCCCATAAAAGAAGGGTGTGATATATAGTGAGGAAGCTGTAACGGTCTCATGTTGATATATTTTAAACAAAAAATTTTGCAAACCAAGTGTGAAGTGACTAATGCTTCAAATGGTTTCTGAAATGCACTAGATAACACTTAAAGGGACACTAAACCCAATTTTTTTCTTTCATGATGCAGGTAGAGAATACAATTTTAAATAACATTCCAATTTACTTCTATTATCTAATTTGCTTCATTCTTTAAATATCCCTTGTTGAAGAAATAGCAATACACATGGGTGAGCCAATCCCACGAGGCATCAATTTACAGCCACCAATCAGCAGCTTCTGAGCATATCTAAATATGCTTTTCAGCAAAGGATATCAAGAAAATGAAGCAAATTAGATAATAGAAGTAAATTAGAAAGTTGATTAAAATTGCATGTTCTTTCTATATCATGAAAGAAAAAATTTGGGTTTCATGTCCCTTTAAGGGTTTTCATGAAGTCTGGAAAGGGAAAGTTTCACAGTCCAGGATAATGCGTCAGTTATTTAAAAGGTGCCCAAAGCCACCTGAAAAAGTGCTGAAATCTGTGGTCATTATATGGAATATGATGACTCAGATGAGATTTGAATACATCCTATGGAACTATATTCACCCATTTGAATGGATCCATACATTTCCCAATTTGAATGCAAAATAGCAGTTAAGTAGCACATGACAAATTTCACCCAATCTTCAGAATATATTTTATCAATTTATTTAAGAGATTCTTGTATGCATATACATTAAGCAATAATACATATTAAAACACATTATCTGTAAACTGCAGTTCATACCATAATATGGTAACATAAAAAGGATACTGAGAAAACATATTGGAAATTCACCAATTGAACAGAGGTTGCAAATTTAACTGGAATAAATGTCTATAATGTGTCTAGGAATGAGATTAATGTCCTGGGTTCCTGCATATACAAGGACCTATTACAGCAAAATGATTAATCCTAAACCATTCACATCAGATGTTTTATGTTACAGCATGTGTATATATATATATATATATATATATATATATATATATATATATATATATACACACACACACATATATATATATACACACATATATATATATATATATATATATATATATACACACACACACATATATATATACACACATATATATATATATATATATATATATATATATACACACACACACATATATATATATATATATATATATAATATACACACAAAGTAGAATAATCTGCCACCTCTTCTACGCAGGGCAATAATGTATGCAAATAACTCTTAGCTTTCACATTCTCCCAATATCTGACAAAAACTTTGAAGAGGCCCATTGGCTATATATGTGGATTTTTAAAACAAGATTATTGACACATGATAGATCACTGTATAGCACAGCTGCATATTTTTCCTCAGAAAACCTGAGCTTCAAGTGTTTCCCATTAGAGCAGAGGACTCTGGAAAATGACTTGTCAATTAGCTCAAAAATGCATTGCTCCTCCCCCCCACCCCTCAATATTGTGAAACCAAGGTTATAAAGAGATATTCTACCAAGAGAGTCTGGAGGGATATTTTTCAGGAATGTACAGTACAGAAAATAGTATAAATGTTGCATATTGTAGTTTCCATAGGAGTTAACTCCACAAATGATACTTTGTCCTCTGTTAAGAATATCAAATATAACGGAGATTTATTTGGATGCTCTAAAACACCATTTAAAATCCATTCCATAGGGACTAGTTAAATGTCAAAAGAATAAAATGTCCATCTTTATTTATAGATACATGGATATATAACACATAGATATTACACACCTGAAAAGTAATACTGATTTAGTACTAACAATTTTTGTGTCGCTCAGAATCCATGGTTCTTTTTTCAGTGGTGAATTCAAGGGTGGTGGCGCACAATAGCCTACATAGCTTCTCACGTGGCAGTAATGTGTTTTGTAACATTTATAACCAATAAGACACTCCTGTTATCCTATAGTAAATGCCAACTCTCTTTTATATCACCTTACTAAGCAAACGTGTTAGCATTTCACTCTGGGTCCACCATCGGTTTGGAAACCACAAAATGCAGATATAGTTGATCTGAAATGGCCAATCAATTACCTTTGTAGAGTTGTGATATAGAATTAGGCAAAAGGTTTAATTTATTTTATAAAAACCAAAACAAACGAAACTCTCTGGATGCAGGAGAAGACTCATTTGGGGTAACATTTCTAAATCAAACAGCTCAAAGTGCTTTCTCAGTTCAGACAAATTAAATAAGGCACCACATCTGTAGTGGAAGCACCAATCTTAATTAGGAACTTCTAACATTCATACAAACAGAAACATTTAAAGCTACTAAAATACTCTAAAGGCAAATATTTTACATATATTAACATATGTAATTAAAAGATACAAAATATAAAGTATACAAAATATTCCAAGTTCAAAACGACTGAAAAAGGACAGCTCTACAGAAAGATGTTAAACTGTGGTATTCATAGATCATCGTATTCTTAAAGGTTGTAGATGACTGGGTGAGCATTTCCCACCTAAGCCATATGAGTCACAAGACTCCTCTTTTTAAAATCATTTTGGTTGGGGAACAATGGTTGTTACAAGTGCTGAAAATAAATGGTTACATATATTAAAAGGCACTCATTTAAAAGGAATATACTCCTATATGACCCAATGCATTCCTTTGGTGAAAAGCAGTATCTTTAAGCAAAGAAGATACAATTACAAAACCTATAAAGGATGATACTTTTTTCAGCATTATACAAAAAACTATAATAGTTGTATTTTCTGAAGTTTTCAGTGATAATTAGCATATCATGGTGTTAATATTAACTACTTAAATAAATCTCCTGTATTTTAAGATTTTCAAGGTTAGAGATCTGTATCAATACATTGTGAGATCTTATTGATGGCTGAATAAATACAGGAACAAAGTGACTAAGTTGATATTAGCCTGATCTACATTGATAAATATACATAAAAAGCAGGGGGAAAAACATTTCACATATTCAGATTAAATTCCAAGATGCACAGAAGGGTATCTTTACAATAAAAAATGCATTTATAAACAATTGTTGTAATTAATTAAAATTTGTATTTGTGTTTGGCCCCTCTAAGAATCTACCTTCAAAACCCTGCAATTATTAAGCTTATGTTTTATATCTTGATATATTAAAAAGTTTTCAGATATTCTAAAATAAAAAAAGTGTAAGTGCACATAGATTATTTCCTCCAAAATATGCAATACCAATTTTATTTAAAGAAACCGAATTAAAATATATTTTTCATGAATAGTATTCTCTATGACACAAACACTTTTAAATTTGACTCTTTAAATCAGAAAAAATCCCAAATGCAACAGATTGCACTCTCCAAAATAAGTAAAACACTTTCCCCAAACAAATTTACTGAAGAAGGGATTAGCTTAATATGGCAATAAAAAGATGGTTTCCTTAATCAATGACAAATTGCAGCTTGAAGAAATTCTAAATAACTGAAAGTCTTGATTTTATAGTTTGTTTTTTAATTTAGACAGACTTCTTATTTTGGAATTTCATAAAGATTCAAATAAAATTGTCCTGGTACTTCCATGCTTTACAATTGTATGTAGATAACTATTTTCTGTAATAATACAAGATGACATTCACAAATACTCCCTTCCTAGTCCCTTTTCTGAAGTACATCAAATTACTTTTTATACTGAGTTAGGAAAAACACTGTAAAATATTAAACACCAGTCTCTGATATTAATCCCTTTGCTTCCAACACAGACAGCCCCTTTTGCTGTTGAGAGATCTGAAATGCAGAGAAGACCTTTCTTGGCAACAAAAATCTTGATTTTAATAGATGTTGACCATTTCCATCCAGCCTGGCACAGATTAAGATGCCAAGTGGAGTAGAATTAAAAGTGGAAGCTCTCTTACAAATGATGGAACATTTTTGGTAGCAGAAGCTTGCAGGCAAAGGAGATGAAGCAGATCACATTGGGGAGGCTGCACATTCAGATGCTAGATCCATTTCAAATGTTAGCGTCTCTGTGGATCGAAAGATAGTGAGGTTAACAAGGAAGAATAAAAAATAAGACTAGAGGATGAGTGTATAGCAACCACAGTGTATGCATGCTCAGCAAATTACATTGTGACGTTCACAGTTTAGCTGGGTACCAGTTTCATAGCTGAAAAGGTGATTTAAAGGGACATGAAACTCAATTTTTTTCTTTCATGATTCAGATAGAGAATACAATTTTATCCTTTGATCAAAGGTTTATCTAGGGAAGCTCAGGAGCAGCAAAGAACCTAGGTTCCAGCTGCTGATTGGTGGCTGCATATAAATATATAAATTGTGATTAGCTCAACCATGTGTTTAGTTAGAAACCAGTAGTGCATTGCTGCTCCTTCAACAAATGATACCAAGAGAATGAAACAAATTATATAATAGAAGTAAATTAGAAAGTTGTTTAAAATTGTATTCTCTATCTGAATCATGAAAAAAAAAATGTTGGGTTTCATGACCCTTTAAACTATAATTAAACCAATGACTTAAACACTATGTTATGGTAACTGCTAAGCTACTGCCAAACAGGTGGACACAATGGGTTGTCACAATAGAAAAGTAAAGAAATCTGCAAACAGCTTTTTTTTCTGATGGACCACTGTTTAATTCTCTCAATGCAAACCACTGGTAAAGTTAACGTGGAGCAACACAATTGGGAAACCTCACTATTGTGTTTTCTACTGTTTTTTGAATAGCTTAGAATGGTCTTTAAGGGTCAGTAAACCTAAAAAATAATGTTAAATAATTCTGCACATAGTGCAGAATTATATAGCATTATATTAGCGTTGGCTTTATACAACCTAATATTCTCTGTGAATTTTTATTAAAAAAAAGACAGTTTTTCAGACCCGCTCTCTGTGCTCTTCTGAGCGGGTCTGTTTTTATCACAGAGCGCATCTGGCCAGCTGTCTAGTCACAGCCCGGCCCGACCGCGCCATTATACTCAGTGCAGCTCGCTCCTGCTCTGTCTGTCAGAAGAGCACAGAGAGCGGGTCTTAAAAACAGTCTTTTTTTTTATAAAAATTCACAGCGAATATTAGGTTGTATAAAGCGAACGCTAATATAATGTTATATAATTCTGCACTATGTGCAGAATTATATAACATTATTTTTTAGGTTTACTGGCCCTTTAAGCTTAAAAAAACCTTGCAAGATCCTACATGGTTCTAATGGAATGGAACAGACTCCTAGAATATAAATTGTTCACAAAACTAACACAGCATTAAATCTGTTTATTTTATAGCATATGCTTGTAATTAAAATATTGTAAATATGAAATTAATGGAACGGCTATTTTTTTTTAAGAGTTAGATCATTGTGGCTTTATAAAGATGCTGACAATTGCAGAAGAAAACACTGTAGTGTACTATGTTAATACAAATTAGTATACATTAATAGTAGAAAATATAGCATAAATACAAAATAAAAATCATAAAGTATAAGTTAGAATACACAAGGAAGGAGTTTAGGTTTCCCAAGACTGAAGATTTCTACTAACAGTCTCCAATGGTAAGAGCTGTAGTCTGGTTCTGGCAATGTAGTCTTCAGCAGGTCATCATTTATCCAGACTATATGGTTTTCTGAGTAAGGCAATTCTAAAGGTCACATTTTGTATTTGTTTGTTAACTCACCAAAGATGGGCATCACCAGAATCCCTGGATATATGAGTAATTATTAATGGCCATTTAAGTTTTAAATTTGTATTGAATTTTATAATAAGTAAAAAATTAGAGACAATCACACTATTGCATAAAGTGATACATTAAATAGTAATGGGATATAATGCATCAGTGCCAACTAGAAGTGTCACCATTTGGGTAACTAAAAGAATGAGAAATAAAAGAGGGAGCTCAAAAAGGTCAGTCTGTGATAATGTTATTGGCATGTGGGGGCAATGACAGAGTGAGGAACAAAAAACAAAACAAATAACTAGCATGAATCTAGTTAGATATCCTAGTAGTGAGGTCACTCATATTCTCACACTAACAAATTATTTTATTCTTCTTTATTTATAAAGCACTAACAGATTCTGCAGCGCTGTCCATGAGTACAGAGATAAATGTACATTGGTGAGACATTACAATATAAGACAAATTATAAAACAAATACAGGGAGTTTGAGGGCCCTATTCCTGTGGGAACTAACAATCTAGGTGGGTAGGAGGATGAGAAACAGGAGGTGGGGACTGCAAAGGCGAGAATGATGTTAATGCGGAGTTAGATGAGGGCAAATATTAGGTAAGTGGAATCCATTTGTTATTGAGTTGGGTGATAAGCTTCCCTGAACAAAAAGGTCTTTAGGGAGTGTTTAAAGGAGGACAGGTTAGGGGAGAGTCTGACAGCTTGAGGAAGTGCGTTCCAGAGGGTTGGTGCCGCATCTTAGGGTGCGGACTGGAGTATATTTGTTGAGTAAAGACAGGTGGGGGGCAGCATTGGTGAGGACTTTGAAGGTCAGAGTGAGGATTTTGAATTTAATTCTGCTGTGAATGGGGAGCCAGTGAAGGTACTCCCAGAGAGGTGCAGCAGATACAGAGCGTCGGGATAGGTGGATTAGCCTGGCAGACGCATTTAGGATGGATTGAAGGGAGGCCAGTTAGTAGGTTATTACAACAATAATCAAATTGGGAAATTACCTGGGAGTGGATTAGCTGCTTAGTAGTTTCAGCATTCAGAAATGGACGACTTTTGGAGATATTGCATAGGTGGTTGCAGCAGGATGAAGAGAGCAATTGGATGTGGGGTATGAAGGACAGATTTGAGTCGTGTGACTCAAAGGCAGTGGACTTGGGGTGATGGGGAGATAGTGGTGCCGCCAACAGTAATAGAGAAGTTAGAAACCGGAGTAAAATTAGAGGGAGGGGGGGGGGGGGTTAGAAGTAGCTTGGTCTTGGACATGTTTATTTGTAGGTGGCGAGAGGCCAACTAGGAAGAAATGCCAGATAAGCAGTTGCTGATGTGAGAAATGACAGGAGAGAGTGAAGGGGTGGATAGGTAGTTCTGAGCATCATAAGCATAGAGGTGATAGTTGAAACTATAGCTGTTAAGTTTACCCAGTGAAGACATGTAAATAAAGAAGAGTAGAGGACCAAGAACAGAGACTTGAGGTACTCCAACAGGAGATGAGGTGTCACCAGGAAAAAGACACAGAAAAGAACCTGTTGGAGAAATAGAGTGGATCCAGGACAGGCCAGTGTCGCAGAGCCCAAGAGAGCCAAGAGTCCGCAGGAGGAGGGGATGGTCAACGGTGTCAAAGGCAGCAGAGAGGTCAAGTAAGAGGAGTATAGAGTAGTAGCTGTTTTAGTGGAAAGGAGATCGTTCGTAACCTTGGTAAGGGCAGTCTCAGTTGAGTGTTGGGAATGGAAGCCAGATTATAGGGGTCAAGCAATGAGTTGGAGGACAGAAAGTGGGTTAGGCGATCGAAAAAAAACTAGTTTTTCAAGGAGTTTTGAAGCTAGTGGAAGTAGTGATATATTATCTAGTTTGAAGGAGAATTAGGGTCGAGGGAGGCTTTTTTGAGGATGGGGGTGACCTTTGCATGTTTGTAGGAAGATTGGAATATGTGAGTTAGAGCTGGAGTGAGGGTGGAAGACAGAGAAGGTATTAGATGTGAAGGGATAGGGTCAAGTGGGCAGTGTGAGGAAGACAATAAGGAACCCACTTCATTCTCAGTGGTTGGGGGGAGGGTGCAGAGAGTTGCAGAGGGGGTGACCTGGGGCGAAGATGGAAGATTGCAGGCTTGTGTTGTGGCTTCAGATGATAAGTGTTTTATTGAAAAAGTAGTCTGCCAAGTCTTAAGCACTAAAATGCAGATGAAGGTGGTGGTGCAGGAGGGTAGAGGAGATAGTTGAAAATAGAAGAGAGTCATTTAGGGTTTGAGTGGTGAGTAGATATAAGAGAAGAGAAGTAGGTTTGCATAGCTAAGTGAAGGGCAGAGGTGTAAAAGTAAAGAATGAACTTGTAGTCGATGAAATCTGATTCATAGCGGGATTTCCTCCAGGCACGCTTAGCAGTATGGAACGTTTTTGCGGAGACCTGCAAGGTCAGGGCAGGATATTATGGAAGTGTGGGGGAGGTGATTTTTAATAAGGTTGGAAAGTTGGAGTGACGAGGGGGAGAAGTAGGTTTAGCATGTATATTAAGATTATAGGTGAGCAGATAGTGGTCTGAGATGGCAAAAAGGCGACAGGTGACATCAGAGATAGATCAGATCGATAGAGTGTCCATCGTGGTGATTAGGGTGGATTGTGAGAGGCCAAAGGAGTTAGTGAGAGAGAGAAGTTTAGAGGCAGCAGGGGCAGATGGGTTATCAATGGGAATGTTGAAGTCCACCAGAATTAGAGTAGGTGTATTTGTAGAGAGAAAGTGAGAAAGCCAGGAAGCAAAGTTGTCAAGGAATTGGGAGGTTGGTTCAAGGGGCCGATAGATAACTGCAACTCAGAGAGAGGGGGGAGAACTGGCGAATGCAGTGGACTTCAAAGGATGAAAAGGAGAGAGATGGAAATGGAGGTAGGTACTGATAGGAGCAGGAGAGTAAGATTCCAACACCACCACCATGTCTTTCACCTGGCCTAGGTGTGTGGCTAAAGTGGAGACCTCTGTGCATGAGAGCAGCAATGGAAGCAGTGTCAGAAGAAGATAGCCCGGTTTCAGTAATTGCTAAAAGGATGAAAGTGTTGGAAACAAACAAGTCGTGGACAGTTGTAAGTTTGTTACAGACAGAGCAAGCATTCCACAAAGCACAAAAAAAGAGAGGGGATAAGCACTGTGGGTTAATGGAGATGAGATTGTTAGTATTGCGTGACCTAGAGTTTTTGCAGTGGGAGACTAAGCAAGAGTGTGGAACTTTGGTGATCGCTGCAGGGCCTAGGTTAGGAGAGACGTCACCAGCAGCAAGCAGTAGTAGGAGTGTGGGTGACAGAAGGTGAGAGTGAGAATTGTAGGAGCTGGTATGTTTAGAGACAGATGAGTTAGATGGGGAAGTATTTTTTAGGGGAGACAGAGTAGTTCATGAGTGGACACCATAGGGGATGAGAGAAGGGAGGGTGAGATATGGATAGTGTTGGGTTATTGTTATTTATGTTATGGGGACATGAATTGAGTTTTAGGAGAAGGGCAGACCAAAAGATCAGAAAAGACTTTGAGAGCATTGTGCAGGTGTATAGTTAGAAAGGTTTACCTGTTAGTGGGAATGCAGTTTCCCCCTACAGTAGGTAACTCTGCCACTTGTAACACAGAGCTAAGGCTCAGAGAGCCTGGGTTCTGCCGTTTATAGCAGCGAGTTGCTAATGATTTGATTCCAGGCAGCTGGTTACAAGCAGTCTAGTTAGCTTGAAAACATAATTTATGTAAGAACTTACCTGATAAATTCATTTCTTTCATATTAGCAAGAGTCCATGAGCTAGTGACGTATGGGATATACATTCCTACCAGGAGGGGCAAAGTTTCCCAAAACTTAAAATGCCTATAAATACACCCCTCACCACACCCACAATTCAGTTTAACGAATAGCCAAGAAGTGGGGTGATAAGAAAAAAGTGCGAAAGCATATAAAATAAGGAATTGGAATAATTGTGCTTTATACAAAAAAATCATAACCACCACAAAAAAGGGCGGGCCTCATGGACTCTTGCTAATATGAAAGAAATGAATTTATCAGGTAAGTTCTTACATAAATTATGTTTTCTTTCATGTAATTAGCAAGAGTCCATGAGCTAGTGACGTATGGGATAATGACTACCCAAGATGTGGATCTTTCCACACAAGAGTCACTAGAGAGGGAGGGATAAAATAAAGACAGCCAATTCCTGCTGAAAATAATCCACACCCAAAATAAAGTTTAATGAAAAACATAAGCAGAAGATTCAAACTGAAACCGCTGCCTGAAGTACTTTTCTACCAAAAACTGCTTCAGAAGAAGAAAATACAACAAAATGGTAGAATTTGGTAAAAGTATGCAAAGAGGACCAAGTTGCCGCTTTGCAAATCTGATCAACCGAAGCTTCATTCCTAAACGCCCAGGAAGTAGAAACTGACCTAGTAGAATGAGCTGTAATCCTATGAGGCGGAGTCTTACCCGACTCAACATAGGCAAGATGAATTAAAGATGTCAACCAAGATGCCAAAGAAATGGCAGAAGTCTTTCGGAAAGACTTAGTAGCTTCAACATAATATTTCAAAGCTCTAATAACATCCAAAGAATGCAACGATTTCTCCTTAGAATTCTTAGGATTAGGACATAATGAAGGAACCACAATGTCTCTACTAATGTTGTTGGAATTCACAACTTAGGTAAAAATTCAAAAGAAGTTCGCAACACCGCCTTATCCTGATGAAAAATCAGAAAAGGAGACTCACAAGAAAGAGCAGATAATTCAGAAACTCTTCTGGCAGAAGAGATGGCCAAAAGGAACAAAACTTTCCAAGAAAGTAATTTAATATCCAATGAATGCATAGGTTCAAATGGAGGAGCTTGAAGAGCCCCCAGAACCAAATTCAAACTCCAAGGAGAAGAAATTGACTTAATGACAGGCTTTATACGAACCAAAGCTTGTACAAAACAATGAATATCAGGAAGAATAGCAATCTTTCTGTGAAAAAGAACAGAAAGAGCAGAGATTTGACCTTTCAAGGAACTTGCGGACAAACCCTTATCTAAACCATCCTGAAGAAACTGTAATATTCTCGGTATTCTAAAAGAATGCCAAGAAAAATGATGAGAAAGACACCAAGAAATATAAGTCTTCCAGACTCTATAATATATCTCTCTGGATACAGATTTACGAGCCTGTAACATAGTATTAATCACAGAGTCAGAGAAACCTCTTTGACCAAGAATCAAGCGTTCAATCTCCATACCTTTAAATTTAAGGATTTCAGATCCTGATGGAAAAAAGGACCTTGAGACAAAAGGTCTGGTCTTAACGGAAGAGTCCACGGTTGGCAAGAGGCCATCCGGACAAGATCCGCATACCAAAACCTGTGAGGCCATGCCGGAGCTACCAGCAGAACAAACGAGCATTCCTTCAGAATCTTGGAGATTACTCTTGGAAGAAGAACTAGAGGCGGAAAGATATAGGCAGGATGATACTTCCAAGGAAGTGATAATGCATCCACTGCCTCCGCCTGAGGATCCCGGGATCTAGACAGATACCTGGGAAGTTTCTTGTTTAGATGAGAAGCCATCAGATCTATTTCTGGAAGTTCCCACATTTGAACAATCTGAAGAAATACCTCCTGGTGAAGAGACCATTCGCCCGGATGCAACGTTTCGCGACTGAGATAATCCGCTTTCCAATTGTCCATACCTGGGATAGGAACCGGAGATTAGACAGGAGCTGGATTCCGCCCAAACCAAAATTCGAGATACTTCTTTCATAGCCAGAGGACTGTGAGTCCCTCCTTGATGATTGATGTATGCCACAGTTGTGACATTGTCTATCTGAAAACAAATGAACAACTCTCTCTTCAGAAGAGGCCAAGACTGAAGAGCTCTGAAAATTGCACGGAGTTCCAAAATATTGATCGGAAATCTCACCTCCTGAGATTCCCAAACCCCTTGTGCCGTCAGATACCCCCACACAGCTCCCCAACCTGTAAGACTTGCATCTGTTGAGATTATAGTCCAGGTTGGAAGAACAAAGAAGCCCCCTGAACTAAACGAAGGTGATCTGTCCACCATGTCAGAGAGTGTCGTAAAATCGGTTTAAAGATATTAATTGAGATATCTTTGAGTAATCCCTGCACCATTGGTTCAGCATACAGAGCTGAAGAGGTTGCATGTGAAAACGAGCAAAGGAGATCGCATCTGATGCGGCAGTCCTAAGACCCAACATTTCCATGCATAAGGCTACCAAAGGGAATGATTGTGACTGAAGGTTTTGACAAGCTGATATCAATGTTAAACTTCTCTTGTCTGACAAGGACAGAGTCATAGACACTGAATTTATCTAGAAACCTAAAAAGGTTACCCTTGTCTGAGGAATCAATGAACTGATTGGTAAATTGATCCTCCAACCATGAACTTGAAGAAACAACACAAGTCGATTCGTATGAGATTCTTCGAAAATGAGAAGACTGAGCAAGTACCAAGATATCGTCCAAATAAGGAAATACCAAAACCCTATTCTCTGATTACAGAAAGAAGGGCACCGAGAACCTTTGAAAAAAATTCTTGGAACTGAGGCTAGGCCAAACGGTAGAGCCACAAAACTGGTAATGCTTGTCTAAAAAGAGAATCTCAGACACTAAAAGTGATCTGGATGAATCGGAATATGCAGATACACATCCTGTAAATCTATTGTAGACATATAATGCCCTTGCTAAACAAAAGGCAGGATAGTCCTACAGTAACCATCTTGAATGTTGGTATCCTAACATAACGATTCAATAATGATAGATCCGGAACTGGTCTGAAGGAATTGACCTTCTTTGATACAATGAAGAGATAAAATAAAACCCCAGCCCCTGTTCCAGAACTGGAACTGGCATAAATACTCCAGCCAACTCTAGATCTGAAACACATTTCAGAAATGCTGAGCCTTTGCTGTGTTAACTGGGACACGGGAAAGAAAAGAATCTCTTAGCAGGAGGCCTTAACTTGAAGCCAATTCTGTACCTTTCTGAAACAATGTTTCTGAAACCAGAGATTAAGAACGGAATTGATCCAAATTTCTTTGAAGAAAACGTAATCTGCCCCATACCAGCTGAGCTGGAATAAGGGCCGCACCTTCATAGGTACTTAGGAGCTGGCTATAGGTTTCTATAAGGCTTGGATATATTCCAAACTGGAAATAGTTTCCAAACTGATACCGCTCCTGAGGATGAAGGATCAGGCTTTTGTTCCTTGTTGTGAGGAAAGGAACGAAAATGATTATTTACCCTGGAAAGAAAGGGAAAGCAAAGTTGACTTAGAAGACATGTCAGCATTCCAAGTTTAATCCATAAAGCTTTTCTAGCTAAAATAGCTAGAGACATATACCTGACATCAACTCTAATGATATCAAAAGATGGTATCACCAATAAAATTATTAGCATGTTATAGAATAATAATAATGCTATAAAATTATGATCTGTTACTTGTTGCGCTAAAGCTTCTAACCAAAAAGTTGAAGCTGCAGCAACATCCGCTAAAAATATAGCAGGTCTAAGAAGATTACCTGAACATAAGTAAGCTTTTCTTAGAAAGGATCAATTTTCCTATCTAAAGGATCCTTAAATGAAGTACTATCTGCCGTAGGAATAGTAGTACATTAGCAGGAGTAGAGACAGCCCCATAACCTTAGGGATTTTTGTCCCAAAAAACTCTAATCTGTCAGATGGCACAGGATATAATTTGCTTAAACGTCTAGAAGGAGTAAATAAATTACCCAAATTATTCCATTCCCTGGAAATTACTTCAGAAATAGCATCAGGGAGATAAAACACTTCTGGAATAACTACAGGAGATTTAAAAACCTTATTTAAACGTTTACATTTAGTATCAAGAGGACCAGAATCCTCTATTTCTAATGCAAATAACACTTCTTTAAGTAAAGAACGAATAAATTCCATCTTGAACAAATACAAAGATTTATCAGCATCAACCTCTGAGACAGAAACCTCTGAACCAGAAGAACCATTATCAGTATCAGAATGATGATGTTCATTTAAAAATTCATCTGAAAAAAGAGAAGTTTTAAAAGACTTTTATGTATACTAGAAGGAGAAATAACAGACATAGCCTTCTTAATGGATTTAAAAAATAAAATCTCTTATGTTATCAGGAACACTCTGAAAATTAGATGTTGACGGAACAGCAACAGGTAATGTAACAGTACTAAAGGAAATTTTATCTGCATTAACAAGTTTGTCATGACATGCAATACAAATAACAGCTGGAGAAACAGATACCAAAAGTTTATAGCAGATACACTTAGCTTGGTAGCTCCAGCACTGTGCAGTGATTTTCCTGAAGTATCTTCTGACTCAGTTGCAACGTGGAACATCTTGCAATATGTAAAAGAAAAAAACAACATATAAAGCAAAATTGATCAAATTCCTTAAATGACAGTTTCAGGAATGGGAAAAAAATGCCAGTGAACAAGCTTCTAGCAACCAGAAGCAAAAAATAATGAGACTTAAATAATGTGGAGACAAAAATGACGCCCATATTTTTTAGCGCCAAAAAAGACGCCCACATTATTTGGCGCCTAAATGCTTTTGGCGCCAAAAATGACGCCACATCCGGAACGCCGACATTTTTGACGCAAAAAAAGTCAAAAAATGACGCAACTTCCGGCGACACGTATGACGCCGGAAACAGAAAAAAAATTTTGCGCCAAAAAAGTCCGCGCCAAGAATGACGCAATAAAATGAAGCATTTTCTGCCCCCGCGAGCCTAACAGCCCACAGGGAAAAAGTCAAATTTTTTAAGGTAAGAAAAAATGATTGAAACAAATGCATTTATCCCAAATATGAAACTGACTGTCTGAAAAATAAGGAATGTTGAACACTCTGAGTCAAGGCAAATAAATGTTTGAATACATATATTTAGAACTTTATAAATAAAGTGCTCAACCATAGCTTAGAGTGTCACAGAAAATAAGATTTACTTACCCCAGGACACTCATCTACATGTTTGTAGAAAGCCAAACCAGTACTGAAACGAGAATCAGCAGAGGTAATGGTATATATAAGAGTATATCGTCGATCTGAAAAGGGAGGTAAGAGATGAATCTCTACGACCGATAACAGAGAACCTATGAAATAGACCCCGTAGAAGGAGATCACTGCATTCAAATAGGCAATACTCTCCTCACATCCCTCTGACATTCACTGCACGCTGAGAGGAAAACCGGGCTCCAACTTGCTGCGGAGCGCATATCAACGTAGAATCTAGCACAAACTTACTTCACCACCTCCATCGGAGGCAAAGTTTGTAAAACTGAATTGTGGGTGTGGTGAGGGGTGTATTTATAGGCATTTTAAGGTTTGGGAAACTTTGCCCCTCCTGGTAGGAATGTATATCCCATACGTCACTAGCTCATGGACTCTTGCTAATTACATGAAAGAAAGGGGTTATACACACACTTGCAAATTAAATAGAAAACCCCCATTCCAATAGAATTCCACATTGAAGAAATCTAGCTGATCAGCTTTAAAGGGACAGTCTACCATAGAATTGTTATTGTTTTAAAAAATAGATAATCACTTTATTACCCATTCCCCAGTTTTGCATAACCAACAGAGTTATATTAATATACTTTTTACCTCTGTGATTACCTTGTATCTAGGAACCGACTGTGACTGTTTATTATCTTTTGTCTTAAATTTAGCATTGTATTGTGCTAAATCTTAAATACCCCCTGTGCCTGAACACAGTGTTATCTATATGGCCCACGTGTACTTTCTGTCTCTTTGTGTTGAAAAGAGATTTAAAAAGCATGCGATGAGAGGCAGCCCTCAAAGGCTTAGAAATTAGCATATGAGCCTACCTAGGTTTAGTTTAAACTAAGAATACCAAGAGAAAAAAGCAAATTTGATGATAAAAGTAAATTGGAAAGTTGATTAAAATTAAAAGTCCTGTCTGAATAATGAAAGTTTAATTTATACTAGACTGTCCCTTTAACATAATGAAACAATTGAAGTTTTAAAGGGATATTAAATAGTGATCCATTCGTAAAACAAAGTATGCTAACTCAAAGAAAACATTACAAAAAAGAAACTGCATAAAAGACAGCAAGCTTACTTGTTTTCTTGCAAAATTAGCATTTAGAATTTCTCAGTGTAGCCCCTGCCCTCGGTTTGGTAAGAGTGGAACATTTTTAAACTTAAGTTTCATTCTGCCAGTTCTGAGCATGAGCAAATCTGACTCCTTGTTTTTCTAGTCTATTCATTTAATACTAAACCAATGCTGGAAGTTTTATGACATCATGCTAGATAACCTTCCTGTACAGACCTCAGCCTCCTTGTAGGGCTGTCACAGAAATTAAAGGGACAGTTTACTCAAAAGTTCTCCCCTTTAATTTGTTCCTAATGATCTACTTTACCTGCTGAAGTGTATAAATTGTTTACAAGTATTTCCATTACACTTATATTTGCATTTGAAATAGTTTATTTAGCCTGTTGTATCCCCACCCATCCTGAGTTTTTGGCCTCGAGGCCAAGCTGTGTTAACACAGACAGTAGAAGAAATTACACTCCCAGTGGGTTATAGAAAAGATAAGGTAATTAAATGTTAATTTTCTATTGTTCTCTCCAAGTATTGGTGATTGGTTTGTGGACAGATATAAGATAAGGAAACTGGTATATTTACACAATGTGAT
Source organism: Bombina bombina (assembly GCF_027579735.1). Classification (NCBI taxonomy): domain Eukaryota; kingdom Metazoa; phylum Chordata; class Amphibia; order Anura; family Bombinatoridae; genus Bombina; species Bombina bombina. Next base: position 1,142,301,628 of record NC_069499.1, read on the forward strand.
AAAGTAATGAGATCTGATTATATCAACAAACTCAACCCATGTTATTAGGTTGTGGCTTCAAAACACAAAATCAGCTAATTCATATACACAAATAAACATTAAGAAAGCAAATCTCATACATTTTATACTCTGCAGCTGGTAAAAAAAGTAATTGAAAACACATTAAAAGAAAAACAATTTTATAGTATACTGTCCCTTTAATGGACACTGTACAAATTAGGTTGAAAATGTTTTAAATAAAAAGAAAATGTATGCTTACCTGATAAATTTCTTTCTTTCTGGGCATGGAAAGTCAAAGACGGCATTCCAATTACTAATAGGAATTCAACTCCTGGCCAGCAGGAAGAGGCAAAGAGCACCCCAGCAAAGCTGTTAAAGGGACAGTCAAGTCCAAAAAAAACTTTCATGATTCAAATAGGGCATGTCATTTTAAACAAATTTCCAATTTACTTTTATCACCAATTTTGCTTTGTTCTCTTGGTATTCTTAGCTGAAAACTAAACCTAGGAGGTTCATATGCTAATTTCTTAGACCTTGAAGGCCGCCTCTAATCTAAATGCATTTTTTACCACTAGAGGGCATTAGTTCATGTTTTTCATATAGATAACATTGAGCTCCTGCACGTGAATTTACCGAGGAGTGAGCACTGATTGGCTAAAATGCAAGTCTGTCAAAAGAACTGAAATAAGGGGGCAGTCTGCTGAGGCTTAGATACAAGGTAATCACAGAGGTAAAACGTGTATAATTATAACTGTGTTGGTTATGCAAAACTGGGGAATGGGTAATTAAGGGATTATCTATCTTTTAAAACAACAAAAATTCTGATGTTGACTGTCCCTTTAAGTAACTTCCCTTACCCATAATCCCCAGTAATTCAGCCGAAGGAAAATGGAAAAAGAAGAAACACAAGGGTATAGAGGTGCCTGAGGTTTACTAAAAAAAACTGCTGAATATAATTTAAAAAGAGGGCGGGGTCGTGGACTCTCCATGCCCGGAAAGAAAGAAATTTTTCAGGTAAGCATACATTTTGTTTTCTTTCCTATGGCATGGAGAGTCCGCAACGTCATTCCAATTACTAGTGGGAATCAATACCCAAGCTAGAGGACATGGAATGAAAAGGGAGGGAGAACAAGGCAGGAGGACCTAAACAGAAGGCACCACCGCTTGAAGAACCTTTCTCCCAAAAGAGGCCTTAGTTGAAGCAAAATAATCAAATTTAAAGAATTTGGAAAAAGTATGCAAAGAGAACCATGTTTCCGCTTTGCAAATCTGTTCCACAGAAGCTTATTTTTTAAAAGCCCAAGATGAGCAGACAGCCCTAGTGGAATGAGCCGTAATTCTCTCAGGAGGCTGCTGTCCAGCTGTCTCAAAAGCTAAACGAATAACACTTCTCAACCAGAGAGAAAGGGTAGTAGAAGTGGCTTTCTGACCCTTACGCTTCCCAGAGAAAACAATGAACAGGGCAGAAGATAGACGAAAATCTTTTAGTTACCTGAAGGTACCATTTTAAAGCACGCACAACATGCAGGTTATGCAAAAGATGTTCCTTCTGGGAAGAAGGATTGGGACAAAAAGAAGGAACGACTATTTCCTGATTAATATTGTGATCGGACACTACTTTAGGAAGAAAAACCCAGCTTAGTATGAAGGACCGCCTTATCCGCATGAAAAATAAGGAAAGGGGAATCAAACTGCAGAGCCGAAAGTTCAGATACTCTGCGAGCAGAGGAAATAATAGGGGAAACAAAAACCCTCCAGGAATTTACGCCACAAAACAACTTAATAGCTACTGAATGCATAGGCTCGAAAAAAGCCAGTAGCAGAACTTCAAGAACAAGAGGAAGGCTCCAAGAGGAAGCAACAGATTGAAACACAGGCCTGAATCTGACCAAGGCCTGCACAAAAGATTGAACATCTGGCAGATTTGCCAGACGTTATTGCAAAAGAAAAGACGGTGCATAAATCTGACCCTGAAGAAAAAAAAAATTTGGGTAACCTTCACTCTACTCCAAAAGAAAACCTTTTCGATTCACACAAATAAAGGTATTTAACGCCATACTTTAAGCTCAATCTTGCAAGAAACAGGTTTACGAGCCTGAATCCTGGAATCAAGGGCCTTCTCAGAAAAACCATGCCTAGCCAAGACTAGACGTTCAATCTCCAAGCAGTCAGCAACAGAGAAGCTAGGCTTGGATGAAGAAAAAATCCCAGAAGTATAAGGTCCTTACTTATAGATAAGAATCACGAACAAAACAACATCTATACCAGTTCTCAAAGGCTAAGCAGGAGAACTAAAAAAAATCAGACCATGAGACTGACGCGCCACCTACTGCGCTAACAAGATCCCCAAAGCCTGCTTCCATACGATACCTGTTAACATACAAGGAAGGAGTTTCCAAGATACCAACAGACATCCCCTAGAATATGGCATCAAGGGACACTTGTCCAGAGTCGTCATCCACGCGTAAAGCGGAGCATCGACAAAAGAGAATCTCTAATAGGCTCTTGCTAAATGAAAAGATGGTACCTGAACAAAAATATATATTCCAGGTATGGAACCACCACAATTCCTTGAAAAGTGGACACTGTCTGAAGAGCCCCCTAGTACCTTCGTAAAGCTTTGAGGGACAGTCTAGTCCTAAGGAAGGGCTACCAATTGAAAAGAATTGTCCAAAACGGCAAGCCGCAGAAAAGGAAATGTTCCCTGAAATAGGAACATGAGGATATGCATCCTTCAAGTCAAGGCAGTCATGAACTGACCCACCAGAACTAAAGGGAGAAAGAACGGACATCTCCCTATAAAAGGATGAAAAACTTCCTCTAAGGTCTGAAAAGAAACAAAAAAAAATAGTTCCCTCTTTCTAGAGAACCACAAATTCTTGACCCAGTCCCACCAGAGGAACTGAGACACTCACTCCTAGGAAAACATAATTTATGTAAGAACTTACCTGATAAATTCATTTCTTTCATATTAGCAAGAGTCCATGAGCTAGTGACGTATGGGATATACATTCCTACCAGGAGGGGCAAAGTTTCCCAAACCTCAAAATGCCTATAAATACACCCCTCACCACACCCACAAATCAGTTTAACGCATAGCCAAGAAGTGGGGTGATAAGAAAAAAGTGCAAAAGCATAAAAAATAAGGAATTGGAATAATTGTGCTTTATACCAAAAAATCATAACCACCACAAAAAAGGGTGGGCCTCATGGACTCTTGCTAATATGAAAGAAATGAATTTATCAGGTAAGTTCTTACATAAATTATGTTTTCTTTCATGTAATTAGCAAGAGTCCATGAGCTAGTGACGTATGGGATAATGACTACCCAAGATGTGGATCTTCCACGCAAGAGTCACTAGAGAGGGAGGGATAAAATAAAGACAGCCAATTCCGCTGAAAAAAATCCACACCCAAAATAAAGTTTAAATCTTATAATGAAAAAAACTGAAATTATAGGCAGAAGAATCAAACTGAAACAGCTGCCTGAAGTACTTTTCTACCAAAAACTGCTTCAGAAGAAGAAAACACATCAAAATGGTAGAATTTAGTAAAAGTATGCAAAGAAGACCAAGTTACTGCTTTGCAAATCTGAACAACCGAAGCTTCATTCCTAAACGCCCAGGAAGTAGAAACTGACCTAGTAGAATGAGCTGTAATCCTTTGAGGCGGAGTTTTACACGACTCGACATAAGCATTATGAAATAAAGATTTCAACCAAGATGCCAAAGAAATGGCAGAGGCCTTCTGACCTTTCCTAGAACCAGAAAAGATAACAAATAGACTAGAAGTCTTTCGGAAACTCTTAGTAGCTTCAACATAATATTTCAAAGCTCTAACTACATCCAAAGAATGCAATGATCTCTCCTTAGAATTCTTAGGATTAGGACATAATGAAGGAACCACAATTTCTCCACTAATGTTGTTAAAATTCACAACCTTAGGTAAAAATTTAAAAGAAGTTCGCAACACCACCTTATCCTGATGAAAAATCAGAAAAGGAGACTCACAAGAAAGAGCAGATATTTCAGAAACTCTTCTAGCAGAAGAGATGGTCAAAAGAAACAAAACTTTCCAAGAAAGTAATTAATGTCCAATGAATGCATAGGTTCAAACGGAGGAGCTTGAAGAGCCCCCAGAACCAAATTCAAACTCCAAGGAGGAGAAATTGACTTAATGACAGGTTTTATACGAACCAAAGCTTGTACAAAACAAAGAATATCAGGAAGATTAGCAATCTTTCTATGAAAAAGAACAGAAAGAGCAGAGATTTGTCCTTTCAAGGAACTTGCAGACAGACCTTTATCCAAACCATCCTGAGGAAACTGAAAAATTCTCGGAATTCTAAAAGAATGCCAGGAAAAATGATGAGAAAGACACCAAGAAATATGTCTTCCAGACTCTATAATATATCTCCCTAGATACAGATTTACGAGCCTGTAACATAGTATTAATCACAGAGTCAGAGAAACCTCTTTGACTAAGAATCAAACGTTCAATCTCCATACCTTTAAATTTAAGGATTTGAGATCTTGATGGGAAAAAAGGACCTTGCGACAGAAGGTCTGGTCTTAACGGAAGAGTCCACGGTTGGCAAGAGGCCATCCAGACAAAATCCGCATACCAAAACCCGTGAGGCCATGCTGGAGCCACCAGCAGAACAAACGAGCATTCCTTCAGAATCTTGGAGATTACTTGTGGAAGAAGAACTAGAGGCGGAAAGATATAGGCAGGATGATACTTCCAAGGAAGTGACAATGCATCCACTGCTTCCGCTTGAGGATCCCTGGATCTGGACAGATACCTGGGAAGTTTCTTGTTTAGATGAGAAGCCATCAGATCTATTTCTGGAAGTCCCCATATTGAACAATCTGAAGAAATACATCTGGGTGAAGAGACCATTCGCCCGGATGTAACGTTTGGCGACTGAGATAATCCGCTTTACAATTGTTTATACCTGGGATATGAACCGCAGAAACTAGACAGGAGCTGGATTCCGCCCATACCAGTATCCGAGATACTTCTTTCATAGAGGACTGTGAGTCCCTCCTTGATGATTGATGTATGCCACAGTTGTGACATTGTCTGTCTGAAAACAAATGAACGATTCTCTCTTTAGAAGAGGCCATGACTGAAGAGCTCTGAAAATTGCACGGAGTTCCAAAAATGTTGATCGGTAATCTCACCTCCTGAGATTCCCAAACCCCTTGTGCTGTCAGAAACCCCCATACAGCTCCCCAACCTGTCAGATTTGCATCTGTTGATCATAGTCTAGGTTGGAGGAACAAAAAGAAGCCCCCTGAACTATACGATGGTGATCTGTCCACCACGTCAGAGAGTGTCGAACAATCGGTTTTAAAGATAAAAATTGAGATATCTTTGTAAAATCCCTGCACCACTAGTTCAGCATACAGAGCTGAAGAGGTCGCATGTGAAAACGAGCAAAGGGAATCGCGTCCAATGCAGCAGTCATAAGACCTAGAATTTCCATGCATAAGACTACCGAAGGGAATGATTGAGACTGAAGGTTTCGATAAGCTGAAACCAATTTCAGACGCCTCTTGTCCGTCAGAGACAGAATCAAGAACACTGAAACTATCAGGAAACCTAAAAAGGTTACCCTTGTCTGAGGAATCAAACGAACTTTAAGGTAAATTGATCCTCCAACCATGTTCTTGAAGAAACAACACTTATAAAAGACTGGAAGGTTCTTTCTAGAGAAAATGAGCAAAGGGAATTGAATCCAATGCTGTGGTCATAAGACCTAAAACTTCTATGCATATATAGCAACTGAAGGAAATAATAGAGACTAAAGGTACCGATAGACGGAACCCAATAACATTATCCCTTGTCTGATAGAGACAAGGACAGTGACACAAACTATCTGGAAACATAAAAAAGGTGACCCTTGTGTGAGGAATCAAGAGCTTTAGAAAAGAAGATCCTCTAACTATGTCCTGAAGAGTAAGTGAATCATATGAGATTCCGCATCCTCAGAAAATAATCTGAATGAAAACAGAAAAATGAAAATATGCATTTATTGTATCTAATGAAAACAAATAATGCTATCAAAGACCATAAAAAGGCAAAATAATTTGAATAAAACTTCAAAACCCGGTTCCTCAAAAGAAACTGGAAGAAATAGCCCAGAAGATTCCAGGTCTGAGCAGCGCTTGAACCCCATGGGTGCCCAGCCATGCTTCAACAGTACCCAAAATACATAGGACAGAAACACAGTTAAAGAAAGTGTTAGCCTTGCTGGAATAAAATCAAAGAAATTTGGACAAAATAAATTTCAAAGAAGCCTTAACCTGCCCCTTACCAGCCAAGCTGGAATACGGCACGTACATCGCAAATTTAGGGAGCTGATTTCGAACTCCAAATATAGACATGTTACTTGGGAAAGAACTCAGGAATTTGTTCCTTAATAAGAACAACCAAACTAGTATAAGCTTAAAGTTTTAGTCTTAGAACTCAACCTTGAAGCCCAGAGTAACAGTTAAGAATTAAATCCAATTATAAAACAAATAATTGATTATCTTAGAACAAAGGAAATATGGATTTTTTTTTTTTTTAAAAATCACAAAATTCTTCTAGCTAAAAAAGCTAAAGACATAGATTAACCCTCATTTGCGAAAATATTCAATAAAATGAAGACACAAATGAAATTATTAGCATGATAGTTCAGTTTAAAGGACCAGCCAATACAGTGGACTTGCATAATCAATAAATGCAAAACAACAAGACAAATGCAACAGCACCTAGTCTAGTAAATGTTGTCCCTTAAAAAATGCTAAAATAAATCATAATCTGATACTTGATCTTAAAGTAAACAGAGAAAATGAAGCAATTGCAATATCCAAATAAATCACAGGACCAAGCCTGAAACGAAATAATTTTCCATAAATAAGATACAGCTATCTAAAGGAAAATAAATACTATTTTGCTATAGAAACAATAGCATAATTAGTAGAATTAGAGATAGCCCCAATAAATTGGAGAACCCTCCAAATTAAGTTTAACTGCTGGCAAAGAATATAGTTTAAAACCTTTTTGAAAAAGGAATAAAAGAAAATTCTCAGCCTATTCCATTCCCTAGTATAGGGAATTGGAAAGAAAACCTCTAAAGAAATAAATAGGCAGAAATGTCAGCTAGTCTTAAAGAACTAGTTACCTTAATATCCAAAATAATCAACACCTTTTCAACAAAGAACAAATGTACTTTAATAATTGAAAAATAATAAAAAAGTAGATTTGTTAGTGTCAATATCTGATGAAGAAAAATTCTGAAAAAAACATCATCAGAGAAGGATAAATTAGTATGTTGTTGGTCATTTGAAACTTCAATAATTAAAAAAGAAGTGAAAAAGACTTAAAAATTTTATTAGAAGGCACAATGTCAGACAAAGCCTTTAACATAGAATCAGAAAAATATTTCTTATAAGTCTTCTAAATATTTCTTGTAAAAAAAGAAAATATATAAAGCATAAATACTAATGGATACCGCATGTAAAAGTATAACAAAATATCTTATTACAAACCATAGCTAAAGATAAACATTTATAACATTTAAAATAAATGAACTTAGCTTTGGTAGAACTGAAACTCAGTTAAGCGCTTTTCCAAAAGTGGCTTCTGATTCAGAGTCCAATTGAGACACCTTGCAATATGTAATAGAAAAAACAACATATAAAGCAAAATTGATCAAATTCCTTAAATGACAGTTTCAGGAATGGGAAAAAAAATGCCAATGAACAAGCTTCTAGCAACCAGAAGCAATAAATAATGAGACTTAAATATTGTGGAGACAACAATGACGCTCAAATTTTTTAGCGCCAAAAAAGCTGCCCACATTATTTGGCGCCTAAATGCTTTTGGCGCCACATCCGGTAACACCGACATTTTTTGGCGCAAAAAACGTCAAAAAAAATGACGCAACTTCCGGCGACACGTATGACGCCGGAAATGACAAAAAAAATTTTGCGCCAAGAAAGTCCGCGCCAAGAATGACGCAATAAAATGAAGCATTTTCAGCCCCCGCGAGCCTAACAGCCCACAGGAAAAAAAGTCAAATTTTTAAGGTAAGAAAAAATTGATTATCCATATGCATAATCCCAAATATGAAACTGACTGTCTGAAAATAAGGAACGTTGAACATCCTGAATCAAGGCAAATAAATGTTTAAACACATATATTTAAAACTTTATATAAAAGTGCCCAACCATAGCTTAGAGTGTCACAGAAAATAAGACTTACTTACCCCAGGACACTCATCTACATGTAGTAGAAAGCCAAACCAGTACTGAAACGAGAATCAGTAGAGGTAATGGTATATATAAGAGTATATCGTCGATCTGAAAAGGGAGGTAAGAGATGAATCTCTACGACCGATAACAGAGAACCTATGAAATAGACCCCGTAGAAGGAGATCATTGAATTCAAAAAGGCAATACTCTCTTCACATCCCTCTGACATTCACTGCACGCTGAGAGGAAAACCGGGCTCCAACCTGCTGCGGAGCGCATATCAACGTAGAATCTAGCACAAACTTACTTCACCACCTCCACAGGAGGCAAAGTTTGTAAAACTGATTTGTGGGTGTGGTGAGGGGTGTATTTATAGGCATTTTGAGGTTTGGGAAACTTTGCCCCTCCTGGTAGGAATGTATATCCCATACGTCACTAGCTCATGGACTCTTGCTAATTACATGAAAGAAAGCTAGGCTTCCACTGCTCAAGGCTCCGGGAACATCGCAAATCCAAGCCAGATTCATGACTAGATATGGTGCGGACCCTTCATGCTAATTAGACCTTAGCGGAATGCATCCTGGATTGCTTATCCCTCTATTACAAATAAAGTTCACAATGACTCACTTTATACTTTAAGCCTGCTGTTAGGCAGACTTCCTTTACGCCATATCATAAGTTTAGCTAGAGTTTCATCGCAGGAAAGTCTGTTTCGTGGTATTTTATTTAAAAAAAAACAAAAAAAACCAAACAAAAACAACAACAACCACCAATCCCATAACCTCCTGCACGCAAAGTAAGTAAGCTAACCACCAAACTACAGAAGAACTATCTCAGTCAGGATAAACCTCCATGAGGTCTTGGCTTGCTCAGGCTTTAGAAGTTTGGAAACCCCAAAGACTAGTCTACTATACTGAAGCAGGAAAGCTCCCTTTCACCAGAGACCGAGAAAAACCAAATTTATGCTTACCTGATAAATTTCTTTCTTTTGCGATGTACCGAGACCACGGTTTCATCCTTACTTGTGGGATATTGTCCTTCCTAACAGGAATTAGCAAAGAGAGCACCACAGCAGAGCTGTCTATATAGCTTCCCCCATAACTACACCCCCCAGTCATTCGACCGAAGGCCAAGGAAGAAAAGGAGAAATTATAAGGTGCAGAGGGCTGTGGACTCGGTACATCGCAAAAGAAATAAATTTATCAGGTAAGCATACATTTTGTTTTCTTTTGCAAGATGTACCGAGTCCACGGTTTCATCCTTACTTGTGAGATACCAATACCAAAGCTTTAGGACACGGATGAAGGGACGGACAAGACAGGAACCTAAACAGACGGCACCACTGCTTGCAAAACCTTTCTCCCAAAAATAGCCTCCAAAGAAGCAAAAGTATCAAATTTGTAAAATTTGCAAAAGGTATGAAGCGAAGACCAAGTCGCAGCCTTACAAATCTGTTCAACAGAAGTATAATTTTTAAAAGCCCATGTGGAAGCCACCGCTCTAGTGGAGTGAGCTGTAATTCTTTCAGGAGGCTGCTGTCCAGCAGTCTCATAAGCCAAACGGATGATGCTTTTCAGCCAAAAGGAAAGAGAGGTAGCCGTAGCCTTTTGACCTCTGTGCTTTGCAGCATAGATAACAAATAAAGAAGATGATTGGCGAAAATCTTTGGTTGCCTGCAAATAAAACTTCAAAGCACGAACCACGTCCAAGTTGTGCAACAGATGTTCCTTCTTAGAAGAAGGATTAGGACACAGAGAAGGAACAACAATTTCCTGATTGATATTCCTGTTAGAAACAATCTTAGGGAGGAACACAGGTTTGGTACGCAAAACCACCTTATCAGCATGGAAAACAAGATAAGGCGAGTCGCATTGTAATGCAGATAGTTCAGAAACCCTTCAAGCTGAAGAGATAGCAACTAGAAACAGAACTTTCCAAGATAGAAGCTTAATATCTATGGAATGCATGGGTTCAAACGGAACCCCCTGAAGAACATTAAGAACTAAATTTAGACTCCATGGCGGAGCAACAGGTTTAAACACAGGCTTGATTCTAACTAAAGCCTGACAAAAAGCCTGAATGTCTGGGACATCAGCCAGACGCTTGTGCAATAGGATAGACAAAGCAGATTTCTGTCCCTTTAAGGAACTAGCCGACTATCCTTTCTCCAATCCTTCTTGAAGAAAGGACAAAATCCTAGGAATCCTGATCTTACTCAATGAGTAGCCCTTGGATTTGCACCAAAAAAGATATTTACGCCATATCTTATGATAGATTTTCCTGGTGACAGGCTTTCGAGCCTGAATCAAGGTATCTATGACCGACTCAGAGAAACCCTGCTTTGATAAAATCAAGGGTTCAATCTCCAAGCAATCAGTTGCAGAGAAATTAGATTTGGATGCTTGAACGGACCTTGAATTAGAAGGTCCCGTCGCAGTGGCAGAGTCCATGGTGGTAGAGATGACATGTCCACCAGGTCTGCATACCAAGTCCTGCATGGCCACGCAGGTGCTATTAAAATCACTAAAGCTCTCTCCTGTTTGATTCTTGCAATCAAACGGGGAAGGAGAGGAAATGGTGGAAACACATAAGCCAGGTTGAACGACCAGGGTACTGCTAGAGCATCTATCAGTACTGCCTGAGGATCCCTGGACCTGGATCTGTAACAAGGAAGTTTAGCGTTCTGACGAGACGCCATCAGATCCTATTCTGGTGTGCCCCATAGCTGAACCAGTTGAGCAAACACCTCCGGATGGAGCTCCCACTCCCCCGGATGAAAAGTCTGACGACTTGAAAAGTCTGACGACTTAGAAAATCTGCCTCCCAGTTCTCTACCCCTGGGATATAGATCGCTGATAGATGGCAAGAGTGAGTCTCTGCCCATCGGATTATCCTGGAAACTTCTATTATCACCAAGGAACTCCTTGTTCCCCACTGATGATTGATATAAGCTACAGTCGTGATGTTGTCCGACTAAAACCTGATGAATCCGGCCGAAGCCAGCTGAGGCCACGCCTGAAGAGCATTGAATATCGCTCTTAATTCCAGAATATTTATCGGTAGGAGGGCCTCCTCCTGAGTCCACAAACCCTGTGCTTTCAGGGAATTCCAGACTGCACCCCAGCCCAGTAGGCTGGCGTCCGTCGTCACTATAACCCACGCTGGCCTGCGGAAACACATTCCCCTGGACAGGTGATCCTGTGACAACCACCAAAGAAGAGTGTCTCTGGTCTCTTGATCCAGATTTATCTGAGGAGATAAATCTGCATAATCCCCATTCCACTGTTTGAGCATGCATAGTTGCAGTGGTCTGAGATGCAAGCGAGCGAACGGAACTATGTCCATTGCCGCTACCATAAGTCCGATTACCTCCATACACTGAGCCACTGACGGCCAAGAAATGGAATGAAGAGCTCGGCAGGTGGTTAAAATCTTTGATTTCCTGACCTCCGTCAGAAAAATTTTCATGTCCACCGAATCTATCAGAGTTTCCAGGAATGGAACTCTTGTGAGAGGAATAAGAGAACTCTTTTTCACGTTCACCTTCCACCCATGAGATCTTAGAAAGGCCAACACTAAGTCCATGTGAAGACTTGGCTAGTTGGAAAGTCGACGCTTGAATTAGGATGTCGTCTAGATAAGGCGCCACTGCAATGCCCCGCGGTCTTAGGACCGCCAGCAGGGACCCTAGCACCTTTGTGAAGATTCTTGGTGCCGTGGCCAACCCGAAGGGAAGAGCCACAAACTGGTAATGCCTGTCCAGAAAGGCAAACCTTAGGAATTGGTGATGATCTTTGTGGATAGGAATGTGTAGATACGCATCCTTAAAATCCACGGTGGTCATATATTGACCCTCCTGGATCATTGGTAAAATAGTCCGAATGGTCTCCATCTTGAAGGATGGAACTCTTAGGAATTGGTTTAGGATCTTGAGATCTAGAATTGGTCTGAAGGTTCCCTCTTTTTAGGGAACCACAAACAGATTGGAGTAGAAACCTTGTCCCTGTTCTGCTTTCGGAACTGGGCAGATCACTCCCATGGTAAAAAGGTCTTCTACACAGCGTAAGAATGCCTCTCTTTTTGTCTGGTTTACAGACAATTGAGAAAGATGGAATCTCCCCCTTGGAGGAGAATCTTTGAAATCTAAAAGATACCCCTGGGTTACAATTTCTACGGCCCAGGAGTCCTGAACGTCTCTTGCCCAGGCCTGAGCAAAGAGAGAGAGTCTGCCCCATACTAGATCCGGTCCCGGATCGGGGGCTACCCCTTCATGCTGTCTTAGTGGCAGCAGCAGGCTTTTTGGCCTGTTTACCCTTGTTCCAAGCCTGGTTAGGTCTCCAGGTTGGCTTGGATTGAGCAAAGTTCCCCTCTTGCTTTGCAGCAGGGGAAGAGGAAGCGGGACCACCCTTGAAGTTTCGAAAGGAACGAAAATTATTTTGTTTGGTCCTTGTCTTATTTGACTTATCTTGGGGAAGGGCATGATCCTTCCCCCCAGTGATGTCTGAAATGATCTCTTTCAGTGCAGGCACAAATAGGGTCTTACCTTTGAAAGGGATGGTCAAAAGCTTAGATTTTGAGGACACATCACACGACCAGGACTACGCTCTACGTGCTAAAATGGCAAAACCTGAATTATTTGCCGCTAACTTAGCGAGATGAAAAGCGGCGTCTGTAATAAAAGAATTAGCTAGCTTAAGAGCCTTAATTCTGTCCAGAATATCATCTAGTGGGGTCTCCACCTGAAGAGCCTCTTCTAGAGCCTCAAACCAAAAGGCAGCTGCAGTGGTTACAGGAACAATGCACACTATGGGTTGAAGAAGAAAACCTTGATGAACAAAAATTTTCTTTAGGAGACCCTCTAATTTTCTATCCATAGGATCAATGAAAGCACAACTGTCTTCAATAGGTATAGTTGTACGCTTAGCCAGAGTAGAAATAGCTCCCTCCACCTTAGGGACCGTCTGCCATGAGTCCCTCATGGTGTCAGATATGGGAAACATTTTCTTAAAAACAGGAGGGGTTTTTTTTTTTTTTTTTTTTTTTTCTCTCTCTCTTACCAACCCCTCCCACCATCTTCAGCTATCCCTTATTGGAAATGGAAAAATTCACAGTCAAATTGCCTATAAGAACTTGGTCAAAATTCATGTTTATGTAGATAGTTATTTTACATGTTTTCAATGTTTTTTTTTAAATGTTTAAAATTAAAATGTTTTAAGGAATGAAGTGCGCAACTCTGCGCTGATACCTGAAATATGAACACCACTTCTATGACATGCCACCTCGGCAATGACTTTTAATTGCTCATACAGTACTGCTCACACTTGTGAAATGGAAACCAAACTGCTGTATCACTGTATAACTGTTTATTTGAGGAAATTACTGTCTATACATGCAATGACTATTGTAAAGATGTTGTAAGCGCTTGATTCCTTTAATAAAAACGAATTTAAAAAAAAAAAAACAGGAGGGGGAGCGAACGGAATACCTGGTCTATACCACTCCTTAGTAACAATGTCCGAAATCCTCTTAGGGACCGGAAAAACATCAGTGTAAACAGGAACCTCTAGATATTTGTCCATTTTACACAATTTCTCTGGAACTATAATAAGGTCACAATCATCCAGAGTCGCTAAAACCTCCCTGAGCAATAAACGGAGGTGTTCTAGCTTAAATTTAAATGCCGTCATATCTGAATCTGTCTGAGGGAGCAACCTTCCTGAATCAGAAATCTCTCCCTCAGACAGCAAATCCCTCATCCCTACCTCAGAACATTGTGAGGGAATATCGGATACGGCAACTAAAGCATCAGAAGACTCAGCATTTGTTCTTAACCCAGAGCTACTGCGCTTGCCTTGCAACCCTGGCAGTTTAGATAAAATCTCTGTAAGGGTAGTATTCATAACTGAGGCCATATCTTGCAAGGTGAAAGAATTAGACGCACTAGAAGTACTTGGCATCGCTTGTGCGGGCGTTACTGGTTGTGACACTTGGGGAGAACTAGATGGCAAAACCTGATTTCCTTCTGTCTGAGAATCATCCAATGCCAAACTCTTATAAGTCAAAATATGCTGTTTACAATTTATAGACATATCAGTACAAGTGGGACACATTCTGAGAGGGGGTTCCACAATGGCTTCTAAACAAATTGAGCAATGAGTTTCCTCAATGTCAGACATGTTGAGCAGGCTAGTAATGAGACAAGCAAGCTTGGAAAATACTTTATTTAATGAAAAAAACACAATTTTCAAAAACGGTACTGTGCCTTTAAGAGAAAAAAAAAAGACATACAAAAACTGCAAAAATGCTTAAAATTGCCTCAAATTTTCCGAAATTTTTACAGTACACCCACTAAGTTATAGTAAGATTGCACCACAAATATCTAAGCAATATACCCCCAAATGAAAAAAACGGCTTGACAAATGTCTAAAACCGGTAAAAAAAATCCCTGTCAGCACCTTGCCACAGCTCTGCTGTGGCCCTACCTGCCCTTAGGGAACAATTCTGTGGGAATAAAGCTTTGATTGGGCCCCAGAAGAGTACCGGGACCTCTGGAGACTTGCTTGCTGCTTGCCTGCATCAACTAAGTGCGCAACTGAGGCGCGAAAATAGGCCCCGCCCCTCTCACTCGATGTTGCTGGGGCCTACACGAAAACCTTTTTTTGAAAGCCATGTGGGTTATAAAAACCCTTAAATAAGCCAAGTGTACCCTCAAACATATGTCCCATAAGAATAAAGACCGTACTCCCAGAAAACACAAACGTTTGCCCAATATATTATACACAAACTGAGTGCCCATAAGATTAGCCCTGTATTTAAGCTAGTAATACCCCTTATATAACTAGGATTACTGCTTACCCTTCCCCTAATGGGGAAACTGTCAGCCTTTCTGAGTTAACACAGTCTCTGCAGAAAAAATGACTAAACATACCTCATTGCTGTATAGCAAGAAACCGTTCCTCACACTGAAGTTTTCCTGTACTCCTCAGCTTCTGTGGGAACAGCAGTGGACCTTAGTTACAAATGCTAAGATCATCATCCTCCAGGCAGAAATCTTCATCTATGTCCTGCCTGAGAGTAAATAGTACAACACTGGTACCATTTAAAAATAACAAACTCTTGATTGAAGATAAAATAAAAACTAACAGTTTAACACCTCTTCTCTTTACCCTTCCTGCTTAGAGCCAGCAAAGAGAATGACTGGGGGTGGAGTTAAGGGGGGAGCTATATAGAAAGCTCTGCTGTGGTGCTCTCTTTGCTACTTCCTGTTAGGAAGGACAATATCCCACAAGTAAGGATGAAACCGTGGACTCTGTACATCTTGCAAAAGAAATATAAAACATCCAGACCCAGTCCAAATAAAGTTCTGCCCTTAAAGGGAAGATACAGAACCTATACTTGGAAGTCGCGTAGCAGACTCAATTTACAACCATCTAGTTCCAAGAGATACTACTTGCATTCTGGCATTACAGATAAAGGATACGCCAGCATTAAGATCCTGATCCTATCCAGGATCTCCTCTATTGTAGTCTCCACCGAAAGGAAGATCAAACAAAGAGTCGAGACAAGAGACTGCACCAGCAATGGGGCATAGCAATAAATATCTCTTGAGTAAGGGATCAGAGAAATTGCTCAGGATCAAGACACCCAACAAATATACAATACTTATATTTAAAACTGGCAAAAAGAAATTATCAGAGAAAAATATATATAAAATATCAAATTAAGTTACAAATCACAATAAGGGATATACAGTGCCAACATCTAGGATCAAACACAGTCAACAGCACCTACTTTTTCCAGGCAGCCTCCTGTCCAAGTACAGCCCTAGATGAAAAGTCACAAGTTAATGCTAGGCTAAATTGGACAGTATAGCAATATAGTCACATGCAACTCCCTACCTATGTAGAGAGCACCTCACATGCGAGACATTATAGAAAATGCATTAATGTCAGCAGCACACTAAGAAACTCAAACCTCCACATTGAGAGAGATAAAAATAAAGAACTTCTTTAGATAACATAGAAGAATACATTACAGAGAATTAAATAAATCATCTCAAAGAGAGAGATTAATATATACAGAAAAAATAGAGATAATCATAAAAATGGAATAATTCCTCAAGACTTATATGCACAGTCGAGAGAGTGTATATAAGCAGACATAAGGCTTATAACAACATTCAAAGTATACCTCTACTGTAGAAATAAAAAGGATTACACAATTTTATAATCCCCAATAACATACACTTCCAATTTTCAAAACTTATAAAAATCATAATCATTCCTTCTAAAAGGTGCACAGATAAAATTAAAAGCTTAGAACATTACTAGGCTTAAAGAATTACAGCCCCGACTGTAAACAAAAATTCAATATCAGTCTTGATTATGCAGATAGTATAAAAAATGAAGGGGAACATGTAGTTACATGAAACTGTCACAAGATGGCGCAAAATACTAAGAAAAACACAATTTTCAGAACACATCCTGAAAAAAACATAATTTATGTAAGAACTTACCTGATAAATTCATTTCTTTCATATTAGCAAGAGTCCATGAGCTAGTGACGTATGGGATATACATTCCTACCAGGAGGGGCAAAGTTTCCCAAACCTTAAAATGCCTATAAATACACCCCTCACCACACCCACAAATCAGTTTAACGAATAGCCAAGAAGTGGGGTGATAAGAAAAAAGTGCGAAAGCATAAAAAATAAGGAATTGGAATAATTGTGCTTTATACAAAAAAAATCATAACCACCACAAAAAAGGGTGGGCCTCATGGACTCTTGCTAATATGAAAGAAATGAATTTATCAGGTAAGTTCTTACATAAATTATGTTTTCTTTCATGTAATTAGCAAGAGTCCATGAGCTAGTGACGTATGGGATAATGACTACCCAAGATGTGGATCTTTCCACGCAAGAGTCACTAGAGAGGGAGGGATAAAATAAAGACAGCCAATTCCTGCTGAAAATAATCCACACCCAAAATAAAGTTTAAAGAAAACATAAGCAGAAGATTCAAACTGAAACCGCTGCCTGAAGTACTTTTCTACCAAAAACTGCTTCAGAAGAAGAAAACACATCAAAAATGGTAGAATTTAGTAAAAGTATGCAAAGAGGAACCAAGTTGCTGCTTTGCAAATCTGAACAACCGAAGCTTCATTCCTAAACGCCCAGGAAGTAAAAACTGACCTAGTAGAATGAGCTGTAATCCTTTGAGGCGGAGTTTTACCCGACTCGACATAGGCATGATGAATTAAAGATTTCAACCAAGATGCCAAAGAAATGGCAGAAGCTTTCTGGCCTTTTCTAGAACCAGAAAAGATGAAAAATAGACTAGAAGTCTTTCGGAAAGACTTAGTAGCTTCAACATAATATTTCAAAGTTCTAACAACATCCAAAGAATGCAATGATTTCTCCTTAGAATTCTTAGGATTAGGACATAATGAAGGAACCACAATTTCTCTACTAATGTTGTTAGAATACACAACCTTAGGTAAAAATTCAAAAGAGGTTCGCAACACCGCCTTATCCTGATGAAAAATCAGAAAAGGAGACTCACAAGAAAGAGCAGATAATTCAGAGACTCTTCTGGCAGAAGAGATGGCCAAAAGAAACAAAACTTTCCAAGAAAGAAGTTTAATGTCCAATGAATGCATGGGTTCAAAAGGAGGAGCTAGAAGAGCCCCCAGAACCAAATTCAAACTCCAAGGAGGAGAAATTGACTGAATGACAGGTTTTATATGAACCAAGTCTTGTACAAAACAATGAATATCAGGAAGATTTGCAATCTTTCTGTGAAAAAGAACAGAAAGGGCAGAGATTTGTCCTGTCAGGGAACTTGCGGACAAACCTTTATCTAAACCATCCTGAAGAAACTGTAAAAATTCTCGGAATTCTAAAAGAATGCCAGAAAAAATGATGAGAAGACACCAAGAAATATAAGTCTTCCAGACTCTATAATATATCTCTCTAGATACAGATTTACGAGCCTGTAACATAGTATTAATCACAGAGTCAGAGAAACCTCTTTGACCAAGAATCAAGCGTTCAATCTCCATACCCTTAAATTTAAAGATTTGAGATCCTGATGGAAAAAAGGACCTTGCGACAGAAGGTCTGGTCTTAACGGAAGAGCCCACGGTTGGCAAGAGGCCATCCGAAAAAGATCCGTCCATGCTGGAGCTACCAGCAGAACAAACTAGCATTCCTTCAGAATCTTGGAGATTACTCTTGGAAGAAGAACTAGAGGTGGAGAGATATAGGCAGGATGATACTTCAAAGGAAGTGATAATGCATTCACTGCCTCCGCCTGAGGATCCCGGGATCTGAACAGATACCTGGGAAGTTTCTTGTTTAGATGAGAAGCCATCAGATCTATTTCTGGAAGTTCCCACATTTGAACAATCTGAAGAAATACCTCTGGGTGAAGAGACCATTCGCCCGGATACAACGTTTGACGACTGAGATAATCCGCTTCCCAATTGTCTATACCTGGGAAATGAACCGCAGAGATTAGACAGGAGCTGGATTCCGCCCAAACCAGAATTCGAGATACTTCTTTCATAGCCAGAGGACTGTGAGTCCCTCCTTGATGATTGATGTATGCCACAGTTGTGACATTGTCTGTCTGAAAACAAATGAACGACTCTCTCTTCAGAAGAGGCCAAGACTGAAGAGCTCTGAAAATTGCACGGAGTTCCAAAATATTGATCGGTAATCTCACCTCCTGAGATTCCCAAACCCCTTGTGCCGTCAGAGACCCCCACACAGCTCCCCAACCTGTAAGACTTGCATCTGTTGAAATTACAGTCCAGGTCGGAAGAACAAAAGAAGCCCCCTGAACTAAACGATGGTGATCTGTCCACCACGTCAGAGTATCGTACAATCGGTTTTAAAGATATTAATTGAGATATATTTGTGTAATCCCTGCACCATTGGTTTAGCATACAGAGCTGAAGAGGTCGCATGTGAAAATGAGCAAAGGAGATCACGTCCGATGCAGCAGTCATAAGACCTAAAATTTCCATGCATAAGGCTACCAAAGGGAATGATTGTGACTGAAGGTTTTGACAAGCTGATATCAATGTTAGACTTCTCTTGTCTGACAAAGACAGAGTCATAGACACTGAATCTATCTGGAAACCTAAAAAGGTTACCCTTGTCTGAAGAATCAATGAACTTTTTGGTAAATTGATCCTCCAACCATGATCTTGAAGAAACAACACAAGTCGATTCGTATGAGATTCTGCTAAATGTGAAGACTGAGCAAGTACCAAGATATCGTCCAAATAAGGAAATACCAATACCCTGTTCTCTGATTACAGACAGAAGGGCACCGAGAACCTTTGTAAAAATTCTTGGAGCTGATGCTAGGCCAAACGGTAGAGCCACAAAACTGGTAATGCTTGTCTAGAAAAGAGAATCTCAGAAACTAAAAGTGATCTGGATGAATCGGAATATGCAGATATGCATCCTGTAAATCTATTGTGGACATATAATGCCCTTGCTGAACAAAAGGCAGGATAGTCCTTACAGTTACCATCTTGAATGTTGGTATCCTTACATAACGATTCAATATTGATAGATCCGAAACTGGTCTGAAGGAATTGACCTTCTTTGGTACAATGAAGAGATAGAATAAAACCCCAGCCCCTGTTCCAGAACTGGAACTGGCATAATTACTCCAGCCAACTCTAGATCTGAAACACATTTCAGAAATGCTTGAGCCTTTGCTGGGTTTACTGGGACACGGGAAAGAAAAAAATCTCTTTGCAGGAGGCCTTAACTTGAAGCCAATTCTGTACCCTTCTGAAACAATGTTCTGAAACCAGAGATTGTGAACGGAATTGATCCAAATTTCTTTGAAAAAAACATAAACTGCCCCATACCAGCTGAGCTGGAATGAGGGCCGCACCTTCATGGGGACTTAGGAGCTGGCTTTGGGTTTCTATAAGGCTTGGATATATTCCAAAGTGAAGATGGTTTCCAAACTGATACCGCTCCTGAGGATGAAGGATCAGGCTTTTGTTCCTTGTTGTGATGAAAGGAACGAAAACGATTATTAGACCTAAATTTACCTTAGATTTTTTATCCTGTGGTAAAAAAGTTCCCTTCCTTCCAGTAACAGTTGAGATAAAAGAATCCAACTGAGAATCGAATAATTTATTACCCTGGAAAGAAAGGGATAGCAAAGTTGACTTAGAAGACATATCAGCATTCCAAGTTTTAAGCCATAAAGCTCTTCTAGCTAAAATAGTTAGAGACATATACCTGACATAAACTCTAATGATATATCAAAGATGGCATCACAAATAAAATAATTAGCATGTTATAGAAGAATAATAATGCTATGAGAATTATGATCTGTTACTTGTTGCGCTAAAGCTTCTAACCAAAAAGTTGAAGCTGCAGCAACATCCGCTAAAAATATAGCAGGAGTAGAGACAGCCCCATTAACCTTAGGGATTTTGTCCCAAACTCTAATCTGTCAGATGGCACAGGATATAATTGCTTAAAACGTTTTAAAAGGAGTAAATGAATTACCCAAATTATTCCATTCCCTGGAAATTACTTCAGAAATAGCATCAGGGACAGGAAACACTTCTGGAATAACTACAGGAGATTAAAAAAACCTTATTTAAACGTTTAGTTTTAGTATCAAGAGGACCAGAATCCTCTATTTCTAATGCAATTAATACTTCTTTAAATAAAGAACGAATAAATTCCATCTTGAACAAATACAAAGATTTATCAGCATCAACCTCTGAGACAGAAACCTCTGAACCAGAAGAACCATTATCAGTATCAGAATGATGATGTTCATTTAAAAATTCATCTGAAAAAAGAGAAGTTTTAAAAGACTTTTATGTACACTGTGTGCAGAATTATTAGGCAAATGAGTATTTTGACCACATCATCCTCTTTATGCATGTTGTCTTACTCCAAGCTGTATAGGCTCGAAAGCCTACTACCAATTAAGCATATTAGGTGATGTGCATCTCTGTAATGAGAAGGGGTGTGGTCTAATGACATCAACACCTTATATCAGGTGTGCATAATTATTAGGCAACTTCCTTTCCTTTGGCAAAATGGGTCAAAAGAAGGACTTAACAGGCTCAGAAAAGTCAAAAATAGTGAGATATCTTGCAGAGGGATGCAGCACTCTTAAAATTGCAAAGCTTCTGAAGCGTGATCATCGAACAATCAAGCGTTTCATTCAAAATAGTCAACAGGGTCGCAAGAAGCATGTGGAAAAACCAAGGCGCAAAATAACTGCCCATGAACTGAGAAAAGTCAAGCGTGCAGCTACCAAGATGCCACTTGCCACCAGTTTGGCCATATTCCAGAGCTGCAACATCACTGGAGTGCCCAAAAGCACAAGGTGTGCAATACTCAGAGACATGGCCAAGGTAAGAAAGGCTGAAAGACGACCACCACTGAACAAGACACACAAGCTGAAACGTCAAGACTGGGCCAAGAAATATCTCAAGACTGATTTTTCTAAGGTTTTATGGACTGATGAAATGAGAGTGAGTCTTGATGGGCCAGATGGATGGGCCCGTGGCTGGATTGGTAAAGGGCAGAGAGCTCCAGTCGGACTCAGACGCCAGCAAGGTGGAGGTGGAGTACTGGTTTGGGCTGGTATCATCAAAGATGAGCTTGTGGGGCCTTTTCGGGTTGAGGATGGAGTCAAGCTCAACTCCCAGTCCTACTGCCAGTTTCTGGAAGACACCTTCTGCAAGCAGTGGTACAGGAAGAAGTCTGCATCCTTCAAGAAAAACATGATTTTCATGCAGGACAATGCTCCATCACACGCGTCCAAGTACTCCACAGCGTGGCTGGCAAGAAAGGGTATAAAAGAAGAAAATCTAATGACATGGCCTCCTTGTTCACCTGATCTGAACCCCATTGAGAACCTGTGGTCCATCATCAAATGTGAGATTTACAAGGAGGGAAAACAGTACACCTCTCTGAACAGTGTCTGGGAGGCTGTGGTTGCTGCTGCACGCAATGTTGATGGTGAACAGATCAAAACACTGACAGAATCCATGGATGGCAGGCTTTTGAGTGTCCTTGCAAAGAAAGGTGGCTATATTGGTCACTGATTTGTTTTTGTTTTGTTTTTGAATGTCAGAAATGTATATTTGTGAATGTTGAGATGTTATATTGGTTTCACTGGTAAAAATAAATAATTGAAATGGGTATATATTTGTTTTTTGTTAAGTTGCCTAATAATTATGCACAGTAATAGTCACCTGCACACACAGATATCCCCCTAAAATAGCTATAACTAAAAACAAACTAAAAACTACTTCCAAAACTATTCAGCTTTGATATTAATGAGTTTTTTGGGTTCATTGAGAACATGGTTGCTGTTCAATAATAAAATTAATCCTCAAAAATACAACTTGCCTAATAATTCTGCACTCCCTGTATACTAGAAGGAGAAATAACAGACATAGCCTTCTTAATGGATTTAGAAACAAAATCTCTTATGTTATCAGGAACACTCTGAGTATTAGATGTTGACGGAACAGCAACAGGTAATGTAACAGTACTAAAGGAAATTTTATCTGCATTAACAAGTTTGTCATAACATTTAATACAAACAACAGCTGAAGGAACAGATACCAAAAGTGATACACTTAGCTTTGGTAGCTCCAGCACCGGGCAGCGATTTTCCTGAAGTTTCTTCTGACTCAGTTGCAACGTGGAACATCTTGCAATATGTAATAGAAAAAACAACATATAAAGCAAAATTGATCAAATTCCTTAAATGACAGTTTCAGGAATGGGAAAAAAAATGCCAGTGAACAAGCTTCTAGCAACCAGAAGCAATAAATAATGAGACTTAAATAATGTGGAGACAAAAGTGACGCCCATATTTTTTTAGCGCCGAATAAGACGCCCACAATATTTGGCGCCTTAATGCTTTTGGCGCCAAAAATGACGCCACATCCGGAACGCCGACACTTTTGACGCAAAAGAACGTCAAAAAATGACGCAACTTCCGGCGACACGTATGACGCCGGAAAAAGAAAAAATTTTTGCGCCAAAAAAGTCCGCGCCAAGAATGACGCAATAAAATGAAGCATTTTCAGCCCCCCGCGAGCCTAACAGCCCACAGGGAAAAAAGTCAAATTTTTTAAGGTAAGAAAAAATGATTGATTCAAATGCATTATCCCAAATATGAAACTGACTGTCTGAAAATAAGGAATGTTGAACATCCTGAGTCAAGGCAAATAAATGTTTGAATACATATATTTAGAACTTTATAAAAAAAAGTGCCCAACCATAGCTTAGAGTGTCACAGAAAATAAGACTTACTTACCCCAGGACACTCATCTACATGTTGTAGAAAGCCAAACCAGTACTGAAACGAAAATCAGCAGAGGTAATGGTATATATATATAAGAGTATATCGTCGATCTGAAAAGGGAGGTAAGAGATGAATCTCTACGACCGATAACAGAGAACCTATGAAATAGACCCCGTAGAAGGAGATCATTGCATTCAAATAGGCAATACTCTCCTCACATCCCTCTGACATTCACTGCACGCTGAGAGGAAAACCGGGCTCCAACCTGCTGCGGAGCGCATATCAACGTAGAATCTAGCACAAACTTACTTCACCACCTCCATAGGAGGCAAAGTTTGTAAAACTGATTTGTGGGTGTGGTGAGGGGTGTATTTATAGGCATTTTAAGGTTTGGGAAACTTTGCCCCTCCTGGTAGGAATGTATATCCCATACGTCACTAGCTCATGGACTCTTGCTAATTACATGAAAGAAAAGTGTTGACATAAGGAATAATTATAAAAAAACCTTATAAAACACCATGATCAAGTCCCCTCTTTGTTGCATAAATAATACTGCATAATTGTAACAACTATGAATATGTGCACAGAAGGAAACATTTTTTAAACGGTAACTGAAGATTCAGTTCTCATTCCTCCTTGACTTAGGTAGCCTGAGTATACTAACAAGCTGCATAATGGCTTCCAAGCGCGCAAACTAAAAGCGCCAAAAACCCAATCCCTTAATACAATTTTTTTGCAACCTCTTTAATAGAATAAATTACTAATAATGAGGTAGCAATATAACACCCATATGAGGGACTCAGGGACAAAAACACTGTGTCCCTATGATCAAAAAATCCATGTAGATGGACCAAACAGGGAAATGAAGAGTGAGGGAGAAATTACAAAACAATTGTGACAAGCGTCACCACACACCTTAAAGCCTCGTCATTACTCTTAATAGACCGGCCCTAGAAGCAGCAGTATTCCCTGTAAATGGGTATGAACCAGTTAACTGCTCAGCTGCCAAATATCCCACACCAAGGATATTATTACTAAAATTATAATAACCCCTTATGAGAGCAACAGGTCCACTAGGTCCCTGAAATATCTCAGTCCTTTTGATCTTCTTCTATAAATAAACATAAAAGGACTTACCCTCCAGGGTCTTCAGTTGTGGAGCAGGCACAGCACATTCAGGTGTGTTAGCCTCATCCGGACGCTGACAGGGACCTGAAGCCACAAGAAAGACAGAGTAACCAACCCTGGTTTTCTATAATGGGGTAGCATTAATGTTAGAAGACAGCAAAGGTAGTCTTTGCTTAACTTCTAACTGCTAAAAAGCCACCATTACTCTTACTAAAGAGATTGAAATGGACACAGCATAACCTCAATCCTTGCTTGCAGGGAAAAGTACCCATAAAAGGATTAAATATCTTCAGACACTATCTTCGCACATCCTCCATTTACAGAGGCAAAGAGAATGACTGGGGATTATGGGGAAGGGAAGTTACATTTAACAGCTTTGTTGGGGTGCTTTTTGCCTCCTCCTGCTGTCCAGGAGTTGAATTCCCACTAGTAATTGGAATGACGTTGTGGATTCTCCATGCCATAAGAAAGAAATTGGGTTAATAATGCATATTGTAATTATTTCTATTAAGTATGTGCCATTGCTTAGTTCTTTAGTACAACAATGAAACAGAATGCTTAACATTCCTTAAAATATATGTCACAGAATTAATGTTTCAATGTTTATTGAATATTATACATTTACAACAATATGAAAAAAAAGGTATAACACAATACTGAATACACCACATTTCCATTAGTCCATACATTATATTGCATTGGAGAAGTCCTGATTTTCTGAAATGCTTTCAAGATCGTGGCTCAGTTCAGGGCTCCTCGTATCAAGGAGCCAAGTTTGGAGGGACTCCGGGAATGTAACATGGTTAAGACGGTCAGCTAGCGCTGCTAGAGTCCAACTATTATGATCTGTGGAGGATAATTAACAAGTTCTATGGTACAATCTATTACTGAGAAGAAAGACATTATTGGAGAAAATTATGGAGAAAAAAACTGAGGTTATCCAGACACTTTTCTTTCCCTTGGGAGATGGAAATGCGAATATGGTTTACAACATCCTCAGTTTGTTTTGGTCATTCGATTTGTTGGATATAACCCACAGGTAAATTAATGTGAAAATGTCTCGGTATGTGGAAGGGGCTGGGGGGGGGAAGGTTTAAGAAATAGGTAAAAAAAAAAAAGTGTGGGGGGGGGGAAGAAACTCGCAAATATGGCTTTAAATTTCCATGGTAGGGATGTGTCTATATCTCTCTAGAGTTTTGGTAGTTAAACCAAGCTTCCCATATGGCCCAATAGCTGTCCTCTTTGTTTAAACTTTGGTAAAAACCTCTCTCTATTTTGGCAAAGAATTTAATTGAGACTATAATTAGGGAGAAATCCGGGGGAGTGGTCTGTTTCCAACTCCTAGCTATACAAATTTTTGTTGCCGCAAAAATGAAAATCGTCATTCGCGTAAGTGATTTTGGCATTTTGTTGGGAATAATTTATCAGAAATAGGGCAGTTTCTGGTTTGAGTTGAAGGTGGACACCCAGATCTTTGCATAGTTGGAATATTTGACTCCATAGTGGGATTAAGCTAGGGCAAGACCACCATATGTGCAGATCTTAGCCCATTTCTCCACACCCACGCAAATATAGAGGAGAATGAGATGGAAAGAAACCTGAGAGTCTGAAAAGCCGTTTAATGCCATCTCAGTAGAACCATCTTGCATAGTTTGAGGAATTTAGCACAGTGCAACGTTTTCTTAGTAAGAGTTATGGCCTTGGTGAGTGTTTTACACGGGATGGAAACAGCGCAGTCACATTCCCAAGCTCTAAGTTGCCAAGTCTTCTCTGCACCCGTAGAGGCCAAGATTGCATTGTAAGGCCAGGAGAGGGCTCTGGGTAGTCTGGTCTCCATACCCAAGAACTTCTCCCAGGTTGTTTAAGCCCTTAGTCCAGATCTGGGGGCTCCCCAGGATAGGAGGAGGGTATATAGTCTGGTGTACTCAAAAGGAAACCATGGTGGTACGGGTAAGCTTGTGGGAGAAATTGACCCGGGGGAAGTAGTGTATCACTAGAATATAATTGGGAAACCTTGGTGAGATCCCAAGCTCGCCACTGAGCACCATGGGAATCATGGAGGCTAAACAAGAAGCCTGACATTGAATGAAGCGGAGAAGGGTGTGGGGGTATCTCAGAATAAAGACTAAAAAAAATAGTCTATAAGCCTTCCAGGCTTCAAGGTTTTCGATAGTAATCGTGTTACAGATGCCCAGTCCCTGAATGGAGGGATCCATAACAAGTCACTCAGCTCTAACCCTGTTGGCAATGAAGTCTGTTCTACTTCTTTCCACCTTTGCAACTCTCCTGCTTTCGCTCATGCAAGAACATGGGTCAGACGTGTGGCTTCATAGTATGCTTGTATGTTAGGCAGAGATACTTCTCCCTGGTCAAAGCGGCTTTGCAAGATTTTGCCGGCGATTCTCGGTTTACCTTCCTGCCAAACATATTGTAGGAACATTGCCTGGAGGCTATTAAGGGTGGCTGTTGGAAGATTAAGAGGTAGGCAGAGGAAGTAATAAAGAATTTTGGGGAGGGTGGTCATTTTCAGAGATGCAATCCGGCTTAACCAAGAGACTTTCCGAAATGACCAGGATCTCAGAAGAGAGCAAATCTACTGAAATAGGAGATTATAATTCTTATCTCGGACGAGCTTGAGGTTTGGGCCTACAAGAATCCTCAAGTGTTTTATGGTATCAAGGGACCAGTGGAAATCATAGGAGGATTGTAGGATTTGAAGCTCAAATTTGGGGATAAAAAGAGGAAGGGCCTCCGTTTTGGATAAATTAATCTTATAGCAACTTATCTGACTAAATGTCTTTATCAATTCAAAAACTGCTGGAAGGGAACCCAATGGGCAAGTTAGAAACAGGGTGATATCGTCAGCAAAGAGGGCAATTTTTTGCCCACTCTTGCTCACCTGGATTCCATGGACTAGTTTTGATTCCTTGATGGCTTGTGCTAATGATTCAATGGCTAGCGTGAAGATCAGGGGCAAAAGAGGGCAACTTTGTCTAGTGCCTTTAGAAATCTGGAAATCTGACGACAATTCTAGACCTTTAACCCTTGCGGTAGGTGCCGAATAGAGAGCCTTAATTGCAGTCACCAGATCAGGGGAAAAGCCAAATTTTCATAGGACCTCCCAACTGTAGGTCCACCTGACCCTGTCAAACGCTTTTTCGGCGTCTAACAACAGGGCCAAGGTTAGGAGTTTGAGCCTGCGTGCAACCGCTAGGATATTCAATATTTTTCTTGTATTGTCAGGGCCTTCCCTTCTAGGTGTGAATCCCACTTGGTCCGGATGGACCAGTGTGGGGAGTACAAGTAAAAGGCAATTAGCCCAAAGCTTAGCATATATTTTAACGTAAAAATGAATTAGGGATATTGGGTGGTAGCTTCAACAGAGCGTTGGATCCTTTCCCGATTTGGGGATAGTGAGGATGGTGGCTTGGGAAAATTCCTGTAGAAAAGATCCTATATCTCTTGTTTCAGCAAAAAAGGTCCAAGAGTACTGGACTGAGGAGAGAGCGAAAGTTTTTATAAAAGAGCGCCGTAAACTCGTGCCTTGTTATTTTGCATGTGCTTGAGCACTGGAGATAACTCTTCCCCTGGGTTGGCTCCTTAACTGAGTCATCGAGCGAGGGAAAGTTAAGTTTTTCTAAGAATGTGGAGATATATTGGGTTGCAAAACTTTGGGCGTTTTCTGAGGAGCTCAGGTTGTAAAGCTCTGAGTAATATTTGTCAAAGGCTTCACCTATGTCTTTTGGAGAAGTAAGGGTCTTGCCGTCTGATTTAAAGGGACAGTCTAGTCCAAAATAAAATTTCATGATTCAGATAGTGCATGTAATTTTAAACAACTTTCCAATTTACATTTATCATCAATTTTGCTTTGTTCTTTTGGTATTCTTAGTTGAAAGCTAAACCTAGGATGTTCATATGCTAATTTCTCAGACCTTGAAGGCCGCCTCTTAGCTGAATTAATTTTAACAGTTTTTCACCACTAGAGAATGTCAATTCATGTGAGTCATCTAGATAACACTGTGCTCATGCACGTGGAGTTACCTAGGAGTAAGCACTGATTGGATAAAATGCAAGTCTATCAAAAGAACTGGAATAAGGGGGTAGTCTTTAAAGGCTTAGATACAATCAGAGAGCTAAAAAGTGTATTAAATATAACTGTGTTGGTTATGCAAAACTATCTTTTAAAGTGAATGTAAATTTTGATGCTAAAGTGCCTGCTTTTTAAAAATTCAATTAAAAACAGGGGCACTTTAATTCATCAAAATTTACATTTCACTCCTGTTGTGAAAAAATACTTACATTTTAATCTTGACAGCAGCTCCAGCTTCCTTTACCCGTCGCAAAGCCTCTTCCTGGGTCTAAAATAAGGAATCCGGCTTCCTCCAATCACGGCATTGAATCAGGCACGGATTCCCCCCTGGGGGGGGGGGGGGGAGCCATGATTGGAGGATGACCTATCCATCATTTCTGACATCAGTGATGACTGGAGGAAGCTGGAGCTGCTGTCAAGTTTAAAAGGTAAGTATTTGTTCACGAGTGAAATGTAAATTTTGATGAATTAAAGTGCCCCTGTTTTTAATCAATTTTTTTAAAAAACGGGTACTTTAGCATCAAACGTTACATTCACTGGTTTAGACTGTCCCTTAAATAGCTAAAGTTCTAGAGGCCGCAGTGCGGCCTCTGAATTTGTTGGCCAGGATTCTCGAGGCTTTGTTTCCTTGATAGTAGAGAAGTGTTTTGAAACGGGCTTGGGCCACTTGGATCCTGTCCAACTCTTTATCCTTGATCAAGGATTTCAGTTTCCCGATTAAGAGATTCTTTCGCTCTTAATGTGGCGACCAAAAGTCCCAAGGGGGCATTTATCTCCATCTTCAGTTGGGCTTGTCTCTGAATGCAAATCACTAGAATATATGTCATCAGGGCAGCCCATATAACCTGATGTGAGGTCTGATGATACTTGATATAAAGAAGAAAATCAGATATAGAGGAATGCAGAAGAGGTTTAAATTTCGGATCTGCCCACAATGAGCTAGGAAATAATCATGATGGACGGGTGGAATTTTCTATGTCAGTGGATAGCATGAACACTACAGCGTCATGGTCAGACAATGAACAAGAGTGTATTTGAGCTTTACACCATGGGGTGTGGAGAAAAACGTGAAATCTCTGTCACTTGGGTGCAAGGCTCGCCATATATTAAAAAAGTTAAATTGTTAGATAAATGATCAGAATTTAGCGGCCGAATTTACTGAGTAGGTGTCCACCTACTTCCCTTTTTGGACCCTTATATCTATTGTAGGTTCCAAAACCATATTGAAATTCCCTCCCAGGACAAGCATCCCCGTACTGAGAGGTTCCAATCTGGATAGGAGCATTCGTAAAAAGCTTGGTTGGGATTGATTTGGTGCGTAGAGATTCACCAGTGTATAGAGAGTACCGTTTAGTCTACAAATTAATACAAGGAATCTACCTCTATGTGAATCTTCTCAAATCCCACTGACCTATGGATCAGGATAGTCACTACCCTGGATTTCTCCTCATAGGAGGTCATGAACAGTTCCAGGTAATCACAGGAATCGTAAGGGTGTAACAGAGAGCAGGGCCAATGAGTTTCCTGGCTAAAAATAACCTGTGCGTGAATGGACCTCATACAATTAGTCAGTAGACTTCTGTTTGTTGGGGAATTGAGGCCTTTAACATTTAGGGTGGCAAAGGTGAGTGTTTCTCGAATGTATGCCATTTGGGTTTATGAGGGGAGCAAGAAGAAGAAGAAGAAGAAAAAAACGGGGGGGGGGGGGAGGGGATTGTGAATAGGACAGAACTTAGTGAATGGGAAATTAAATTGTTGGGGAGAAGAGGAGGGGGAGACAGAGGATTAGAGTAGAGGTAGGAAGATGGGGAGTAAACACTTACTCCACCTGGGATCTGAGGTCTACGAGGAGGGTCTCTATTAGGGAAAGAACGCTTCTACTTTAGGGGACTTGTACATCTGGTATGTAAATACACTATATGTCAGTGCTGGGCTATAGGAGCATACAATTACATTTTAAACAATAAACAGTGCAAAGGTAACAAGTAACACTTTAGGACTGTAGTTGTGGCCTAAGGAGGACAACTAAAAAGTGAGTAGGTGCAGATCGTAGTTTTAGAACTATGATGTGAAATGTAGTATTGGGTATTATGCCCCTATTTGACAACTAGTCTTACAGAAGTGTTAACAATGTTTATTAAAAGGAAGGGTGATTGTGAGCCACCTGTGGAGGGATGACAGCCACACTATCTGTTGGGCTGTTTTCCTCAGTCCCTAGTTCAGGGACAAACACTAGTAATATTATGGGGGTGAGGAGGGGCTGGTGGTTTTAGTGAGTGATAGGGAAAGCTAACACTCTTTAAGAGGTGGATAGTCAGTACAAGGGATGTGGAACTCTAGCTGAAATACTATATGGGGGAGGAACTGTGGAACAGAACATTATGTGTCAGGGGCTGTTGTAAGGCCCAATACAGAATAGATAACTTTAACAAGTGTACAAAGTAGAATAAGTGAAGGGACCTCTAAATATACAATAACCTAGGTATTTGCAATCAGGACTTGAGAGGACGAGCATAACTTAAGTCTATTGTCAAATAATTAGTAAAGACAGGTCTGGAAGTACTGAGTAAAGGTACATCTGGATAACATATTACCCCTAAACATGGATAACATATGTTATACTAGACCCTCAAAAATAATATCAGTAAGCGTGTAATGTCTGTTTACAGAACCATATACCATTAAGACCGCCTGAGTCAAACTACTAGGGTTCAGGAGGTATTTTGTGGCCTAATGCCAATCAGACGTCTACAAAATTAGGACAAGTTATACTAAGTGAGGGCAACTCAGAATAATAAATGTATCCAAGGATTTTGCAATCCAAAACTTGGAAGAACAAACAAGGCTTATACCAAACTGCAGTTATTAAATTCCTTTCTAAATATTCTGGATAAAGGCACAACTAAACATACATAAGGTCTAATGTCGTATAACAGTTATTGAAAGCTGAATAACTGTTTCCCCACAAACAGTGGTAATATAAATTATGCCAAACATTATAAAATGATAATCTTTAGAGTGTTATGTTTGTGGGCTCATCCTTCTGTGAGTACACCAGTGGCAAACTGCTGGGTCTCAGGTGGTCTCAGAGTTCATGTCTTTTTCTGGAGAGCAGTGTATTATTGGATTCTGAATAAGGTTATGAGTCTCAATCCTTGGTGGGGAACTGCATTGCCCTAGTTTCCAAATCAGAGCAGAAGGATGGAGGGGTTGTGATTGTGGCATTTGGTGAGAAGGTATAGGTTGGGGGGGTCAATTTCCCAGTCATTAAGGTGGGCCAAAACCTCTGTAGGGGTCAAAGCTGTGTAGGTGGTACCATCTTTGGTGATAATCAACTTGGTAGGATAGACCATCTGTACCTGATATTTTCTCAGTGTTTGAGTAATGGCTTGGAATGTTCTCCTGAAGAGTGTAGGAAGAAACATCTGGGAAAATGGTGATTGACCACTATTTATCAAGAAGAGCGGGGTTGTTAGGCATTTTGTGGAGGATCCTCTCCTTATGGGTAAAAAAGTGGATCCTAGCCAGCACATCGCTTGGTTTGTCCTAAGAGATACTCTATCTAGAACTAGACCTGGGGGAGGCCGGAGTTGGAGGCAGGAGTTGGAGACATAGTTCAGATATGTATGTATCCAGGACCGATGGGCCCACTTCCTCAGGGGCACCTCTAAATCACAGGTTGTTGCACCTGGATCTGTCTTCAATGTCAGCCAGTTTTAGTTTGAGGTCAGAAATTTGTAAGGCTAGGTTCCGAGAGTATTAGAGGAGGTTGGCGTGGTCTACATGTTTTCTCTCTAAGGCTTCTTCTGTACTTTCCACTATAGCTGTAATGTCTATTCATTGCTCAGCTGCAGAGCCTTTGATCACCTTAAGATTCATGAATTGAGTTAATACCTCCACTATGCTAGTAGCCATATCTTGTGTTGAGGAAGATGCAGTCTCATCGGGGCCCATATGGTCATTTGGGTCAAAAAGTGTTTGGACACAAACTGATGAGGGGTCTCTAGGGAGGAGAATTCTATGAACTGATCAACAACAGTCTTTTTTTGTGGACATAGCAGCTTTAGTTTTTTTTTCTATTGGATTGAGACATAATCATATAGTAAAGAGCAATACAGTTCACAGTATAGATGAGCCCAGTGGCATAACATCAAGTGTGGTAGAGTATAAGAAAATGCACAAAACTTCTCTGGGGTGTAAGTTTAGGGATTTAGGGTAGAATGGTCATCTTCAATGAGCAAACTAAAATCCATCCCCTTTAAGACTATTTGGCTTCTACCCAGGGCAATAGCAGCTAAAGGATAGTGAGCAAAGTATGAGGGATAATCACTCTAGAGAGAAGGGCTGCTGTTGCCACTTTATATTCCCCAGGCAGCTTAGTGAAGGACTTTAGAGGGCTATGTCCCTGTCCAGGTGCCGGATGATGGTGGTGTAGTTCGGGCCGCAGAAACTACCTCTGCTGCAGACCTTTAATAATGGGCCCCTATTTCACTGTGCAGTGCTGTGGCCCCCACCAATGATAATCCTCTGTGCCTTAGAGGTGTGGGAACCCGGGAAGATCCTGCCCGTCTGTGGGCCTTCACGTGGTGTCAATAGGAGCCGAACCGGTAGCAGCGTGTAGGCCTCAGCCGCAATATTATCTGAGCAATGATTGTGGGTGGTAATCAGACTAAAATATTGCTAAGTGGGCTCAATGGTGCTGCCTGTCCTTAAGGGTGGAGAGTGTATTCTGTTATCACCCCTGGAACTGCTGTTTTTTGGCCCTTTTGCCTAACCGAGAGTCGGAACTCAGTAATTGCGCGTCTGCTGTGCTTAGTTGCTGGCTCCGCCCCCAAATTTGTCAATTTTAAATAAATCTAATTTATATTTGCAAGAAATCAAAGGGAGTTTACGAAAAAATTAAAGGGGATTTCTCTATAAAACAACCAAGGGAAGAGCTCAATAGAGTTTTATCACCTCACAGTCCCAGCAGATGAGACCAAGAGAGCCCTCTCCTCCACAATATCTTCAACAATCCCTTTAGAATTAAGGGCAAATATAACAGAGCCAAATATGATTGAGGTTCCATTTCATAAACAGTTTATAAAATTGGAAGAGAATGATCTGATGGATCAGATACCATTTTATAATAGAGATCTAGGAGTTTGTGTTCTAATCAAAATTCTCTTGTTAGTGGATGAAAAATGGTGTACTTGAAAGTATGACAGCCAAGAAATTAAAGTGAGAAAATGTATACTTAATTTTCATGAATGTTTTAAGAGATTCGCCATTAAAAAGGGACAGTAAAGTCAAAATGATACTTTCAAGATCCAGATAGAGCAAATTTGATAATAAATGAAAAATGGAAAGTTATTTAAAATTGCATGCTCTGTCTGACACATGAAAGAATTTTTTTGTTTTTTATATCCCTTTAAAAAGGGACAGTTCACTGTAAAATTGATTTTCCTTGAATGTGTTCCCCATGACTTGTTATACCAGCTACAGTGTATAAAATGTATGAGTAATTGCTAATTTTTTCTTCTTTTTGCAAAATAAATAGCTGGGTTTGCTCTTTGAAACCACAGCCCATCAAAATAGGCTAAGCTTGCAGACAGATCAGATCTCAATATCTTATCACTCAAATGCTTCCCTTTCTTATCTTTGTACAAAACTTAGAAGCAACAAATGAAAATGAACATTTTAGAGCTTTAGCTCTTCCACCACCCACTGTGGGTGTATTTATTTAGCTGGCTGTGTTTACATAGTTTGTCAATAACCTATACTTAGGTATAGATTCTTTCAGTATAGGCAGGGATACTAAAGGCTAAATCAGATATTTCAAATGCCAATATAAAGGCTAAGCTATTTGTAAACAATTTAATACACTCCACCAGGTAAAATAAATCATTGGGAATAAATTAAAGGAGATAAAAGTTTTTGGGTAAACTGTCGCTTTAAAGTACTTGAAAAAATGGAATTTGAGTATTTGTTTCCCTTTTGGAAATGGAGGATAAATAGAAGCTTTATTACTTAGAAGAGGGTTTAATGGGGATGGGATTGTAAAAAGATTTGGAAACACTAAGGGCCGGATTACAAGTGGAGCAGTATTTAACGCTCCAACTTGCGTGATAACTCTGCTAGAAGTAAGCGTGCGTCGTGAAGTGATTGTATTACAAGTTGAAAATAAACAGCTTTTGCTTGCACGCTAACCCAATGCGCACAAAAAGCCGAATTTAGAATATTGAGCGTCCGATAACGTATTCCCCCAAAGAAGTCAATGGAGCAAAAAAGTGTGTGTGTGTGGGGGGGGGGGAACACCCCACTTGCGCGCAAACACAATCATATATTCTCAAGTGTGCTAACCCTACATGAAAATATCAATATTTCACATTCCAATGTTCTTCACATAGCAGAATATGTTCTATTTATTGATAAATGCATATTTATAAGTCTACATACATCTTATGATATTTTGGTACAATATATCTATACCTATATATATATATATATATATATATATATATATATATATATATATATATATATATATATGTTTATAAATACATCCTATATTATAAAAGGCCAAGTGTTTGTCTGAAGCCGTCATGCGCAGTAGAGACAAACACTTGGCCTTGAGATAGGGAGCGCGAGGTACACAGCATACAAGCAGCTGTGAGGTCTGGGGAGCGTGAGGTAAGCTGATTGAAACAGCCTGTGGCAAGAGATATGGAGCGCGCTCCCCAGACCTCACAGCTGTTTGTGGCCGACG